>NC_044030.1:25984952-26305255 GCF_900496995.4 Aquila chrysaetos chrysaetos
ATTGCTCTTCTTCATTAGCTAGTTGTACCTGCTTTGTGAATTCAGGTGTCTCTGCTTCCAATCACTTTGGATATACACCTTGGCTTTACTTTTCCTATTTAATATTTCAGTCTGTAAAATAATTTGTTTTATAAATAGTGCAGCTCTGGATCTATGTTTATGTTTCTGTTATGGCTGGACATTAAGAACAGAAGAGAGGAATCAACACTGGAAACTTGGTCATTTTTGTGAAAAAATATGCATAATTTGCTAAATATGATATATATTCTCTCAGGCAGTCATCAAAGTTAGGATAATATTTTAGCTCATTTTGCCAAAGTAGCAAACACTAGATGGTAGATGGTCTTTTTAATCATAGAATCATAGAATCATAGAATAATAGAATCCAGAATGGTTTGGGTTGGAAGGGACCTTAAAGATCATCTAGTTCTAGCCCCCCTGCCATGGGCAGGGACACCTTCCACTAGACCAGGTTGCTCAAAGCCCCATCCAACCTGGCCTTGAACACTTCCAGGGATGGGGCATCTACAGCCTCTCTGGGCAGCTTGTTCCACTGCCTCACCACTCTCACAGTCAAGAACTTCTTCCTTACATCTAATCTAAATCTACCCGCTTTCAGTTTAAAGCCATTACCCGTTGTCCTGTCACTACATGCTCTTGTAAAAAGTCCCTCTGCAGCTTTCCTGTAGACCCCTTTAGGTACCGGAAGGCTGCTGTAAGGTCTCCCCGGAGCGTTCTCTTCCCCAGGCTAAACAACCTCAACTCTCTCAGCCTATGCTTATAGGCTCAGGGCTCCTTAAGATATGGGTATAAATGTGTGCGAGTTTATGACTTAAAATAGCATGGCAAGTGAGGTAGGAAATTTCTACAATATTGTTGATCATGATGACTGTCTTTTTACATAATTCAGCAATCATATTTGTGTAACTGTGTCTGAAATACTCCATTGGTTTTGTATATGTCAGCCCTGAAACAAAGTTAATACTTCCTAAAGATCTTTCAGCTCAACGCTAATGCCTGCCTCTAAGCTCTGGCTCTGTTGTAGGCATTGATTTCATTTAGAGACCAAAAAGTCCCTCTGTCCAGAACCCGGTACTACTAAAAATGCAATTCTTCCTAAATTTGAACATTTTCTACCACATAAACAGGCAGATGTGTCTGATAGCTCCAACTTGTGACGTTGCCTTTATTCTCTAATTTGTGTAACCGGAGGATTCTCACTGGCATTTTGTCTGAATGATCTGGTATAAACCTTAAAGCTGGTCATTGTTCATCTTTGTACAGAAAAGGTGCTTGGGCTTAGGGTGTCTGTTCAGCTTATGAACTTGGAGTTTCAGCACCAAAGACTGAAATTCCCTTTTCTGCTGAGGTTCTTTTGTAAGAGAAGCAATGAAAGTTGTTGACTGAATTTTTATACTTACCATTTATATGTCAACTAAATGTACAAAAATTTTTTTACTCTAGCACTAGGAAGGTGCGTTTGGAAGCAGCTAGGCCAAATGTAAGAAAGGAAGATATAGTTATTCTATAATTTCTCTTGAACCATTCAAGCAACCAGGAAGTGGTCCTGGCTGTTGAGGAATGTATTTTAAAGTATTCTGTTAACAGCCTTTTTTTAACTTGACATTAGCTTAAGTTACTGAACTTTAATAAATGACCCAAAGTTTCTGTGTGTTTATGCAGGTTAATATGTCTATGCTATCTAAAGAGAGAGGGTCTGGTGGAATATTTATTATTAGCAAGACTAGGAACTCACAGGCAGTTTAGGCCCCAAAATTCTAAATAACTCTCCAACACTGAGCAGTGGTGGTGATCAATGTGTGAAGAATACATATACAATCTAAACATTTCTCCTTTATTTTATTGATGTCAAATGTAGGAAAATTGTAAATTTTCCTCTATTAGTACATCTAGACTATTCGGTTTTGCTAAATGAAAACTTTCTTAAATCTAATCACATCTGAAAAAAACCCCAAAACTAGCTTTATGACTACTTGGCCTTGTAGTGAAATAATTCAGTGCCTGAATTACCACATGAATGACTCTTAGAAATGATAGATTGTTTCATGTCTTCATAAATTACTCTAACAAAATAAGTTGATGAGCTATAATGAGACAATAGGATAAATGTGACTGGGAAAGCAGCATTTTATTTTATTAAAACTATAGTGTACGTCCTGAGCTTGAGATATGCTCCTTTATTTCTCAGACATTAACTGTACATTTGCTGGAGACAGAGCTGTTGGAATAAGCTGGAAATGTTCATGGTACAGGTCTGCGTATTAAATATTTCAAGTATAAGTTTCCTTTTGAGCAAAGAGATGAACGACCAGGATTTTTTTGTATCCTGGGGACATACTAAGATGCTGGTACTAAGAACATACCAAATTCTCTGGATGAAAAAGACTTTTTAACATAGTATTTTTCATTGATCTAAATCCTCATTGAGGAATTAATGCAACTTTGCTGTCTAGAATAGAATCAGGAAGACTTCTCTGCAGTTGAGGTTAAGCAAAGGTTGTGATATTACAAATTAGAACTAAATAGGAGACTGATATTGAGAAACTGGAACCTTGTTAGCTATACTAATAATGAATCAAATCTCTGAGACAAAGGGTCCCTAAAGGTGAGATAGCTGGAATTTGAATACAAATGGCTGTATTATTATTATTAATACATCCATTCATGAAAGCGGGTTTGTAATACATATTTGAAACTGAGCTCTCAGGGAGATTGAGCAAAGTCTATGTAGATAAAGCATATAGGGAGGCTGAGATGTATTTCTTTGGCTGTAGCTACCTTAATTAAATAACTTGACACGAATATATTTCTCCATGAGAAAATCACATTAAAAGAACATTGTTAAGGTTGCAAAGTCAGATGCTGAAAAACTAGAAAAGGTGTGAAAATAGTATCACTCTGTAGCACATTTGCAAAATGGAGCAGTTTCTTGTCACATTAAATACTGCTGACTGATCCCAGATTTGTTCTGTGCAAATGGTGAGTGATATCACTCAATGGCCAGCTATTCAACTTTTTATCTACATGTGTTATGCAAAACTGTGATTTACTTACTACATGTTCTCCAAATTCTGCTTTGAAGACACAGTTTTTACTTCCCTTATTTCTACTGTCCTCATTACTACAGCAGGTGAAGACTTTGCAGGTATGTTTGTGCACCTAGGCTGATATTCCTTCTGAAAGATATTTCCATTTATGTATGGGGAGCAGAGGCATAGACACATTAAGAAAAATATTATCTGCTGATTTTTGAGAATTTTAAAGGAGTGAGAGTGTTTGGGGTTTTTTTTCTCAGTATTGTCATGTTTGGTATTATCCAGCCTCCAGATATTTTAAAGCATTGTTCCTAGTGACTTCACTTTCAGTTCTGAAAATTTGAGGAGGGACAGTTTTATTTGTGCTATTTGTTCTGGATTCCAGTGGAAGGTAATCACAGAAGGAAACACATGTGTCCCTGGACACTTTTTTTTTTTTTCCTCAGTCCCAGTGTTTATTTTTAAAGTAACTTTCACCAGCTCTGTCCACTCTACCAGTTTTCTTCCCAGACTGTCTCCAAAGCTGATTAATTGGTCTAAGTTTGCCTTTTGAGGCCTTTTCAGCTCTTCTCTAAATACTTTTCTCATCATCAGTTCAGTGTGGCTTCTTATGAGGCATCTCTCTTGAGTCTTGTGGGTACCACTTTTAGTTCACATGCCTTGTGTGGTCTATAGTAGGTTGTATCTGAATCAATACAGTAAGTATCTGTTTTCAAAACAGTAAGATGAGATAGTTGTCTCAAGTGGAAAATTTTACCTCAAACATTTTATGTCCAACATTTGACTTCATTTCAAGTTAACATTTGTGACTATTTTCATTGTTGTTGGCAGTGCCACTAAATACTATTTCACAAAAAAATCACCTTCTGGAATTCTATCATGTCTTCTGTCCCTGCTCTTCTCAGACTCTGCCTGTTGGATTAACTACTTAATAAGATTAAAAAATGATCCCTTGGACACAAGGAAACATGTAAGTGTAGAGTTTGACCCACCTGACCAGTACCTTAGCAGGTACTTACCCTACCCACAGCTCACAAATAAGCATTGCTGATTACAAGAGGACACTTAAAATCCCTCTCAGGTTCCTCACTTCAGCCATGTGAAAATGTGCCTCTGTAAAGAAAGGAATACAAAGTTCACAGGGTGAGACAGAGAATAGAGGGAACATAAAGTTCAGGATAGGGTTGCATCTCTCCTGAGTGAGCTAGTCCTATCCTCTTAGCTTTTGCATGGAGCAGGATTACCACCTTTTGCTACCTCCTTTCAAATAATCTGCTGACCCTTTCTCAAATTTGTGTGAAGCTTTCATGGACTGTTAAGAATTTAATCTGTAAGTATACACTGGCCTACAAGTGTAACAGACTTAATTTTCAGACTAGCCATGGTAAAGTAGAACTTTTCGAAAAGCTTTCCAAGTGCAGCAATATGGCACAATCTCAATGTTTTATGACGGTGACCACTGTCTGGCTGTGATAGGAGGAGACTGAATTCAGTGACTGCAAATTACATCCTGATCTGTGCTCTTCTCTCTGGCATGCTTTGTGAATGTTTCCTACATGAAGCACTTCAAAGAAGAGAAGCTGGCAGCACCTTCTTTCTGGGTCCTGAACTGGTAAAGCTGACAAAATAGAACATAGGGAAGGGTTAAATTGATTTGCGTATGGCATGTAGGTGTTTCTAGTGCTAAGCTGTTGCTAACTGTAGAAGATTTTGTTTTTTCAATCTTTCAGCTTTAATGTTTGTACTGGGTCTGTCTGGGATGAAGTTATGAAGTTAGCTTTCTTGATGGCAGCTTGTATGGTGCTGTGCCTTGCATTTGTGGCTAAAACAATGTTGATAACACATCAGTGTTTTGGCTACTGCTGAACAGTGCTTAGTGTCAAGGCTTTCTCTCTTTTCACTGCCCAGCCCAAATAGGAATACACTGGGTGTGAGCATAAGACTGGGAGGGGACATAGTCAGGACAGCTGACACAAGCTGACCAAAGGGATATTCCATACCATATGGCATCATACTCAAGCAATAAAAGATCAGGAAAAGTGAGAGGAAGGGCGGATATTAGTGTTTATGGCATTTGTCTTCCCAGGCAGCTGTTTTGTGTGCTAAGGCCCTGCTTTCCTGGAAGTGGTTGGACATCTGCCTGTCAATGGGACATAGCAAATTAATTTCCCTTTTTTGCTTTACTTGCCTGCATGGCTTTTACCTTTCTTATCAAACTGTCATTGTTTTGATCCATGGGTCTTTTTGTTTTCCTTTTGTTTTTCTCCCCAACCCCAGGGAGAGGGGAGTGAGTGAAAAGAAGGGTATGTGTTTGGCTGCTGGCTGGTGTCAATCCACTGCAACGTTTAAGATTGAACTTTGGCAAAATTTAGGCATCATAATAATTTGGATGCCTTGGTCTTGATGTCTTGATTTGGAGATGAAGTCTTTAATTACAGTGTGAGGTTCTCACTTTTCTGCACTTAGGTTGAAGATCTAATCAATGTGGGTTAGGTCACTGGTTTCCATTCAAACTTAGATCTGTAAATTGATATTATGTACACAAGTAATTTAACTAATATATGGCTTCCTGTGGAAGCTGTAGCAATGCTTGAAGCAGCTCTTTTTTTGAGTTTCACATTCCCTGAACTGAATCTTGTCATGGGCACATGCAGAAGACTGCCAATTCTCCCCACACTTGTGAACTTTTTTTGTCAGATGAAAAGAGTGAAAGTGAAAACACAAGAGAAAGCTTATGTGATGGCATAAATATAAAATTGCAACAAGTAATAAGGAGGAAATATTTTACTGGAGAGAAAAATAATTTATACATGCTCCAAGCAAAAGGTGATATGGATATGTGAGCATGTATATTTTAACAAAGTCTGCCTTTTTACAGGCTGTGTAGGCAATCTCTCTTCAAATCCTTGTGGAACTGTTTAATCACAAAACTAACTTTATTACCATATGTTCTCAACTTTCTTGACCTAGATATTCTGAGTAAATTCTTCATGCTTTTACATATTTTAAAATAGTTTCTTTTTATATTATTGTTGTCTTAAAAGAATCATGGGTACTTATATCTTAAGATGTCAAGCCTTACTCTGAATGGCACTGTCAAAATATGTCTCCCTATAATGCGTATTATTGAAATATCAATTTCAGTACACAGTATTGGATTCCTTTAATGATCTAATACTGTCACTGTTGTGATTCAAATAAACTGCCTAATTCAAATTCACAATGTTCTGCTTTATTGAACACTATTTTAATTGTGTGTCTAGTAAGTTTTATACAACACTTTATACATGCTTTATCAGAAGATCTGTGACGCTTGTCTGAATTTTAACCTTACTATGTATCAAAACTATTTTCATTGTTTTTACTCAGGGAACATCACAATCCCTCACAATATGTTGGTTAGTAATTATGTAAGTGTGGGTTGCTCAGTTTCTATGTGATATATGCAGTAGTCAGATATTGTGGCTGGAATTACGCAGTCTGCATGCATAGCTGAACAGAAAGTTACATCGACACTGCGCTCATTATGACTACCAGGAAAAATTTTTGCATGCAAGTTGTACAGTGTCTACTAGACCTGCTCAAAATAGATAGGTTTTTCATTCATAGGATAACACACATTTTTTCTTGGGCATTTTGATCTAGTTGAGATGAGGGAGACCAGGAAGGCTAATAGATATTCTACGTTGAGTTTTTGTTTTTGTTTTTGTTTTTATTTTGGGTTTGGTTTTTTTCCTTCTGCACTTTGCTTATGTTTTCCTTGGAGTAGAAACAAGGAATTAACTTATCTTTTCACAATTTACCAGTGTAGACAAGTGGCTGAAGTATGCTAGTGAATATGGATCATCTTATACATTTCAAACTCTCACAGGCCCATGATTATGCTACCACAGACAAGTAAGACACATTAAACTCCAAAGTTTGTTCTGTGTGTGTATGGTAGGATTATGTATCTTAGAGCAATTCACCTTGCATTTTGTACATCCTTTTATTTATTAATTTTGTTAAGGTGGAAGAAAATACTAATACTTTGTCTTCTAATACTTGATTGCTGCATGCATTGTCTTCTATAGTTTACATTTTAGTATTCTAACTGATAGTGACATGCATAACTTTGTCAGCAAATCACTACTGTATGTACTAAATTCTACATGAAAAGTGTTTGCCTCTTGCCTTATTTTTAGTGTAAAAATACCTGTGAAAAACTAAAACCTGGTTGCAATATATGTTTCTTTCTCTACAAAAACAGTTTCACATACATAAACTGGTTTACTTTAAATGTCTTGTCTATATAACTGTATGTATGTGAGAGAAGCGTAGACTCAGACATTTTTATAGCATATAATTAGGAATCAGATATAGGAAGATCACATTAGCTAAATATTAAGTTTTTACGTGCAGTCCATTACCAAATAAATCTAAAAAAAAAACCTGCAAAAACTTTGACATCCATTCCTACATATATTTTAAGGTGTTCTAGCAATTTATTCTCTCAAGTCCAGTTGAAAACAGCCCAGTCATACATTTACATTGGCAAATTACAGTGACATGAAGGTTACAGGTTGATTCAAAATTGCATAGCCTGAAATGGTTCCTTTTTCAAATGAAGTATGACTCAGCTTTGAAGTCTAGTAATTTGTTACAAATTTGTATCTGGCTGATATCACAGGTCAGATCTAAAAGGTGGTAGGCTAAAATGGGCACAGGAGAGCTAGGTCTGCATTTTCCCTGATGCATGGAAAATGTCCCCAGGATGAGCTTAAAATCAACAATTCCAATCGTTGCCAAACTTAACACAGTCACTTTGCTGCACCTGTCAAAAATGTAAAAAATCTGGCGTATTTGTTAAAAAATGAAGGCTTTTGGACTGAGGATAAGCATAAATGAGACTTGATTTGTTTGCATAGCAGCTGTAAATGAGGATTGCCTTAAGACTGGACCTGGGTCCAAATGCATTATGCAAATTATTGTTATTTTCTATTTGTTAGCTATGTAAGATACGTAGTATGTGCAAAACTTACCAAAAAATGACTTCTGCCTCTGTTCTGTGCAATCTTCTGTTGCCATTCCTTACTACTTTTGACTTAATCCCAGTGCTCCTTCACAGCAGTAGACATATCCCAGGATAAAGTGGTGGATGATATACTTGTATTCATTGGGTATGTCTCATGAATGCAAGTAAGATCTCACTACAGAATTCAGTTAAAGAGATTTAGTAGAAGTTCTTACTTCATCTTTCTTATATTGGAAAGATTTCTGATCTTGTGTTTTGTTTCTGGAATAATTCTGTTCACATTCTTTTCACTATTCTGAAGGACTATGCAATTAGAAGTTCATACAGTTTTAAAGACAACCATTCTGATTGGACAAAGGCATCAATACCTACATGTTCCTGAATCAGGAAATACAAGTTGCAGCCTGGAATCAAATAGTCTATACAATGTTTTAAAATTGTAAACTAAAACATACAAAATGTTTTGCATCTGTTACATTGTTTGAGCTATTTTTGTGGCTAGCACCCCTCAGAATATAATCTGTGCTCATTTTTAGTTTTAAGGAAGTTAGAATTTAATTGTAGGGGGGAGCATATCATTAGTCTTGAGCATCTGCCACACATTAAGTTCTCTGGTGGCCAACATTCTCACAAAGCTTTGAAACATGGTCTTTGGGTTCACTAATGATTTGGTATCATTTGACTGCAGAAGCCTGCAAATGAAAATATTTGTAAACATTAATGTTTGTTTTATATTAACAAAGCATTCTGAGGGAAATATGGACAAATATGCATGAAGGCAAATAGGTCTCCCTCTTTATTCTTTGTTCTCTTTTGCTTTCATAAATTACAGGCAAATTGATTTCTGTAGGTTATGTATATATCTTGTATATTATTCATATTTAAATGAATTCTACTGGGGGAGACACCATATGGAAAATTGCTTGATGCATTTTTATCTTTAAATTATACCAACATTATACTTTCCCTGGTGTCATAGAAGGCATGATATCCCATATGAAACCACACAAAATTTGTATTGAAAACTCAGCTACTGCCACTTTTAAAAGAATAGCATGGATCAAATCTCTGCCTGATAGAGGGTTTGTTCTCTTCACTGAAGGCACTTTTAAACAGCACAAATCTGCAACATAGTGTATGTAAAAGAGTTCTTATGGGCTGATTTTGGACTATATGCAGAAGCATGGTCTGTACTGTTTTCCTATAAGCAACTGTTAAAAAGAAAGAAAAAATAAATGTGAAATGACTCAGATAATAGGACAAAAGCAAGTTATTGCTCCTTGCACTATATTTCATTTTGGGCCATGATTTATTACCCAAAAGGTCAGGGTGTATATCTAGTATTTTCAGAAAAATGGAAATGAAGCTTTCCAAAACCAATTCTAATGCTGCATGATGTTATTAAATCATAGCAACTTAAATAATGTAATTCTTTGCTTACTTGCAGGGCAAAAAATATTTTATCATTAAGTATTAATTATCTGCACAATTAACAAAATGTCTTTGTCAGACTTTCTGGTGTCAATTATTTCTAAATAATTTAAGAGCAGATTTTTTAAAAAGAAGTTTGAAAATTATGGCACTTCTTTACTTCAAGAAGAGTCTACCTTAAAGTTGCTTTGCATAATCCCTCTCTTTTACTGTCGTTCATAAACCTTACATTTTCTGTGGAAGTCAGGAAATTGCCCATAGAAGCACACTATAAATAAAAATAAAAATTTCTCAAGGAGGTGGCTAACCAGAAGTTTCTGCTTCTATGCTCTAATAACCCAAATTATTGCAAGTGACAAAATAAGAAAAAACCAGAAACACTAGTATTATGCTGGCAAAAAATCTGTCATCTTGCT
This sequence comes from Aquila chrysaetos chrysaetos, assembly GCF_900496995.4. NCBI lineage: Eukaryota > Metazoa > Chordata > Aves > Accipitriformes > Accipitridae > Aquila > Aquila chrysaetos. Next base: position 25,994,870 of record NC_044030.1, read on the forward strand.
CTTACCATGCTGTAATCAGCATCTGCTCTTGTGATGCTGGTTATCATATACAATATAAGAAATTGTACCTGGCAGTAAATTGGTGACAGAATGGACCACTGATCTAAGGAAAAAGGACATAGAACATTCTTATCCCAACTAATGATTTAGGAAGAGATATGCTGAATCTTATTTTTTTTCTTTTTGCAAACTGGAAAGTCTTTTAACTATTGCACCAAACTTGTTCAGTGTCCTGGTTTCAGCTGGGATAGAGTTAGTTGTCTTCCTAGTAGCTGGTACAGTGCTATGTTTTGAGTTCAGTATGAGAATAATGTTGATAATATATTGCTGTTCTCAGTTGTTGCTCAGTAGTGTTTAGACTAAAGTCAAGGATTTTTCATCTTCTCAAGCCCAGCCAGAGAGAAAGCTGGAGGGAGACAAGAAGTTGGCACAGGACACAGCCAGGGCAGCTGACCCAAAGTGTCCAATGGGGTATTCCATACCATGTGACGTCACATCTGGTATATAAACTGGGGGGAGTGGGGGTGGAGGGAATCGCCGCTTGGGGACTAACTGGGTATCGATCAGCGGGTGTCGAGAAATTGCACTGCAGATCATTTGTACATTCCAATGCTTTTATCATTACTGTTGTCATTTTATTAGTGTTATCATTATCTTTAGTAGTTTCTTCTTTTCTGTTCTATTAAACCATTCTTACCTTAACCCACGACTTTTACTTCTCTTCCTGATTTTCTCCCCCATCCACTGGGTGGGGGAGTGAGTGAGTGAGTGGCTGCATGGTGCTCAGTTGCTGGCTGGGGTTAAACCACGACATTCAGTCAAAGGTTTTTCACTTATTCTAAAAGTTCAAAGTACTCTTCCTGAAGAGTGCTTCATGTGTTTAGAGCTGTGAGAATAACAGAGAGTAGAAACCAAAACAGATCTGACTGTGAAATGCTGAGACTGGGTTCAACCTTAACATGGAAAATACAAGTGGAGGAATGCCAAGCCATCTTTCAGCCTTCTCTTTCCCTACTGTTTCTTAGGATGTCCTGGCCTCCCTCCACTCAAATGATTTTTATGTAATTTGCCCATTGGTTGTGGTGTTTACCCTTCTCATTCTTACTCATCTCCTTCTCACTGGTTTATATCTGACCTGAAGTGTAGTGCCAAAATCAAGAGGTATATACCAAATGAGCCCTTACTACACACAGTTAGAATCCAAACAGTATTTCAGATGTTTCATGTAGGTTTTTGCTCTTTTCATATTGTAGTATGAAGTTAGTTGGTTTTTTTTTCCTTAAACTGTAGGATGGATTTAGTGCATATTCAGGCTATGATGCCTTCTAATTCCCAGACCAATTTCTGTAGAACTGTGTCCAAATCATGCTAGCTGGTTGCTGTTCAATTAATTTCATTATTACTCATATTGTTACAGAACTGTAGTTATTTCAGACCATTTTCTCAAATTTTTTCAAGGTGATTTTAAAATTAGTTCATTCTGTAAGTAGCTGCATCCAGCATAGCTTCAGTATGTCTGCCAATATAATATGGGAATACCATAGTTTTTCATCCATTTTGTAAATAAAAAATTGAAATACACCTGGACTGAGAGCAGATCCATACAAAGTCCTTACTCTATTTATCTTTCCAGTTAAAACAAAACAAAACAAACAAAACAATAAAAAAAGATTTTTTTTAATCTAGTTTTGCACTTCTCTTACACTGTAGTTTATACTTTGTCATTGTAGTTACTAATGAAACCCTTGAACAGAGCTAGACTTTGAATTGACTGCTGCAGAAACTTTATTAGAACTTGTTGATATTGAAATTTTAATTACAGAGACAACTGTTACTCAGTTTTGTACCCTTCTTTAGAATATGCTTTCTTGACTTCCAGAAAATCATGTGAAACCATAAAAAACCTTTTTGATGAAAGAATATATTATAAGAGCTACTTCTCCTTAATCTAGAAGGCCTACTACAGAAAAATATCAGGTGGCTTGCTGTGATTTGCTCTTGACCAGTCCATGTTTGCTGCCAGTCATATTCTCATGATCTTCCAGCTATTTGTTCCAGAGTTTCTCAGAAATAGAATTAAGGTGTGTGGTCTATAATTCATGATTCACTTTAGCATTTTTTTGAGATATGCACTACTCATTTAATCTACTTTAGAAGTTATATTATGTTTAGACAGAACTACCTTCCTTATCTTACCAGTGGAGAGGGACATTAGATCCTGCAGAAGCCTTGGACCACCTAAATTAGGTAACTGAAAATAATTTATCAGTGAACAGTCTTTTTTGTCTTATTTTCCTCCACCTTATTACACTTTATTACCTTTTCCGAGCTCCCAGATTCTTAGCCAGCCTCCAAGAGTTCTCAGAGGTAATCAGAAGTTGCCACAGGCAGTATCCATATAATTGGGGGTGAATTTCATCAGACACAGGTAGGTGGAGAACAGCAAAACTCTTTCTGGATCTGTTTTCCTTCTTACTGCCTTCTGTCCTTGATAATTAATTGTCTGATTAAAGTTAACCTTTCCCTTAAAGACTGAAACAAAAGAGGGCACTAAACATGTCAGACTTCTCGACATCATTTGTCATTAGCCTCCAGTTCCTATAGTGGTATGGACTGATACTTTGCTTGGGTTTCCTCCTAATCTAATTGCAGAATGGTTTGCTGTTGCCCTTTATGTTCCCTCGTAGTTGCATCTCATTTTGAGGCTTGACCTTTCTGGGACTATGTCCTTCTGATTTTTTTTTTCTGCTTGTCCTTAAACATTTGCCTTTTTTGTTACTCTCTTGGTGCTTCCTTCTTAAGTTTCAGGACATTGAACAGTTTATGAGGAACATTTGCTACACTTTCTGTCTCCTTTTGCCTTAGGAAAACTTACATTTAATACTGAGCATAGAAGACTTTTTTTTTAAAGACCTGCCAACTTCTTTTAAGGAATTACTGTCCTTTTCTTTTCCTTAGATTCACTTTTCCTGAGATCTTTTCTATAGGTTCTCCTGTTTTACAATATATTTTTCATGAGGTAAATTAGTCTCACGTCTTGCTATGGAGTTAATAACTGCTGAGAAGAATCACACCTGGAGGAAGTCTTCCCTCAGTCTTTTTCTCAATCTTTCTTTTTCTCCAGAAGAACATACAGAAAAATCTTGCTGGCCTAGCCACATCTGTGTTTCCTAGCAAATGTGTAAATAAGATTCATTTCTAACACAAGTCACTATGCTTTTGATGTTTTTTCATAGTTATCAGGCTTTTATTTTTAAAAAGAATTAAGAATTAACTTTTCTTTGTTTAGTGGCCTGCAGCTGTCATCATTCTAAAATGCGCTTGTTCTTCCCTTTTGTCGTCACATAGAGACTCTTAACCAACTGTTTACTGCAGTTTGGACTTTGGACTACCCTGCCAATCCCTCCTGAACATTTAGTTCTCCATCTCCCACTTGTAAAGCCCTAAGGAGACAGCTGTTAAGTAAGGACTATTAAAAGTCATCACACACTTGATGGCCATAACCTGGAACATATTGAGGTTCTGCTTCTTTTTGTGTTAGAGTTTATCTTATAATGATATTGCATCTCAGACTATAGGAATAGACGTAAATCGTCAACCCAGTGGATGATGACTACAGCTCAATGCATGCCCTTCTCATCTTCTTTTTCTTTTCCTAAATTGCTGTTCTTCACTCTTGTCTAAATGCCTTCAAGCTCTAAAAGGTCTTCATTCAGGTGTCCATAACAATATGGCTATTCTCTTCCCTATCACATTATTTAACTTTTTGATCTTTCTTGATTTTTCTTCAAGTAATAATTCCTTTTGAAATAAATGTATAATTCTGAACTAAATATCTGAAGTTTAAGATCTCTGAGAACACTTCACTGAAACATCTGAAAACTCCAAGCTGTTTGTTTGGGATGTAAGAAGAACAGTAAACAGTCACAGCACAAGAGCTAATACATAGATACAACATTACTGAGTAGTAATTAATGGTAGTAGTGACTGGCTGAAATCATTCAGGGACTTAAATAACTGAGAAATGAGTTAGCAGTCATCAGCTGGTCACTGTGCAGCACCACTGTGCTGGTTTTGGCTGGGATAGAGTTCATTTTCTTCATAGTAGCTGGTATGGGGCTATGTTTTGAGTTTGTGCTGAAAACAGTGTTGATAACACAGGGATGTTTTCATTACTGCTGAGCAGTGCTCACATGGAGTCCAAGTCTTTTCTGCCTCTCACCCCACCGCACCAGCCGGTAGGCTGGGTGTGCACAAGAAGTTGGGAGGGGACACAGCAGGGACAGCTGACCCCAGCTGACCAAAGGGATATCCCATACCATATGATGTCATGCTCAGTATATAAACCTGGGAGAAGAAGAAAGAAGCAGGGGACATTTGCAGTTACTGCGTTTGTCTTCCCAAGTAACCGTTAGCTGTGATGGAGCCCTGCTTTCCTGGAGATGGCTGAACAACTGCCTGCCAATGGGAAGTGGTGAATGAATTCCTTGTTTTTCTTTGCTTGCACGCACAGCTGTTGGTTTACCTATTAAACTGTCTTTACCTCAGTCTGCAAGTTTTCTCACTTTTACTCTTCTGGTTCTCTCCTCCATCACACTGTGGTGGAGTGAGCGAACTGTGTGGTGCTTAGTTGCTGGCTGGGGTTAAATCACAACAGCTGCTGAGTCCTGATTAACTGATATAATTAGTCTTAAGTTTAGAACAAGTTATTAGTTGGTGTAGTCTCATAACTCTGTGGTAAACTTGACTGAACTTTCTCACACACAGAAATACAAAACAAAACTCCATAGCTCAGGAGTTAACATTATGCATATCCTTCCCTTCCCTTCCTTTCCTTTTTTCATCTCAGAAAGATTCTTGTGATGAAATTTACTTATATTCTGTTGGATTTGAAGATAAACAGAAGGCTAGTCTACATTTCTTATTAAGCCCTATATGAACAATTAGGAGTCTGATTTATGAACTCAATTACCCTTTGCAATAGAAAATGCCCTAAATCTGCCCAGGTCAGATTGTCAGATCTGGATATTTTCCTTTTCTATTTTCCATTGGGATCCATAAAATACGGCTATGTTGGCTCCCAGGAACTGACGATGGGCAATATATGCTTCCATAAAAGGAAGACAGCAGTTCCCTAGCAAAAGTGGATGGTCACAGCAAGGCCACTTAAAATGCATTATCTTTTTTTGGTTTGAAAGAACTGAGCTGGTATCAACCTGGGGAAACTTAACTGTTTCCTCTATAGCCATGATTAGGCAGAAACATAGTTCAGAAATGAACCATAATTTAGAAATTAGATGAGCCATGTTTTAGAAACATTCTAGCTAGGAAATGATTGGCATTTTGGTATAGAATCTCAAGACTAAAAATATGGAGCCCTCCTTAAGTGAAAAAACAACATTCCCTTTTTTTAAAAAAAAAACAACCCAAAAGTGTGTTTTCAATTTAGAAGAAAACTCCAATATCTGTAACCATTTTCTCATACACTTTTTTATATCTCATCACATTTTATTAGTTTCTTTGAACACTGCAATGAGATGTAACAGAAGTTTAACAAAGAATCTCATAGAAGAAAAAAATAAAATCTTTCTTTGCAGTACTGCAGTCTTATTAGTTAACAAATTTATATGAACTCATAATGCACATTCTAAATTATTTTGGTGAACTGAAAACACAAGGAAGTGTCACTTGTTTATAAAAATGTGTTATGTTATACATGGAAGCCACTTTAAACACCACAGGAGGCATTAATGTCTTGCAATCATTACGATGATACTGAAAGTCTAAGAAAGCTATTAGGGAAAGAAACTGCTGGGTCCATCATAAAATGAAATTATGATATTATTATAGTCTGTTGGCATTGAAAGAAAGAGTGCACCAAAACAGAAAGTGTTTTTCAGTTCCTGTTTAACTGGAAAAGCAAAATAAATTGTTTTGCAACGGCTTTCTATTTCTCCAAATGAATGAGCATGTTCCTTCATCCTGGAAAATTGAGTGAATTTTAGGTTCTGCACCATCATCTGAATAGCAAATGCAGAAAAGCTGCATTTACTCTTATGTATCTGTTACAAACATCTAAAATTACATTATGAACTTCAGAATCCGTTATTAATTTGCATCATAAAACTGTTTAACATCTATGCAATTAACAGCACACAGAGGGATAATTGGACATATTACTGATTTGGGGGGAATTTTGTAACTGTTACTAAAGTATTTTGCGGTTAACTTTCTACTTTTTTCACATCACTGAATAAATTTCTTCAATGGTTCAGAAAGGATAAGAAAATATAATATGATACTTATATATCATGTACAAATATACAGATCTGTATGTCAGATTATGTTGGATCAAATCATTTGAACATGTAGTCAAACATAAACATGTCACATAAAGCAATATTTTGGATATTTTTAGAAAGTTAAAAAAAAAAAAGAGAAAAGAAACAATTATTCTATGAAGTTTCATTTGTAATAAGGGAGTGCCTTAGGAATTGTTTGCACATGGAATATATTATCATTATATTAGTATAACTGTACTGTGGTACTCACCCTGAAACAGTTTCTCATCAAGGAGTCCTTATTTTGAAATAAAGTAACTTTTCCCAGTTAAGGAAAAGATGCCTCCCACCTGGACAAATAGTTATACATTTATGTTGGCAAAGCTCTTAATCTTTACTAACATCTTAGTTATAAAGGCTAATAGGTCACTATTGATGTTAATGGCAAGATGGTAATTGATTTATATATGGGTCCATTTTCATAATTTTAAATCTTTTGTGGGTCTTCAGAGCAGTAAACATTTCCTACTATATTTTAAAAATATTAAGTGTGATCTGAAAGATTGAATGTGGAGTTTTATACAGGTGTGAATACAAGCACCTGATCATATCTGATCCAATCTGCCTGTTCTTGTTCAAGGAGGCAAAAATCAGTAACTGTTTTTTTTCCTGAGTATACATAAGTTTTAAAGGATTTATTCCTACATGATGAGTTTAAACTTGGATATTTTGTCTGGTTAAATGGATCAGTATGCAAACATAAAGTACTTTGTAACAGAAGTTATGGTACTTGTCAGGTAGGTTGCATACTGGCAGAATTGAAAACCTAAATGAAGTATGTAACAGAGTTAGAAGATTTGATGTGACGGGAGTTTTATGTACACTTCAAAATAATGAAAAACACTTATTGGGAAAGTGTCATGTACTTACAGCTTGCTCTACATAGTGCATGTAATCTTATTTGTACAAGCATGCGAAAAATCTACTAATAACACAGATCATCTTCTCTGTTGTTATGCTATGGTATTAATCTTGGCAAGTCAAAGTTGATGTGGGAACTCAGAATGGCTTTAATTATAATTATACAAAAATAATTGGCAAAATGACCAAGGGAGTATAGAACTGTCTTTTTATTCTTTCCTAATTCTGGTATTACAGTGGAAGAACAGCAGTAATAAGGGTGAAATATATAATGGCAACAGTGTATGTTGTTACAAATCTAGGGTAAAAAGTCCTGAATTTAAAATATTTTAAATTTGCATTCATTGTTCTTTCACTATTTTTTTTAGACAAAAATACTGTGACTTTCCTTTTTATCTTATGTTTCTATCCATAGCAGAAGACTGTTTACACTGTCACTGTTCATTAGAGGAAGGTAAATTGATTTCCCATGTCATCTGTTATCAAAGGGATTATTTACACAAGAAAAGAAGGGGAAAAAAATGACCCCAAATGCATTATTCAGTACTGGCCCTTTGAAAAAATTAGGAAAAATGAAAATACAGAATTAAACAACAGATCTTTTGAATAAGGATGAAAATCTCTGTTTAACAGAACAAGAGGCAACTTCATTGTGTTCTCAAACAGCTTTTATCATCTTAAATACAGAGGGGTTAAAGAATAATGCACTGCATCTCTGAGTCAACAGTCTCTCTGAAATTTGTCACTCAGCAAACAATGAAAAAGTTCAGAAGTTATTCTGAGTAAGGTGGCCTTGGCTATGTTCTAAGGCATGTCAACTGTCAGCAAAAAGTACTTGGTTAATAGCCATAGGACAGAGTGATTGAATAATTCAAAGACATTACCTTATCTTTAAAATAACAAACTTTTTTAATTTATTCATATTTTAGTCATTCAGTTCTAATTATTTGTCCTCAAATGAAGGAAATCCCAGACAAAACTGGCATGCTTACTTCTTAGAAAGACAAGACAAAAGAGGCACAAATAGAACTGTGCCTTCTTCCATCTAACTTGTTTTTAAATAAAAAATAAAAAAGTAAAAATCAGGAGAGACAAAGAGAGGCAAGTACAAGTAAAAATGTAGGCAGAGTCAAGGGCAGGACTAGCACTTTGTAGCTTACTGCACAGAGTAGGAAGGGCAGGTTATATATATATATATGTATATATATATATGCATATGTTGAAGGCAGCAAATGGTCCTCACAAAAAACTTACAGCGTGAGATGAAGAAGGCTGTGAAGCCCACTTCATAGGAGTAGTAGAATGATTCAACTACCAGAATTAGATAAATAAGCAGAGCCTAGTAATAAAACATAATGTACATATTCTAACATCTTGGAGTAAATAGGCAGAAACCTCAAAAGAGAAGAATCTGTTACTAATCTATCAGTTGTAAGCAATGTACATGACAGCTCAAAATATTACAAGTGAAAAGCTGTTCTAGAACTGCCCCCACTATACAGTAAAATTCAAGATGCATCAGTAGAAAAAATTGTCTCTGAAAAGACCCATGGGTGTAATGTTGAGCTGTGAAAAAGAGAGTTCCATAAAAAAAGGAGAAGCTTGTTAAAAGAAATTAAAAGGTACAGCCAAAAGAGTTAATTACTTGCAAGTGCTGAAGACATCATATTGGAGGTTACAGACCATAGGGGTTATATCTATCAAAAAAAGATTCTACCACACAGAAATCATGCAATAACTATTATTAGAAATAAAAATAAATCTTCAAAAAGTGGTAGTAATTTTCAAACAGGAAAAAGGGCATACATTTTGGCAAGTTAAATATTAAACTATGATTAGACAAAATGATTAAAAAAGTTGAGGAACAACTTTGTAAACTAGTGATGAAATCTTTTCAAACACAGTGGAAGCAAGAAGCCTGCCAAAGAATATGGAAAGTGTATATGGCCAATTGTCGTGGTTTCAGCCCAGCCGGTAACAAAGGACCACGCAGCCGCTCGCTCACTCCTCCCGCCCCCCTCCGGTGGGATAGGGGGGAGATGGAGGAGAGAAAAGAAAAAAAAACCTGGAACCTCGAGGGTTGAGATAAGGGCAGTTTACTGGGACAACGCAAAAAAAGTTACAACAACAACGACGGTACTAATGAAAGAGTATACAGAAAAGAGTGATGCACAGTGCAACTGCTCACCACCCGGGACCCGACGCTCCGCCACTTCCCCCACCGAAAGTCGAGAGAGAGCAGGAGAGCCCTCCCCCCGGCCCACTCCCCATGTATATACTGAGCATGATGTCACATGGTATGGAATAGCTCCTTGGCTAGTTCAGGTCAGCTGCCCCGGCTATGCCCCCCCACCTCCCAGGTTCCTGTAAAAATTAACTCTATCCCAGCTGAACCCAGGACACCAATGTAATTTATTGCCATGAATTTAAGAGAATTCTTGGATTCACTGATTAGTATGAAGGAGATTTAGAAGATTCCCATGGATTTTATTATAGGGATTGCGTTGGAAACGATTTTGTGCAAAATGACAGTAGAAGAGGAGTTAGAACAAAACATTAGAATGAAGAGCAACAAACTCGTGTCTTATGATATTTATCTAAAACCTGTAATGGAATCAGATATGGTTCCATTAAAATCTACGAAATCAGGGTATAGTCTATCATAGCTATCTGCACCAGAAAAAATGACACGTATGTTGTGTTTAAAAAACAAACAAACAAACAAAAAAACCAAAACTGGGGGTTCCTGTAAAATCTAGAAACAACAGTTCATCAAGCCTGCATGTTGTACCAGAGAAATTCGTAAAAAATTATGATAAAGAATACCATTAATAGACATATGGATAAAAGTAATGGGGAAGAATCAGTATAGCTTTTTCACAAGGAAGTCATGCCCAGTTTTTGGAGGAGTCAGTGAACATATAGAAAAAGTGATCTAGCTGATACAATGAACTTTCTAAAAAGTTTCTTAAATGGTCCCATGACAAAAGCTTCACTAAAAAGGAGTTGAAAAAGAAAGACAATGCTCTTCTAACTCAAATTTCTAGCTAAAACTTAGGAAATGTAGTGTATGTTGGTACATAGTGGGGATTGACAAAGGATGGAAAGTATGACTGTATTCTGCAAGAATATGTGCTTGGACCATTGTGGGTAGACATACCCAGAGAAAAACTTGAAAGTGCATATGTGGTGAATGACAAAGTTTATTAATGCTACAAAATCACAAATGAAAATATATTAATGCTACAAAAATATTAACGAAAATAAATGCCAAGATAACTGTAGGTGAATTCTTGTGACAATGGGTGAGTAGGTGATAAAAGGGCAACTTTTAATTAATATTTTTAAATGTAAAGCAATTTAAATAGTGGAATGGGGAAGTATCCATAATGATGCATACAAAATGTGGGCCCTTATCATTCAGTGAAAATGCTTATTACTTCAGAAGCAGATCCTGGAGTCATTTTGGATAAAATATGAGTGTAATGCTCACTTGGAGTGAAATGTTAGGTAGTTGTCTTTCTGATGTATATGCTTCCATCTTGATTACAACATGCAGTATTGACCCCATTAACTCAGAAAGGAGAGTGAGGACAGCGAGGATGATCAGAGGTATGGAGTGGTTTCCACAGGAGAGTAAAAAAAGTACAACTTGTAGAAAAGGTGTCTGAAGGATATATAACAAAGATATGTAAAATCCAGACAGGCATGTGAACAGAAATAGCTGTATGTTGTTTACTTATTAATATTCCACATATGGCAGAAATAAGAAGCTGGTTGCAGCAGTAATGTAATGTAAGTAAATGTAACTGTGCAGGTGTAAGTGTGGTCCTTCTCAAAGATCTTAACATAGGTAGGTATGGAGTTATGCCCAGTGTTGCTCTGCTCTTGAAGTCAGTGTCTCCTGTGATGGAACTCTAAATCTTGAGGACCAAGGGAAGATGCACTAAAAGGGCTGAATATCACAGCAACATGAATGTGTCAGTGGCTGGCCACTCCAGACTGGTTCCCTGGTGGAATCCACTCTGTGTCCCATATAAGAAGAGAATGAAATTCCTCAGAGCATGTGTTTAGAAACAAACCAGCAAAAATCCCCACATGCTGACAAAAGGCACTAAAGCTAGGTGGCAGGAGAATTAATTTCTACCAATGAGGTGCCTGACTGAGGGCAAAAGAGAGGCATGTACCTGTCTAGTAATGAGCTAGATCAGTGAGGTCTCTTTTCAGGGTAGACCATGAGGTGGGATTACTTACTCCAAAGAGCTCAGCTATATCTCTGTGTTTGTTATTGACTGATGTAGAAAGGCTAGTGTGTACTCCAGAAACATGCAGACTAGCTCAGTGTGTGTGTGTAAAGCTGTCCAAACAAGCTTTTTTCCACTCAGGCATGCAGTGCTGGCTGTGGTGAATGTGCCTAGTGGTGTTTTACATGTCACTCTGGGTGTGAAGATACCTAACTTAAAAGGACAGGCCATGAATTTTGTTCCCTGTTTCTAGATTTGTTTCTCACTTGTCTTTTTTCCTAATCCATCTGTGATTTCTCGCCATACAATTGCATACCCTCTTCTGTTGTCTTTAAGGGTTTATGAATTTTGCATTGATATATGTACAATAGCACCAAAAAAACCTGCAGGAAAGTTTTTCATGTGTTGTGGATCTGACAGGGAGGGCAGGAGGCTGGTTGCATACCCTTATTAGCAAGGTTGCATTGACTGTCCAACTCCTGTTTCCCAGGAAAGTGCTCTAACTGCCAGGCTAACTTCTTTTCTTCACCTGGTGCTTGAAGACATCTGCTCCATGTAGTACATGTTAAGTGTGATATGAAACTGCCCAACAGAGTGGACCTCTTGGAGGAGGTAAGTGCTTTTCTGCCCAGCCTTTGCAGATGGCTGAGCTTCCCCAGGGCAGCCCATGGGGCCTTGCTCCAGGGTTGCAATGTAGCTCTGCGAAGGTGCAAATGCCTCAGGAAGTAGGAGGGTAAGCAGCAAAATACCTCACAGCTTTGATGGCTCTGTAATTGGATGGGTATGAGCCCTAAATCCCAAGTCTTTACCCTTACTGAGCAGTTGCTTAAGATCTGTTTAGCTTCCCAGTCACTTCTTGGGATGCAGACTACTGACTTTTTTTTTTTCTTTTTTTTTTTCACTCTCCAGATTAGGGGATGTAAGGAATAAAGGTAGCTTTACTTCACAAACTTTTATTGTGATATGGTGAAAAGTCAAAACTGAAAATTTTGAAACACTGTTTTCTCTTTTTGTCCCTCTAATAAAACTTTCTGTCATCGTATAAGGTGGCTAGTGCCTCCCAGCACAGCAGAGCTCTTTGAAGGGGGATTTTAGCAATATGTTAGGGAATGAGCTAGGAGGCTTTGGCATGATTAAAGAAGCCTACCACATACCTATGCCTATACCTATCCACTTGGTCAATGTTGCTCAGCCCTCAGTATCTGAGCAGTAAATCCACTTGGAAACCAAGAGAGATGTGTAAAACATATAAATAAATATTAAAGAAAAAATGTAAAATAAATTACCTCTAACAAAATGACCAAAAGTTTAGCTTTGCTGTGGGCAGTGGGTTAGAGCTAAAGACTTCAAAAGGTCCCTTCCAGCCTAAACCATGCTATGATTCTAAATTCAATAGCAATATGGTAGTAATATTAATACATATATATCTGTTAAAATACAATTTTCTATAAGTGTTATATATAGGCAGTTCCTCTGTCAAAGAAGATTTTGTTGGCTGTAATGAGGCAGGTAGAAGACAGTGACATTAACAACCAGTTCTGGGCAGCAAGTAAAGATTGTCAAAGAATTGTGGGGGATTTCATACCAATTTAAAGAAAACATGTGGTTAAATACTTCACACTACAATTAGGGAGCTAAACTGACAGCAAAATGAAATTTAGATGGATGTTGTGGAACTGAAATTTAGGCTAGGCCATTAGGGATAAACCAAATATAATGCCATCAGTAACTAAAAGCCTGTTTTTACAGCTCATATAGAAACTTAGCATTGCATTTTTTGTTAAAACTTTGTCAGTATTGAATAAAAGGGAATGAGTTCCTGCTGAAATATTCTGAAATGTGTTGAAGTTTATTGCTTAATAACAAAGCTATGGCAGATTCTTTGAAATGTCCTGACAGGAGTTATGATTATCATATCATGACTGGAGTGCTGCAATAGATGGCTATAAGCTCTTCAGAAGGGATAGGCAAGGAAGGAGAGGTGGTGGGGTGGCTCTCTATGTTAGGGAGTGTTTTGATTGTACAGATCTCCACAATTGTGATGATAAGGTTGAGTGCTTATGGGTAAGGATGAGGGGGAAGGCCAACAAGGCAGATACCATGCTAGGAGCCTCTTATAGACCACCCAACCAGGTTGAAGAGGCAGATGAATCATTCTACATTCCACAAGCGGCTGGCAGTAGTCTCACAATCATGTGCCCTTGTTCTCGTGGGGGACTTCAACTTTCCGGACGTCTGCTGGTTCCTGGAATGTGTGGAAGATAACTTCCTGGCACAGCTGGTAGGTGAGCCTACCAGGGGAGGAGACTTGCTAGACCTACTGTTTACAAACAGAAAAGGACTGGTGGGAGATGTGGTTGTCGGAGGCCGTCTCCGGCTTAATGACCATGGAATGACAGAATTCTTGATTTTTGGTGAGGCAAAGAAGGTGGTCAGCAAAACCACCACTATGGACTTCTGGAGGGCAAACTTTGGCCTGTTCAGGACACTGGTTGAGAGAGTGCCTTGGGACACAGTCCTGAAGGGCAAAGAGGTCCAAGAAGGCTGGACATTCTTCAAGAAGGAAGGCTTAAAGGCTCAGGAGCAGCCTATTCTCATGTGCCACAAGACGAACCGTCAGGGAAGATGACTGGCCTGGCTGAACAGGGAGCTTTTGCTGGAACTCAGGAAAAAAAGGAGAGTTTACCATCTTTAGAAGAAAGGGCAGGCAACTCAGGAAGAGTACAGAGATCTTGTTAGGTCATGCAAAGAGGAAATCAGAAAGGCAAAAGCTCAGCTAGAACTCAATCTGGCCACTATTGTAAGACCCAATGAAAAATACTTTTACAAGTATGTTAACAATAAAAAGAGAGCCAAGGAGAATATCTATCCTTTATTGGATGCAGAGAGGAACATTACCACCAAAGATGAGGAAGAAGCTGAGGTACTTAATGCCTTCTTTGCCTCAGTCTTTAACAGTGAGACCAGTTATACTCAGGGTACTCAGCCCTCTGAGTTGGAATAGAGGGACAGAGAGCAGAATATACCCCCCTTAATCCAGGAGGAAACAATTAGTGACCTCTTATGCCCGTCTGGACACACACAAATCTATGGGACCAGATGGGATCCATCCAAGAGTACTGAGGGAGCTGGTGGACGAGCTTGTCAAGCCACTCTCCATCATTTATCAGCAATCCTGGTCAACAGGGAAGGTCCCAGACGACTGGAGGCTTGCCAGTGTGTCACTCATTTACAAGAAGGGTCAGAGGGAGGATCTGAGGAACTACAGACCTGTCAGACTGACCTCAGTACCGGGGAAGATTATGGAGTGGTTCACCTTGAGTGCGCTCACATGGCATGTGCAGGACAAAGAGGGGATCAGGCCAGGCCAGCATGGGTTCATGAAAGGCAGGTCCTGCTTGATCAACCTGATCTTCTTCTATGACAAGGTGACCCACCTAGTGGATGAGGGAAAGGCTGTGGATGCAATCTACCTGGACTTCAGTAAGGCTTTTCACACTGTCTCTCATGGCATACTCCTTGAGAAGCTGGTAGCTCATGGCTTAGACAGGTGTACTCTTCACCGGGTTAAAAACTGGCTGGATGGACACGCCCAAAGGGTTGTGATAAATGGAGTTAAATCCAGTTGGCAGCCAGTCACAAGTGGTGTTCCTCAGGGCTCAGTACTGGGGCCAGTTCTGTTTAATATCTTTATCAATGATCTGGATGAGGGGATTGAGTGCACCCTCAGTAAGTTTGCAGACTACGCTAATGTTGGGAGTGAGGGTTGATCTGCTTGAGGGTAGGAAGGCTCTACAGAGCCATCTGGACAGGCTGGATCAATGGGCCAAGGCCAATTGTATGAGGTTCAACAAGGCTGAGTGCTGGGTCCTGCACTTGGGTCACAACAACCCCATGCAACACTATGGGCTTGGGGAAGAGTGGCTGGAAAGCTGCCTGGCAGAGAAAGACCTGGGGGTGCTGGTTGACAGCCGGCTGAATATGAGCCTGCAGTGTGCCCAGGTGGCCAAGAAGGCCAATGGCATCCTGGCCTGTATCAGAAATAGCGTGGCCAGCAGGAGCAGGGAGGTGGTTGTTCCCCTGTACGCAGCACTGGTGAGGCCGCACCTTGAGTACTGTGTTCAGTTTTGGGTCCCTCATGACAGGAAAGTCACTGAGGTGCTGGAGCATGTCCAGAGAAGGGCAACAAAGCTGGTGAAGGGCCTGGAGCACAAGTCTTATGAGGAGCAGCTGAGGGAACTGGGGTTGTTTAGTCTGGAGAAAAGGAGGCTGAGGGGAGACCTTATCGCTCTCTACAACTACCTGAAAGGAGGTTGTAGTGAGGTGGGTACAAGTCTCTCCTATCAAGTAACAAGTGATAGGAGGAGAGGAATTGGCCTCAAGTTGCGGCAAGGGAGGTTTAGGTTGGATATTAGAAAAAATTTCTTCACTGGAGAGGTTGTCAGGCATTGGAACAGGCTGCCCAGGGAAGTGGTTGTGTCACCATCCCTGAAGGTATTGAAAAAGCACATAGACAAGGCACTTCAGGACATGGTTTAGTGGGCATTGTTGATGGTTGGACTTGATGATCTTAAACGTCTTTTCCAACCTAAATGATTCTATGATTCTATGATTCAGTCTATACTAACAAGGTCCATTTTATGGGGTGTCGGGCTATAGCTACACAGGCCATCTGGTGGACAAGTCCAACATATTTTGACAAAGAGAGGAGAGGAGATTCTTAGTTTTTGCTGATAGAGGAAGAAATAACCTATCAAGCTTTTTTAAGGGTTTTTCAAATCAAGCATTAGGAAAACGAAACATGCAGATCAGGTTTGCACTGAGGCTTCTGCAATGAGGAGGAAAAGATGTGGCACAATTGCTGGGGAAATGGACTGAGCAGGTGAGAGAGCCAGTGAAGGAATCAGACAGCAAGGTCTGCAGTTCCTGCTGCCTTTCAAAAGTGAGGGTGCAAGTTGCTTGGCCTCAAAGAAAAGGGCCAGCACTTTCCTCAGTAATGGTCACTATTCTGATGCCCTCAGAAACACAACTGACATGTGCAAGTAAAAAGCTGCAATCGCGTGTTTGAGTATCCCGTTATTCTCTAGCATGAGAAAGATGGGGCATTTTCTTTGTCTATATTTGTCCATGTCAGGTATCTTTCAAAATATTTCTCTGATGGCAACACTTAGGAAAATTCTTGATCAATCCATTTGAATCAGATATCAACCTCATTTATGCCATTATGCCTCATTTATTAAAACAGACAAAAAATGCTTACAGCTTCAGCAGTCTTTGTGTCAGCCAAGGGGAACCTGTGAAATTAATCATCTGATAAGAAATATGTAGTATTCTATACAACTGTTCAGCAAAATATAAATGATAAAACCCAAGCAGTTTCTCTGAAACAAAATACATTTTATTCAACAAAATATTATAAATTGGAAGTAGTCATGCAGAAAAATTGTGGTAAAATGTAATAAACTCCCGCTTTAGTAGTATTTGACCAAATGCAAAAAACAATTGTGCTTGAACTAGAGAAGAAATATCGGTATGTACCTGATTCCAGATCATAGAGGTATTTACAATTTATTAATGGTCTGACTATCTTTAGGCATTGTGGCTGTGTGTACACTGTTAAACAGTGCCCAGGAACGCTCTGGGCTCTGGAACTTGCATATTTATACTGCTGGATGGGCTAAAACAAAAAATGCAGTAGTTCAAATCAAAGCCTAAACTTGGAGGTAGAGTTAATATATAATTTAAAAGGTGTGGGTTTAAAAAAAAAACCAAAACCCATAACATTATACACTTTAGGCTTCCTTATTGGAGAAGTAAAGAACATGTAGCTGCTGCCTCGAAATACACATTGTAAGGAAGAGAATTACGTCCTGGATGAACAGGGAGTCATCCAGTGGAAAAATTCCTTTTCATCCTATGTAGGTGCAATTTCAGTAAAGATTTTCTATCTTGCTTTAGTATGGAAAATATGGACATTTAGAGATGAATAGGCTAGATGAGTCTCCATGGTTACACCTTAAAGATTTTGTCTTTACTTGTATTTTTGAACCATGTCTTGGCAGATAAACATTTATAATTTAAAGAACAGAAGAAAACAATAATTCTAAATCACATAGAATCGCTCTGACTCAAGCAGACATTTATTGTATTGTAGGCACTCATACTTTTAAGCCTTTCATTCATTATCTGTGGTAAGAAAATGCTGAAATGTTTTTATAAGGAAATATTTTCTATTCAGCCATTGTCATGGACCGATTCTGGGAACTCTGTTGGTATGTTTCAAATGAATTGTTTATGTCTTAAATGAGTTGTCTTGAAAGGGAGTTGACTGCTGACAGAGATGGGTTCTGTGGAGGTGGGACAGTGCCTCTTCCTGCATCAGTATCCCTATAACCACAAAAGGTTTGCACCTGCGCCAATATGAGACTACACTTGGTCCCTAAACAAGATGATGACTCAAGTACTGCAGATGTGCTCCTGGAACTCCTGAGAACTTTCTAGATGAACAACTGCACACGCTTAATGATACTCCTCTTTTGGGAGGGACACCGATAGTCAGAGACTATATAAGACAAAAAGGGACTCTGGGCAGCACGCGTGCCCACCATGGACCACATCTGAAACCGGACCTACAAGACGTCACTGGTTCCTAGGGTGGTGATCTCTCTCTCTCTTTGTCTCCTTTCTATCTATCTTGCTCTTCCTTCTCTTTGCTGCATCTACCTCACTTCATATACATAGTTTGATGTAGTTATTTGAACAGTTCATCCATAGAGTTAAAGTTCAATGTTGAATCATTTTATAAAGTTTGAATATTGAATTAAGATTACGGTGGGTAAACTTCTCACCTCCCCTTTCCCTTTGGTTCTCTGGCTCACGTGGCAGACAGCAATATCTAGAGTTTTTGCACATATGTATATGCTTTGTAACTGTTTTTGCTTAATAAACAATTTGATTGGTCATTTGACGTCCCTTCGCCTTAATTTGCTCTGAGGGGATTTTGAGCTTTACACGACCTCCCGCACTACCCAGGGTAGCTTGCTGATCAGGTTGTGACAGCCATACATAATTTTGCTGAACACATATATCTATCTCCTGAATTTATGGTTAAATTTTTAAGTTTTGATACACGTATATTCTAGCAAAGAAGGTCTTTCACGTAACTCAATATTGTGGTACTGTGAATGAGATTGATGAGAGTAGAACGTGTCTAACAAGTTAAGAATGTGAATATTTGTAGATGTACAACAGAGGGGATAAAAACAGTAAGTTCTATTGTATCACTTAGAACACATTTGTGGGGCTGTTGGTAGTTCGTCTGTTACCATTACTCCTCATTTACAGTACTGTGAAATAACAATCAGACCTGGTATGCCTTTATTTGAATGGCATTTTTTTTTCTTCACAAAAATCTATGTTATGATCTCACAGACTAAAACCAATCAAATTTACTTTTGTGTACCATGTCATGTGATACTGATGTACTTGTTTTCTGTGGTTCCTTGTAAAAAGCAAAAAAGGGTAAAAAAGATGAATTAGCTAAAGTTAGCATCACTTTGCAAGTTGTGTATTTTATAAACTGTATAGTTTTAGGTTTCTCCAGAAAACTAGATGAGAAATACAGATTAAAAAAGAAGCTTAACTAAAATGCAAAAGACAATTTTAAAATGTAGTGAACAAGTAGTTATTACCTTTATGAACCCCAAGTAACTTCAGCAAAGATACAAGCAAAAAAGGAGAAAAGGCTTTAGAAATATCTTTAGTTAAATATAAAAGCCTATAGCAAGTCTAAAGACTGCATTAGGAATGGAATTATTATTATAATTAAGGAGGCACATGTCTAATTAACTGTTACCTAGAATCCTTTCTTTTGGTATCTCTTATGACAGAGGTCATATATAAATGTGCATTGTTGATTAAAACTGCAGTCAAGGAACAATCTGAATTTTGATTTTAAGGGACTGCACTGCAATATTGTAGTCATAAGTTTGTAAATTTAGTTATCTGGTGTATCAGTTACTAAAAAACAGTAGAATGAACTTAAAAAATAATTAAGGTATTTATCTAACCTCTTAAGGTTTTATACTGTGGGATACTGTTCACATGTAGGGCCAGTTAAAGGATATGTCCATCTGACTTAATCGAGAAATTACAGAACGGTTCCTGCCATTCTCAGGGCACACATCTTTTGCTTGGTTCATGTGATATATTAATTAATTACTGTATTTTATAGATAGTGGGAGGAAAACATTTCACATTATTCAGTGAGCCCATTAAATAGGCCTTCTTAAAAGTTCTTGGGTTTTAAAGCAATTTGTTGATATTCCTCTCTTTTTTTTTTTTTTTGTATTATTTAAATAGACACTCTGCATATTTTCACTCTTCCAAGCTTATTATCTTGGATATTTCTTCTAATTTTCAGTTGGTTCTAGTAGCCTCTTTAACCTAACAGCCTTTATTCTTCCATTCACCTCGTCCACATAGCAGCATAGCACAGTGGAAAAAAAAGACATCTACTTGCCTGATCAAGCTAAACACTGCATGAGTTGCATTAGCTGAATGAGCTGGATCTGTGGGTGTCTGAAAGGAGGAACATCAAGGGGATAGGTGCATTCTCTGTAAAGGGCTTTGGATAAAAATTATAGCAACCAGGTGATGAGAATTTTGTTACCCATTTAAATAGAGAAAAATTTTAACTTCCTTTTCCATTTGTCAGTTGATAGCCAGGACTATAACTGACTAATGTTACTGCAGGGCAAGGGTTTAACTTTGCCCCAAATCTCAGCATAATTTTTCAAGGTTTTTAGGGTAGCTTTTAATATAGGATGCTCCAAGTGGGTTCAGTGGTGCAGTGGCTGCCCTGGGGAAAGTGCCCTGGGGCTCTGGACAGGCACGGTAGCTCTGTGTCCTGGTTTCAGCTGGGATAGAGTTAATTGTCTTCCTAGTAGCTGGTATAGTGCTATGTTCTTGAGCTTGGTATGAGAAGAATGTTGATAACACACTGATGTTTTCAGTTGTTGCCAAGTAATGTTTAGTCTTAAGGATTTTTCAGCTTCTGATGCCCAGCCAGCAAGAAGGCTGGAGGGGCACAAGAAATTGGGAGGGGACACAGCCAGGGCAGCTGACCCAAAGTGTCCAATGGGGTATTCCATACCATGTGATGTCACATCTAGTATATAAACTGGGGGGAATGGGGGTGGGGGGATTGCCGCTCGGGGACTAACTGGGTGTCAGTTGACAGGTGGTGAGCAATTGCATTGTGCATCACTTGTATATTCCAATCCTTTTATTATTGTCATTTTATTAGTGTTATCATTATCATTATTAGTTTCTTCTTTTCTGTTCTATTAAATCGTTCTTATCTCAACCCACGAGTTTTACTTTTTTTTCCCCTAATTCTCTCCCCCATGCCACTGGGTGTGGGGGGAAGTGAGTGAGTGGCTGCGTGGTGTTTAGTTGCTAGCTGGGGATAAACCATGACACTCTGCATTTCCTCCAGGCCATAGTTTGCTGGCTTTGTCCAATGTGATACCTTAGTGATGTGTTAAGCATTTATAGGAGTGCTAGTGAGTAACAATTTTATATGAATATACGGAGATCCAGGTTGAATTCCTGACAAACTAAAGTCACTAACACAAACCCTAAGACTGCTGTGGAGGGAGAATTCATTCATTCGTAGTCTCTAGTAAAGGAAATGTTCATATTTTCCAGGCCAATAAATGTTATTAGATCAAGTTTCAAAATGTCTGAAACAGGTGCAAATGCAAATTAATTTTCAAACATCTTCTCTCCATCCCAATTTTTATTGTAGTAATGTAATGTAAAAGTGGATTGTAAAAAGTCTCAAGGAAAAAAATCAGTCCTTTCTTCAAATACCATAGAGTAAATACAGCTCTTTTTAAAAACTCCTCAAACACAGAAGTCTGTGTAGCATGAAAGGAAATTAGATGAAAGGCAAATCTACACAAACACTGTTTCTGCTGTGAAATTCTAAAAGATCGCTTGGATACTCTCTCCTTTGTGATCTTATTCTCTTCCATTGGTTCTGTGTCAGGTAAAATAACTAAATCTGTAAATGAAAATAGCTTTATTGTCAACTTCCAAGTTTGTTTTTCATCCCAAGTCTAATGCATGAACCAACAGTATATGTGAATAAGTGCAAGGTCTGCCAATCCAGCCTAGAGGGTCTAACTGTGGCTGTAATTTTGATACAGAATATATAGTCAGAGGAAAGCATAATACAGTAGACTGCATATCTAAATGTCATATCATTTCATATTTGTAACTGAGGCACTACCTAACCAATAACTTTACTGCCTGAAAATATTCTTTTAGTTTTTTGACAATAGTCCAGGGTTTGTTTTTCTATTTGCATAGAAACCCTTAGAGATAATCTCTGTTTGTCAACCCTAGTAATTCCTTATTTGTTTAAAAAAATCTCCCCTAAACCTTCAAACGCAGCCAGGAATCAAGATCACAAATCCTACATAATTATCTGAAGAACATCCTGAAATCTCTGCTCAGCTATGGGCAGGGATGAACAGAGAGCATAAATTTAGGTAGATTTCAGTTGACCATGAAATCACAAGCTTATATAATGAGTTTACCATTTATTAATCTCCTGCTAGAGAATTGTATGTTAGGATATATTCTTTAATCTTCAAACAATACATTCTTGCCCTTATTTTGGGGGCTGGAAGGAGAGGAATAGAAATAATCCATTTTCAAAATATGAAGTTACCTCATGCCTGTACAAATCAGCATGTATGCCATGAACATATGACTTAACTGATGCAGCTTAGTGGGAAGTCAAAGCAGTCATCTAATAAACATAGTCTAAACACCAATATTGTTAATAATCTCACAGCAAACATTTTAATTTGAATATCCAAATTTGCCTGTATGATAATCCTAATCATTGAGATAAAATGGGATACTTTATTCCCAAACTGTACTTGGCTTTAAGCTCCTTCTTCACAGTTGTAGAAGGGCAAGGATACTTTCCTGTATCAGCTGGTTTAATAAAGACAATATCTTTCTCAACATAATCTTGTTGTGCTTACTGATTTTGATCCCATTATAGTACTTACGACTACAAAGTTCTTCCTGCTTTCCTTCTGAAGTCTGCATGTATCCCAGCCACTTGTGATGCTAGCTGTGGTTCCTGTAGAATTTCTATTCTGCTGCAACAGCCATGAGACTTAGATGACAGACTGAATTTCTGCTTGAATACCATTTTTAGATCCTCCCCTGATCAAGTCAGAAATAATAAAGGAAACTGCCAGTTCAGAATGAGAATTTTGGGAGGTGAAGTTATTCAAAGCCAACCAGTATGTCACATTGTTTTTTTCAGGAAATCCAGGTGGGAAAATACATCTTTTTTTTTTCCTTTCCTTTTTGTTGTTGTTGTTGTTTTGTTTCCAGAATTGACAGGTGCTAATAGTTTGTCCAGTACTCTGTACATGGCTCAAATACCATCAAATGCTGGGCAGATAATCACCTCAGAATTGTGAGAATCCCAAACTTTTAATTGGCTTTAACACCTCCATAACTACCTGTGCAAAGTTAAAATTCATGAAGATCTCTTTAGATCCTAGACAGAAGACCTAAAAATTTTTACATTGGTAGGAGTCACCCAAATACCCTTGATAAGTTCTCAGTGTTTGTCACAAGGTTTTGTGACTAGGAGAGGGTAAATCTTGCAACTTTGATTAAAAGTAGACTATTTTATTGACTTATATTTTCAGGTCCTGACATTTTTATATTCTTTTGTTATTTATTTGAAAATGTAGTGCCTTATGTTTTATACTACCTGGACTGGACCTATGTCATGGGAGTGCTACAAACAAAGTTATTTTGAGCTCTCTGCCTTTCTGCTCCTTTTTGAAAAGGCAGGATTTAGTTAAGGTCAGTTTCCGGGGTGAACAGTTCATCAGTCAATAATTGCTCCCATTATTACAGCAGCCAGCTTTATATTGGAATTTGATTAATAACAATATGCTCCTCAGTTACATTTTTCTATTAAGTGGCACTAATTACATTGCAACTGCTGTTCAAAACCAAGCAAAGTGTGTTCACAATGTTGTTTAATGCAGCTAGATTTGACTAAAATGTAACTTTGAAGCTGCCTGTACAACTAGTAGGGCCTTGAAGTAGTGCCAATTTAAAGGCACTGTGTCTCTTTCCATTGCCTTTGAGAAGTCCCTGTCTTGGTGTATTTTACAAAATCAATTAAATGATGTAAGAGGATTCTGAAGATGGGAGAGGAAACATAATAATGGTTAGAAGTTTCATATTGTCAAAATCTTCTACTTTCAGAAGTTAATTTGGAATGTTAAGACTTTAATCTGAATCCATTTTTAAAAAAGAAATCTATACAGTTATTGTTTGATTACAGGACAGTGCAGCCTTAGAGGAAACATCTGCTTTCAAGGATTTTCCCAGGAGGTATAACCTTAGATTACAGAAGATAATTGATCTGGAACAATTCTATCTAAGCACTCCTGCCACAGTATACTCATCCAATAATAGTTCTTGGGCTTTTAGAGTTTGAGAACAAATTTATTTGCCAAAATACAGGTGAAAGCATGTTTTTCAATTACCTTGGTCCTACTGCTGAGTGATGATGTGTTCACAAATGTCTTCTGATTGGTTGTAGTTACAAGTTCTCAAGGCTTGGATCTTTGGTTAGCAATTTCATTTTTGAAAAAAAGGTTGGGTTTTACTTCATTTAAGTTTCTTGTATTGAGTAATTGGGCTTATTAAAAAATGTTTGTATATTTTGGGGGCTACTTGTTTGTTCATGCTTTAACTTTTGTTGTGACACATATTTGTTTTGTCTGCCAGTCATATCCTGGGACAGATCATAATATAATATGACACTGATGTAACTACATAGCCCACCCTGCTGTTTCTTGCAACGCATAATTTACTGCTAAAACTGGCTTTTAAGAAGCAAAATAGCTGTTTGCTAGTGTTTATTTCACTGATATTCGCTGGATAAAACTAGTCACTCCTTATGGACAGTTACCTCTTTGGAGTAATGCAAATGGGATTAAGACTGTTCCATTGTTATGGGCAGCAAAATGTATGAGTGGGCATCTGTGTTAAGCAGATGTGGTGCTAAAAATATTTTTTGTTTTAATATGAACAAAGAATTTTCCTCTTTCTTTTCAAAGATGCCACCAAGTAGCATATTTTCCTTGTTTTTATTTGAAAGTGTAAGAATTGTTTTTGATTGTACTATTTGTACATTTCCTTGGGACATTAGTGTCAAACATACTACATCAGAGAATATTACTGTGCATTTAATATTCCTAAATAATTTAAAAATTAAGACATACAGCATATTATGCACTGTATATTAATGCTTTATGCAAAACATAGCTAAGATGAATCAATGAATCTAGGATGACTAATACTTTGCTAATTATACTCTGTTCTTCCTCACTGAACAGAATAGGATTACTTTGAGTGTATATGCATGCCAAACTTGTCCTAGAGATTGAATCTATTTGTAGAGACATCAGACCAAATTCTCTTTCTGTTAAATGTAAATACTTATGTACAGTGTTGAATTCTTCAATCAGCTGAGGCACTTTAGCTTTGATGTTTAACTCAAACTCCAGTGTATTGGATACACCTTCAGCTGAAAGTATAATTAAGAATAATGCGTGTTTACTTTTTAAAAAATGTAAATTATGGGCCATATCCTGCAAAAATTAAGCAGCCTGAAAAGCAGTTTAATTCTATCACATTCATCCAGGAGTACCTTTTCCACTGGCTGGATGCCAGACAAATTCCAACCCAACATTTGCACAAATAGGATTTGATCTTGCAAGCTGGTGAGTCACTCAGACCTGGCTTATTCATATGATGATGAGGTGTCTCAGCTTCTTACAGGTGATGTTAAACTGGATCCACAGGTTTTCAGTATTGTCTTTGCTGTTGTGTAGCCAGTCTGGTTCTATTGTGTTCCATAGCTGTAGCAGCAGCAACAAAGTCATGTGAATCATTTGCAACATCTGGAACATTGACAGTCTAACTTGTTCAAAACCTGTAATGGTTGTACAATTTCTACATTAGTGCCACTTCAATTGCTTTCTATTCTGGCAAAGAATTTATACAGACTGACTACTTTATTCCCCCCCCCCTTTTTTTTTTTTGGTCCAGTTTCTCTTTTAGCTACAGTGGAACTGAATTTGTCATGTGTTGCTTTCCACAGGACGCTGTTTCTTTGATTTGTTAAACATTACAGTTTAAAGATCCCTCTAATCTTATGAATTTTGAATTGCCATGAGGAGCTCAGTAATACCACTTCTGTTGCTGTTAGATACAAGCTCTCTCAAAATATGTCACAATTTGGAGGAAGCCTCCATTCAAAAGTTCCCAAAATGTATGCCAAAATGTGTGGTTTATGTCCTGTGTAGGTACAAACAGTGGTTTGCTCTCTTTCAATATTATCACTAAGTGCGGAACTCCCGTATAAAGAAAGTTGTACTTGTTTTTGAAAGTGAGGAAATAATTACTTAGGAATGACACTATATTGCTGGTATTTGTAGCTCTTGGAGAGAGATGTTGGGAGTCTTGAATGACTGTTTTTATCGTATGACAATTACTTAAGAAGTGTCTTAAAACCTCCTTTTGTTACATTATATTTTACTTTTATGTTTAGAATGGCTGGGAAAAAAAGAGTACCTTTGCAGATCCTTTATGACACTCTTAACTTTCTGCAACACCTAGACATCAAAGATTCAAAAGATTTTTGTCATCTTCATTTCCTCCCCACAATGTAGATCTTGTTCATATTGCCTCTGGTTTGGCCGTTGCAGACCCATCGTAAAACAATATAATTTGTTATAAATGCCTGAATTCAAGCATTGCTCCTGCCTTCTCCGTGCCTTTATTTCACTGTTAAAATAACAGTGCTACAGGACAGCCCTTTGCTCTCCGGCCTATTGTACTGAAAAATGAATGAGTGAGAGTTTTGATTACCTTACAGATAAATCTGGTTAACTGTTACATTAATTAAAATGCGTGGTTTTGAGGGTATTCTGAACTATTTATACATGATTTAATTCATATCAGCAGCTAATTTGTATTTAATGCAAACTAATGGGTTTTATGTAAATGGAGCATGTGGTAGTCTATTTAAAAAACAAATTATCTATAGTTCCATTTCAGTTATTTTAATTAAATTTAGAGTGCGTGTGCAGTGGGGAGGGATAAAGGATGTGTTATATATGAAGTGTTGATGATTAAAACCAATTTAAATATATAGAATAAGAAACAAGTGATTCTCTTAGCAGAAACACTGATTCATTTTCTGACATTTGCATTTTCTAAAAGAGTAGACACAAGAACAGGCAAGGGCACGTGCCTGGTGGTTTTTGAACTGAAGATTACAAATAATTCTATGAGTTATTTATAATAATACTGTGAAGAGTAACTAGTTCTCATTTATAAAATGCTTTGAAAATTATTGGCAAGTTACATTCTGAATGTACCTGAATATTGGAGTAAAGAAATTGGCAACTGTTTACATCAGGATTGATTTTGTTCCAAAACCATTACGCAAGTCCCAGCTATTACCTTACAACCAATGGAGCCTACTATGCAACATGATGACTGTACTGGTTGTTTTAACATCAGGCAAGTGATTATTTCAAGATTTTTAGGGCAAATATAGATATTATTTAACACTTTTGAAGCCTGAAGTGTCATATCAGTATCTCATGCCCTGTTTGCTTGGATTTCCTGAGCCTGGCTGAATAAACAGATTCTTTATTTTTTACTATTCTGAGGAAATTTTGCTTAGAAGATCAGCTCAACTTCTTCATGATTTTGTGTCTCACCCGCTTTTCACCAGTCTGACAGATTTTGCAGGAGAAATACTGTAGGAGATGAAAATGATTTCCAAATATTTCTCATCTTCATTGTTCCAAAGCTTTGGCAGGACATGTACCCTCAGTTATTATTGTTCATATTAGCTCTCCTCTGTGGAGGAAAGCTGCAAAGGTTAGAATATCTTTTTAGGAACTTAGCCTGGATCTTCATCAGCAGTTGTGGTATAGCTCAAACAGCTTGTATACATGTCAGTCATCTGCTAAACTGAATGTTTCAGTGTCGTCAGGGATGGAAATGGCAACTCAAAACAATTGTTTACTAATGTTAATTCTACTTCCACTGATTGTCTGACAGCTTCTCTAATTTCAAAACCTTCAGTGGGAGCTTTCACTTTTTTCCTTCCTCCCATTGCAAATACTGACTTTTGTTAATTCCTTAAGACCACAGGGTTTGTTCAGCTGAAATGGAAATCTATGCTTGGAAGTTTAGGTATGCTGACTTTGTTAGGAACTAGAGAATCAAATAAAAACTCTTCAGGTACATTTTATTCCCAAAAGAATTTGTGCTTGAAATAGGTTATTTTAATAAAAAGGTACTTAACCCAGAGACGGTAAAGCAGATCAGCACATTTCTTGCCTATGGATATGTACCTACATTTGAACACACAGACTTGACCAATGTTCTGTGTTAGTTGTTTTCAACAGATAGCATAAACTCTTTCTTAATTCTGTTCCCTTAATGAAACAAGACATAAACATATGACTTGACAAATAATGAAGGTTTAAACCCATTATCAAAATTCAGCAATTGCCTCTGTGATCTACTGAATCAGGACCAAGATATTGGCATGTTAAACACTGGCTAAATGAAAAGGTTATTGATGCAATGGAATAAGAATAACCTGCCTGTTAGAAGAGTTATTTACAAAAATCAATGTTCATTTTCTGTCTCATATGTCAGCAGAAACTTTGCTTTGCCCATCAAGGGTGAGGTTATTTAAACATGATGCCAGAGTAATTGCACAGGTGACCTGGCTGATAAATAGGACAAAACTATTTGGTTGTTTTCACTGAAATCTGGGACAAAATGTTGAAAAAGTAAATCAGAGAATCATAGAATCATTTAGGTTGGAAAGGACCTTCAAGATCATCAAGTCCAACCATTAACCAAGCCCACTAAACCATGTCCTGAAATAAATAAATAAAAACTATTAAAGAAAAAATAAGATATTCCTCAATGAATATTGCCTGAAGCACCGACCTTTGAGATCTCCCACCTCTTTTTATCCTCTCTACACCTTCCACTATAAAATATAATTCTTTGTACAGGACTCTCAGGTTTTATTTTTATTAAAAAAATGCCATAAAGCAATGCATGTTACCAAAGCTCCAAATGCAGGAAATAATTTTAGAAATTGAGAAGAATTCTCTTATCTAATAATATAACTGTGACTCATGGTTCTTCTGCCGGAGTCTACCTTCTAGGTAAGGGATATTTGCCTTGATTGATTCTTTTCTTATCTCACTGACCATTTCTCACTCACTTCTTTTTTTGATGGGTTGGGATATGGATTGGATGTACCGCAGAAAGACTGATCTGTTAGTCCCAAACTGATGCCATATCCAAATGTTTATTTTCGATGATGGAATTTGCTGAGGTCATGCATTATTTCATAGATTTGCCAGTCATGCTGAGCTGGACTCTGTCTGCAGTGATATTTTGGGATTATTTTGTGTTGTCTCTGCTGTCTTGGTTCCAGACTGATATTTAGTTATGGACAAGAAATAATTTACTTTTTTTGGATTATGTGTGCTATGATATTATCGTAGTTTGTGAACATGTAGACCTTACCTGCTGTTATACCACTGAGGTCACTGGTTTTACAGCTGTTATACCCTGCATTGTTCCTTAACCCTTAGGCATTTTTTATCTGTATTAAACTATTTTCCTCAGAAAGCTGTGTCTAAGAATTAGATTTTTACTTGGACAGTTTGTGTATGTTGGCCCTAGTGAAACCATATGGTCAATCCATCTGTATGTTCTATTCATATATTTAAAATATCTAAATATGTGCTTCAAATATATCAAACATATACTTACAGTTTTTCCAATTTTTTTTTCTAACTTTAAGACATTCACATATGTTTCTGTATCTTTACTAACCCATATAATAAGTAAGAGGTGGTGCCCTTGTATGTATTTTTGCAGGCTTCACACTTCATGTATTTCAAATGTCCTCATTTCTGGCATGGCGAAAAACTGCTTTTATCCAGTGAGACACATTTAAGAAACTCAGTAGCTTTCCTTAGTTTTCTGAATTAGACAATGTAAAAGACCTTTTAGTATGGGTAACTGCCATTCTGCCACATCGGAGTCATGTCAGTTAAAGGAGATTTTAAAATGAGCTGAATTGTAACCCAGATGATTACGTGTTTTATAAAATGCATTTTAGAATGTTATTTTTAGTAACTAATATATATCAGAATCATAGAATCATAGAATCATTTAGGTTGGAAAAGATCCTTAGGGTCATTGAGTCCAACTGTTAACCTAATACTCCCAAGTCCATCACTAAACCATGTCCCTAAGTGTCATGTCTACAGGTCTTTTAAATTGCTCCAGGGATGGTGACTCAACCACTTCCCTGGGCAGCCTGTTCCAATGCTTGACAACATTTTCAGTGAAGAAATTTTTCTTAATATCCAATCTAAACCTCCCCTGGTGCAACTTGAGTCCATTTCCTCTTGACATATCATTTGCTACTTGGGAGAAGAGACTGACACCCACCTCGCTACAGCCTCCTCTCACGTGGTTGTAGAGAGCAATAAGGTCTCCCCTCAGCCTCCTTTTCTCCAGACTAAACAACCCCAGTTCCCTCAGCTGCTTCTCCTAGGACTTGTTCCTTGTTCTCTAGAGCCTTCACCAGCTTTGTTGCCCTTCTCTGGACATGCTCCAGCACCTCAGTGACTTTCCTGTCATGAGGGACCCAAAACTGAACACAGTACTCAAGGTGTGGCCTCACCAGTGCCAAGTACAGGGGAACAAACACTTCCCTGCTCCTGCTGGCCACATTATTTCTGATGCAGGCCAGGATGCCGTTGGCCTTCTTGGCCACCTGGGCACACTGCAGGCTCATATTCAGCTGGCTGTCAACAACACCCCCAGGTCTTTTTCTGCTGGACAGTTTTCCAGCCACTCTTCCCGAAGCCTGTAGCGTTGCATGGGGTTGTTTTGACCCAAGTGCAGGACCCAGCACTCAGCCTTGTTGAACCTCATACAATTGGCCTCGGCCCATTGATCCAGCCTGTCCAGATCGCTCTGTAGACCCTTTCTAGCCTCAAGCAGATCAACAGTCCTGCCCAATGTTGGCGTCATCTGCAAATTTGCTGAGGGTGCACTCAATCCCCTCATCCAGATCATTGATAAAGATATTAAACAGAACTGGCCGCAGTACTGAGCCCTGAGGAACACCACTTGTGACTGGCTGCCAACTGGATTTAACTCCATTCACCACAACTCTTTGTGCCATCCATCCAGTTTTTTACCCAGTGAAGAGTACACGCATCCAAGCCATCAGCAGCCATTCATGTAGCAAATGAATGAAATAAAGCATTACCTAAATAAGGATAGAAGTAAATGTTACCCTTCATTCTGAGTGTCCATAAACTAATGATAAAGTACTGGGAAACTTTATGGAAATGTGGAAAACAAATGGATTAATCCTGATCTGTGTTATTAGATTAAAGACTAAATTAATTCTTTTCAAAGACAGGGCCCCTTAAGAGGTAACTACCAAATACTTAAAGCACTGCTGTTTTACCAGTCAGAAATTAAAGCTGAACTGGTTTCTGTTATAGTTTCACTCCAGATATGAATGAAAATTTAGTTCGCAGCTGAAAGAAGTAAAATGCCCTCCAGTAAATCTGTGGACCCTCTGTAAACTGTGGGGCCCATGGTGGGTTTCCGTGCCACCATAAGATACACTGTTCTGATATATCACATTCCTTTGATGTCACAGAGATGAGATCTGGGACTTTTTGAGTACTGAATCACAAGTAACATTAAGATTTCCATCCTGGGATGATCAGAGTTAACAGTGAGATGAGAGACTATATTGATGCTGATCTTATCTGATGGTAAAAGGGTGTGAAAATACACAGCTTGGAGCACATGTTCCACAAATGTGATTTTTTCCCGCTGGAATGGTAAAATCATTCAAACTTGTAGTGACTCTTCCACTTTCAAGAGGGTTGTGCAAGCAGTAAAAAGAATGGTTGGCTGCAGTATGCTTGTCAAGGTCAGGTAAGTGTAAGATAGAAACACATTATTTATTGTCATGACTCTCATTACCTGGGCTACCAGCAGAGACAATATTAACTGGGGAAAATATAACAGGTTGCTGGCAACATGTTGTCTTGGTTTCAGCTGGAATAAAGGTAATTTTCTTCTTAGTAGCTGGTATAGTGCTGTGTTTTGGATTTAGGATGAGAATAATGTTGATAACACACTGATGTTTTCAGTTGTTGCTAAGCAGTGTTTATACTAAATCAAGGACTTTTCAGCTTCTCATATTGCCCTGCCAGTGGAGAGTGCACAACAAACTGGGAGGGGACAAAACAAGGACAGCTGGCCCAAATGAGCCAAAGGGGTATTCCACACTGTATGACATCATGCCCAGCATATAATCTGGGGGAGTTGGCCAGGGGATGCTGTGGCTCGGAGATTGGCTGGGTACCTCTCAGTGGGTGGTAAGCAATTGTATTGTGCATCACTTGTTTTGCACATTCTGTTATTATTGTTATTATAATCATCATTATAATTATTATTATTTCCCCTTCTTTTTCTGTCCTATTAAACTGTCTTTATCTCAACCCACAAGTTTCACTTCTTTTTTTTTCAATTCTCTCCTCCATCCCATTGGGGCCAGGGCAGGGAGTGAGCGAGTGACTGTGTGGTGCTTATTTGCCAGCTGGGGTTAAACCACGACACATACCTATGACTTGCAGGCATGGTTCATAACTCCTATTAGTAGTTCCACCATTCCCTCTGAGAAAAAATATTATGCTGTACATCTAGGCTGAGAATTTCTCACTTCAGTATCCTGAGAATGAGATTCTGGTAAGGATAGGTAGAGTGGCACATTACCAGGGAGTCAAGAAAAGATATGTGATTAACTTTGGGATATTGGAATACATGACAGCTAGCCATGAGACAGATCAATTTAAAGGACGAGGTACAGAGGAAATGGATCCACAAACTGATAGTAATTCCCAACCTGAAGGCATTGCCAAGATAATGCTAAAAGACTTGCATTCCAGTTGAGTGGTTACAGACTCAGACTTCAGCCCAAAGTGTAAGTGGAGATCAGCAGTGAAGGTGCAAATTTTGGGTCTGCAATTACATTTTTTTTTAATAAAAAACCAAACTGCACCGAGTTTTTGAAAAGTTACAACTTGAGATTCACTGATAAGCAGTACAGCCACATTTTATAACTGGTATCTTAAGAGTAAAACTGTTGCTGTGATTGAATTCCTTCTTCTGCATAATTTTCTTTCACATACTTTTGATTTTACGGTGTAATTAATGATTCCTACTAAATGGATATGCAATCCAAACTATTAAATATTCAACAAACTTTCATTGTGCTTAAGAATACAGGTACAATAGTCACTTAGCTCTGAAATAAGAGGAAACAAAATCTGGAGATTTACTTCTGTAAATTTTATCCACATCATTTACAATGAATACACATTTTTCCTTTATATAAATAGTTTGTATTGAGAACTGGCTGGAAAGCAGAGTATAACAATAACTCTTTGCCAAAAAATAAAAAAATTAAATTCTTTCTTGTCTTTGTCTAATGTATGCACATACTCCATTTCTTTTATGATTGTTCTGTGGTAATGCAAGTTGCATAGCATTTTTTTTTGTTTTTAATTAAGAGATATTGGATCACAGAGGAGTTCACTTTTTACACAAAATTCTGAACTGTAGTGTAAGTGCGATCTTCAGTGGGATTCAGTGTGGACCTGTGCTAATGTCTGCTATACAACTTTCTCAATCATAAAAAGGGAATAAAAGTACTGATTCCTAATGCTGCATCCCTTTAATTTGCTTGCTTATTCCCTAGTGAAAACATTTAAAGTCTCTGTCTTCTTTCACTCATATTCAAAAGAAATTAATGCTTCCATCCTTTTTTTGCAAATGTATATTAAAGCTCTGTTAAAGCGGGTAAAACTCCCTGTGTTCTGCTGCAGTGTATTTCTCAAGCATTTTCTCTTAGCACTAAAATTAGTTACCATTTGCAAAAAGAAAGGCTACTCACAAATTGAGTAGTACATCTGTAAATGCCTTTGCATAGCCTTTGAAATAATTCTTGCCTGAAGGCCTTGCCTGTTGGTATCAAGCAAGATACAAGAGACTGGATCTAACTTTTCTTCCACAAATAAAGGCAGTGACAAGTGTATTCCAGTCTGGTACAAAAGAAATATCTCTTATCTTTATTTCAATCTGATTAACTTTCTTCATTTAATCATTAGCTTTTATTGACAAAGAACCAAATATGCTCATTAGGTGTGGTGAGACAGAGTAGAATCAATTTATACATTAAATTAAAGAGTAGAGCCTCTAGGTATTTAAACTAAAGATAAAGTAGTAACCTGTTAAATGCAAAGCCTTATTGATAGAGAATGGTAATTCCCTCTAGCAGGCACATTCTTTTAACAGATTTTCATTTAGGATGGTGTCATTGCCTCATGGAGCAATGTTAAGCTTAGCTAGAATATTGGCTTTTCTCAGAGTTGACAAAGATTGGTATAAAAAGTAGTTATGAGTAGTATATAGATTTTAAAATAAACTCTTTATTTCTTAGTCAAGCCTTGGTCAAATCTGCTCTGTTATGTGCATAAGTCTTAGGACAGGAGTGTAACTAGGCTGGCAGTTAGTCATAACGGGACATGACCTACAATGTATTGTAGAGTATTGGGAGGCTGGTAGAGAGATGTGTGAAGAGGATGGGAAATATGAACCTAAGAGCCAAACGGTGATGTAAGGAGGTGTTTGGGGTCACATTTGCTTGTGATGCTTAAACGTTTGAGTGACTTGAAAGCTGTGTAAAAACACTAAGTACCTGGAAGCAATGCAGATCTGTTTTGTGTTACAATCCTTGAAGCATTTAGCTCCTGATTACATTGGCATACCTAGCTGATGCTTAGCTGAATATTGCTTGATGATATGCTGCTACAATGTATCTATGCAGCCAGTGCATTATGAATACCTTTATTTTCGCCTGAAATGATTCTTTTATGTTATGCTTTCAGTAACTCTTACGTGCTATTTTCCCCCAGAAACTGGGCAGAAACAGATGTAAATCTAGAAGTCCTGGAGCACACAAATCCCTGTGATTTATCTCTTATCAGTTAGCCTTCACCATTTTCAAGGTCAGTGCTGTGATGGTGATCATTTCAAATGAGCTGCAGCTTGTGGAGTCATATTTGACATTTTGCTGACAATCAGCCTCAGTTTTGCAAGCCAATAACAGACCACCAAGCAGCTTTTGCAGAGTTTTTGGCAACACCACCAGCAGGTAAATGCCTACAGCTGCAGTGGGAGAACAATGAGAAGGATAAGAGCACTGACCAGCTGCTTAGATCAGTTTCTTGGATTGATTTCTCTTGGTGCAGCAATGTTTATGGGCTCACAAAACAAGTATCGAACAGGGCAAAAGGCTGTGCTATAAACCAACAACATGTACAACATTTCAGGATGGTTAACAGAACTTATTTTTTGAGGATTTTGCATTGACTCTTCCACAGCATTCTGGTGCGTGTGAACACATTAGCCTGAAAGCCTTAACCTCACAAGTGCTGTGTTGTGAAATCTGTCATCTTTCATTGCAGCCACTCAATAGATAGCTCATTTGTTGTAGGCAGATAAACTGTTGGGGTGGTTGTGGTGGAGGCTATTGCACAGTTTATTAAGGAAAGGTTGTTACTTTGTATTTCAAAGCCTGCTAGATTTTAGAGATTATTAATGACACTACCTGAATGGGACAATTGATAAAATCCATATTGTTCTTCTTCTTTGCTCTATGCCAAGATTCTGATTTCTAAATTGGAATGAGATATTTCTCTGTTGGGCTTCAGATGCTGTGGCTGGGTTATTAATATTGGTGGAGATTCATGTGGAAGGGGTCATGAGGGCTTGGGTATATACATATATTTACATATTTATGAAACAAAAGATAATACATGATACAAGTTCTACTCCACTACAACAGCAAGAAAATTTAATGGTGACAGACTCTCCTGTGATATCCTGGGAAAAGGGTTATTAGATGTTGCCCTGGCTAACAAGTCATGTGCCACTGAGAGGTATTATTTTAGTT
The DNA here is from genome assembly GCF_900496995.4 of Aquila chrysaetos chrysaetos. NCBI lineage: Eukaryota > Metazoa > Chordata > Aves > Accipitriformes > Accipitridae > Aquila > Aquila chrysaetos. Next base: position 26,030,548 of record NC_044030.1, read on the forward strand.
CACCTAGCAACAGAAGGTGGCTTGGGGATACAGGAGTCAAAGGGAAAGATGTGCCATAATTAGACTACAGTCTGGACAATACGTTCCTTGAAAAAAAGCTGTGGGCTGCCTGCTATGCAGCAGTAAGAGAAAGGGGGATTCTCATCAAAGGTTAGGAGATGTGAAATTAGAAGATCTCAGGACCCCATACTCTGTACATTGTAGAGGCACCCTGACCAGCTGAGCTATCTTCTTCAAAATGATGGTATCAGGGTAAGTATGATGTAGGAAGTTTTGTGTTTCTGTGATGAATATAGAATTTTTTTTTTTTTTTTTAAATTTCACAACCAAAATTCAGTGGACATACAGTTTTCCTTGTTCTCTATGTAATATTTTTGTACACCTCCTGGAAATGTAACAAATTACTCCATGAAATGATGTAAATACTAACAGTGTAATTCTTCTGTATGAAGTAAGATTTAGTCACACTTTCCATAACATTTTTTTTGAAAATGCTGTTTCTAGGCACTAAACTTTCATACTTATATCACATGGAATATGGTTATGTTATTGCTGGTATTACTAATGAAAATTGTAAACTATGAGTACTGTTCATCACGGTTGATTAAAAACACTCTTTTCATTAAAATGTAAATAAAAGAACCCAAAAAGTCTTAGTGTTTGAAGTAAAAGTAACCCTAAATATAAGTGGTGGTAATGAGACACTTTTAAAAGCGGTGAAAACAACAATTTGAAAAGGAACACTCAAAATGATCAGCTTCAACTATCTCAAGATAATATCACCTGTTAATAATATTGAGAGCAAGAAAACAATTGGTACAGCAATATTAGCACTTCAAAAAAGGTCTCAAAAGATTCTTTTCCTGTGGAAAAGAGCTGTTGTCAGATTTCTCGAAGGAGGTATGGCTGGGATGGTGTTGGGAGGTAGATATTGCCATGGCAAAGCAATTCACTCTTAAATGATAAATGCTAGTGTGTGCTACACTGATCCTAGTTCCATGTTCTGGGTTTTGGGGTTTTTGTTTGTTTGTTTGTTTGTTTCCTACAAGCCCTTATTAAAACATCTATCCTTGGTAGATAGGATCACTGAAGTCTGTAGTCAGAGATGTTTGACTATGTCATCCTAAGTGGGAAAAGAAAGTGTCTTAGAGCAGATTTTCTGGGAAATTTTAGGATCTCTGCAAACTGCTCTTTGGACTTTTCTATGATCTTGATCCTCACAGATTTGGGAGCTCCATGGTTGTGATGAAAATTTTCTTACTTTCAAGACTTATATTCCTGTCTGTATCTCTCCCATGAGAAATTTTATTCATTGCTGACAGTCCAGCCTTGACTTTAGAGACTACTCATGTGTCTACACAGGGCTATGCTATACTGTGTATAGCTTATACATATACTTCATGGAGTGTATGAAATAGACTCAAGATATTAAGCCAGGTAGCATTCTGTGTCTATAAGCCTGGACTGTTTCTGGTACCTGAACTAGTATCTCTCCAGCTGGCTCAGAGTGAGCACAGGTATGGCTAGCACTGAATGCCATAGATACCTTCATCTAACATTTCATAACCTTTTTTTTTTTTCTTTTTCCTGCCTTTCCCCTCCAAGTTGCCTGACACTGATAAAAGCAGATAGCATGCATATTTAGAAAGGCTAAAGGGAATCCTGCTAGATGTTCATTGATATTACTCAGCTGAATGGTTCCAGCTGGCATTCTGCATGCCTGACAGGGCATCATCACTGATCGTGGAATGAGCAGCAGACCACTTCCTCCTTTCAATGTCTGAGCCATAAAAATGCATCGTCTCCATAGTTTAGGTATGCTCAAAGTGTGTGACAAAGTAAAAGGAATTTTCTGAACACTGTTTGGGTCATCTGGGGTTAAATGTATCTTGCACCTCTTTGATCTTGATGATTGCCAAGAATTTCTACATATTTCTTAAGTTGAATTAATTTTGTAAAGTGCCGTAGAAATTACTGCAGTTGAAATGCCTCTGTTTGTCCCTTTAAGATGTCTGGAATATGTACAGTGTTATGTGCTTTGAAATGCACTTTATAAACAGTTAAGGGAACTAAACTTTCAGCAAGGGATGGGAAAAAAACCCCTAGGTATGGATGAAAATACTGAAATGGGTATAGGAACTAATGTAGTATCTTCTGTGCCTTGCACTCAATAATTACATATCTAAGATCTGATTTTTCTTTGTCAAGTTTAGTATCTGAACAAGAGTTTCTCTGCTGTGCATGCTAAGGAATGAAGGATGTTGCTATGGTATGATAGGAGAGGTAGCCTGAGAAGAGAAATGGGGATGACAAATGGCAGTTACTATTTGACTAAAACTTCTAAATGTACATAGCAACACTGTAACTGCAAACAGATTCCCACCCACCCACCACTGAAAACAACTCCACTGTGAAACCCTCCCAACCAGCCTTTCTCACAACAGTAAGTCCTATTCAGCTATTGCTGAACAAGTAGGAATGGTCCAGTTCAGGATGCCTCCTGTTACAAACAGCAGGAAAAAGATAGGTTAAGACAAAGCTAGAGAAGACTGGTGACTGGCTTTTTTTGCTTATTGGTGCAGTGTGGCAGGGGTCACGAGTGCTGAGATGAAGAACTGTGATAGCTGTTTCCCCATCCATTCCTCTCAAACAGGACAAGCAGGAAATGAAGATAAGTATCAAAAAGCAGAAGGGAGATCTGAACTGTTTAAGCAGTATGCATTTCTTGTCCGTTCCCCCCCCCCCCCCCCCCCCCCGATAAAATGGTCAACTGCCTGGAAAGGGAGTATGGAATACAGTGCTATACAATCACATCAGCTGAAACACACTACAGTAGTATTCAAAAATGCCCAGCTTCAAACAAGCTAATCCAGGCCAACTTGTGGTTGTCGTAACAAGCCGGCAGTGTGTGACCCAATACTGAAAAGAGCAGAGAGGTAAGTAGAAGAGTCCATCCTGAAAGGATGCTAAGTGATAGGGGATACTAAGTTGAGGACTGTCAAAAAATACACACATTACAGATATGTCCATATGAATATTAGTACACATCCACTTCAAATGCAGTGAACTTGCTTCTCTTGTAAAGAGAAACTAAATAAACTTTTAAATAAGAGCAGTCATTATTCTGCTCATTTGCTTTACCATAAGCAATTTAATTTACCATAAACATGGTTAAAAGCTGGGTCATGTTGCTCAGAGAGGTGTAGAATCTCGATCCTTGCAGATTGTCAAAACTTGACTGAACATGGCCCCGACCAACCTGCTCTGACTGGACCTGTTTTGGGCAAGTCGAACTGGATAACTTCTGGAGGCCATTTCCAACTTACATGGTTCTATAATTCTACTAAGAAATATATCACATGAATAATGACTTGTATGAGTGCAGAGCATTTGAGTTTAGCCAAGTTCTAAGAGGTAGGGAAACTCTACAGTAGCCTAATTGTATGATTATCCCCTAGGGCTTGATAGGACTATGTACAGGTGTTAAGTGAAGCTGTAAGCTGTAGATGGCTTTGGCATGTCAGTGTGCAGTCCCCACAGGGTTTTGTTACCCTTAACACCGAATTATGCAATGCACAAGGAAAGATTGACCCCTGAAAATATGATTTGTAGAGTTCATGAAGCTGAAAAAAAAAATGTGTCTAAACAGGGAGGTACTAACTATAGAGAAGAGCCTTGGGGGCTGAGCTGAGCCCACTGGACACTTCAGACAAGAGAAGCAGGAGGTACAATGCCTGGTCTGAGAATCACAACTGTGATAAGCTCAAGATTAGCTTGTGATCAGGCTGGACAGCAGCAGGACCTAGTTAGTTTGACAGACTGATGCTCCTAGAATCTGAACAATCAAGAGCTGTTTAATATGGAATGTAACTGAAGCAACAGTTACAACAGCTAACTCCATGTGCAGATGTATCCTTAACTGAACATCTGTAGTAACATATGAGCAATATTTGAGATCCACTTTCCTTACTAAGTTTGTAACAGATACAGATTATTCACTTTAATAGTTTATATGGTAAAAGATGGAAGGGTTTTCATGGTTGTATTTTAAGGCTATTATTACTGATTAGCTAGCAAATTTTAGTCTATTAATTATAATAAAATTATATAACTAGTGTTACAAAGATACAAGATATACTCACAGAACAGTAAAGGATACTATGTTAACTTGACAGTCTTTAAAGGGAGGATACATTTCCTTACTTATAACCTCTGTTACCTGTTTGTTAAATTCAAAGAATTAATTTTCCTCCCCTCTGATGTGGTGATCTTCCCCACCCCCTTACCACTCCCCGCCCCCCCCCCCCCCCCCCCCCCCCCCCCCCCAACACAGAATGTATTCACAGGGCTAACTTTCAATGTATTAAAATGTGGGTTTTTTTTTTTTTTCCTCTGTCTGCACCCCAGCCCCACAACAGTAATTCCTCTGTATTATCCCATGCATTTGTCTTTCAAAATGATCCACGCTTCAACTTCATGAAAATTCTGTGATATTCCAGAAAGAATAAGGAAACTTGATTCTATCTGCAAAGATTGGTTGGACTGCTGCATGTAAGGGAATGACATATTAAGGCTGGCAATGTTAAGACAAAGACAGCAGTAGAACATTGTTTTAGGTGTTAAATTACATTTCAATGTACTTGTGCCCCTCCCTGACAGAATGCATTTTGAGTTTTCAAGAATAAAAGACAAAGACAGACAGAAACAGGCAGGAGGCTCCACTGTGACGTCCCATCCCTTCAGTGTTGTTCTGGACACTCATCACTTCATGTGGAGCCTCTCCAGTCATATGGAGTTCACAGAATCGAATTGCCTCTCAAGTTACCCTTTTACCTATCTTAATGCTTTCCTCTCCCTTCAGAAAACTGTCCTCTAAAGCCATAGCATTCACCTGATCAGGTTTCCTATCATCACACCTGTCTGCAAAGAGAAATGTGTTTGAGAGGTATCCCTTCATCTATTATCTATTATCTAAATTAGCCTAATGAGTCCTTCAAGTATATCTGAATGACAGGCTTTTCACCATGGCCAAGTGACAGGATGTTCACTGGCCAATCAGAAACTGTTTTGCTGTCCAGTACTGTTCGTCATTATGATGTAATTTGGTTTTCTTCAATAAGGTGGAATCACCTTTCCATTCCCATTGAGAATCTTAATCTAGAGCAACAGAATAGCTGTCACTTAGTGCAATTCCCTTTTTTCTCATCCAACCAGACTACAATATCATTCTGTAACTCCTTATTGAAAAACAAGGTTGTACTCTAGAATAATTATAGATGAAAGAGTGTATCTGGGGCTGTTATCCTTAGCAAATCTGTGCTTAATGACAACATTAATCTAGGCAGAGGTACTCTGAAGCACCATGCAGATTTTATTCTGTATTCTATTTCCAGTTAAAATACATATTTTGTCATATTCCTTCCCTGCAAAACATTCTATATGAGTACAATAGACAAATACCAGTAATATCCCCAAGTTTTAGTTCTCCACCCAACCCCTTGTCTTTACAGTTCATCATCTGTAACAGTTTTACTGTTCAGGACACATAGTTGAAAATAAAGACATGTAGGGGGTTTTAAGTGGCAGAAAGTAATCTGATAAATAAAAAATGGAGAACAGTTCTCCACACCCATCTTTACTTTTCCATTGCTAGCTGTTTCACTGGCTTCAGGGTATGCTAAGGCATATTACTATAGAACCAATAACCCTGTGCAAACCTTCACTACTTACTCAGCACACTTATGAATTCCATTTTTTTACTCGTGTGTGTATGGGCAGTGAGATTACTGGGGGAGTCTGAGTTCACAAAACTGTTGAGATGCTTTTGTACAGAAGAACCTCAGAGCTGGCCTCAGTCATTCACTGAATATGATGTACAACTACCATCTACCTCACAGTCTTATCTTTCCTATCATAAAACTTTCCAAGGCTATGGCTTTCAACGTATGTGAAAACTCCCTAAAACTGCAGATAAAGTGGAAGAAGACCATGAGACCTTGCCAGTTTGGAACAGTGGGAAAAATTTGTTATAGCTCCATAAACAAACAACCCCCAAAAATGAAAACACAAGCCTCATATTGTAGCTATGGGAAGGAAATGGAAAACAGTGTAGAGGAGTTAATGTCATTTAAAATATAAGGAAAGGAAATTAAAAAGACAAGGGAAGCAAAAGATAGGGGTATTCAGGTGATATGGTTCACTGAGCTCTAAGTCAATAGAGAAGAAGGTGCAGGTAAGTGTTTAACACTGTCTTGCTCTCTCATCACTCCCACGTTTTCAAACTCCAGGTCATTCACTGTCTCAATCATTCAGGATTTCTCTCTCCTGTACTTGTGCTTTACCAGTTGATGCCTTGGGCCCTAAACCACAAAGCATCAAATGTTTTGTAGTTCTTCTTCAAGTATGTAACGTTACCTTTCTGCTTGTGTGCACAGTGTATCTTTCTGAAAGTAATTCAAAAGCTGAAAATATGTTCAGTCTTTACTCTTTTTGCTATAATCATAGCAAAGGCAGGGATACAGCATCCAATGTTTTTTGGTCTGACTCATGCTGTATGAAGGGTCATGTTCCCTTGCCTGGGGGTAACACCACACTAAAATATCTCTTACAGTTGAGTCTCATTTGATTCTAGTTATTTCAAGATTTTTTTTCTTTGAGGACCAGAACTTAAGTGCTTGTATTATTTTTACCCTTCCAGTGGAGATAACTGAAGTAGTCTGTATGACTCAACAGTGGCTTGAGTTACATCTACGTTTAGAATGAAATTGATTGATTGGGTTAGATTGATTAATGAGACCTCTGAATCTATATAGAGAAAGATAAAAACCTGCCAGTGCTTTAGATTCTTTTTACATTGTGGATAAAATGCTAGAATTCTCTGACAATAAAACCCAATCTCTAACTTTTAATTGTTCATGGTACCTCAGACATTTAAATATTCCCCTGACTTTAATGAAGGTGATGTAAGAATACTCATGTTCATATACATGTAAGGCCTAAGGCTATAAAGCTATGAAAAATGACTCTTTTTCTGTTGAATTGAGGAACAAAAGCCAGCCCTGGTTTGTATTACTTACATTAACTATAAGGTTTATCCATCACTTCACTTCTGACTTTTATTACTATAGAATTTGTATACTGGTATGTAAAACATGACAGTGTATTATTGTGATTTGAAAAGAAAAGGCAGAAGAAGTATGCAAGATATGCTGTATGTCTGAGGTCACTTTGACAACATAAGTAATGTACTGTTGTGGATAATGATGCTCAGGTTTAATAAAACAGGACAGACTCTGTTCTGGATGTGAGAAACACTATCCCACAGACCAGGGAGACTATCCAAAGGGCCTTTGGTGCTCTGGATGCCCCATATCTGCTACCTTGGTGGAAAAGGATGATAGCAGAACTAGAGTGCTATCGTATGCATATAGTGTTGAAATAGTAGTAGCAGTACCAAAGCTGAGAGTAGAAAATACAGACTGTTCTTTTTTATTAGTAAGAATGAGAGCTGTGACTTGGGTCTTAGCTAGGCCAAGAAAGGCAGAGAGTTCCAGAAAATGGACTTTTTTTTTTTTCTTTTTCTATTCTGGGTGCAGGGCTTTCACCCAGATCTGATGATTTGATTTGGATAGCTCATTGGCTCAAATATAGTACTATGGACAGGGATTCCTCCCTGCCCCCCCCCCCCCCCTTTCTTTTTCTTTCTTGATTAAATTTACCAATGGCAGTAAAATAAGGGGTTAGTAGGCATCTTGAAGGTTAGTGTTGTGCTAGAAATGGATTTGAAGAGATTAGTCTACAAGGTAAGATATGTAGGAAAATACCGACAAGAAGAATGAAAAGTAGAGAATAGAAATAGTACATGATAAACAACCAAACAAGCCCATTGTCTGAAAATGCATCACAAAGCCAGTACTCTGTCCTGAAGTACATGAGGGTGAAAAGGAGACGTATAAAAAGTCAGGGAGCCAAGAATGCTATATAACTTTGCTTCCGTAATTTAGTAACACGGCCTCCCATGCAGAACAAAAATCATAGATTTAGGAAGCAGGCTTTCTAAAAAACAGAAGTTTGGTCACATATCCACCAGTACTTCAGCTTCTTAATTTGCCAAATGGAAACAATACTGCTTATAATTCAGAATAGCATTCTGTAAAAAAGCAAGGCTTGCTGTTCAGTGATATTTGGAATACTTATCTGTAATTTTCAAATAAGAACTGTCGGTTTAGTAAGAAATATTTTCTGCTTGTTTTTACACAGCTATGAAGAATTGATATAAGAGCTAGATGATAAAACACATAGAAGATACTCAGCTCTGTAAATCAGCTGATCTTTGCAGAAATCAATGAGACTTAAAGTTAAGCATGACGTTATCTTTTTGCAGAATCAAGACTTTAAAGGGAAATTAGCCCTGACGAGCTTTCTGGCTGTACTACTTCTTTTCCATGTAAGCCCAACTGTGATGATTTAAATCAACTTTATAAATGGTATCTAGGATTCCTGCTGGCCCAAAAGACAAGAGCGAAGTTAGCATGTGCTAATTAAGCAAATCCAGCATTCACACCAATTATTGATGGGACCTTCGTGGTTACGAACAGATCTGCACTTCTAACGCCATGGTTTCTTTGCTGGGCTGAATGACTAGTTACACAAAGGGAACCTATGTGCCTGATTACAGCTCGTTGTAGTGGTTACCTGTTTTGGTGCAAATCCCTAAATAGAATAACTTCTAGGGTGAGAATCTTTTTGTTGTCATTTAAACCACAACAACTACAGAGAGATGTGGAAAAATACTTAAGATGCTCAGCCTTCTGCTGATGTTATGATATACTTAGGTATTTTCTATAATTTTCATATTTATAAGATTATTTATGAATAATAATGGTGATAGTAACGGAAGTTAATTATGGTGTTACAGGTGGTGTTCATTTGAAGAGCTGCCTATGAGAGTACAGGCTATGCAGTACTGCTTGCTTTTAGAGCACCAGACACTGCATAGTGCAGAATGAGCTATTGCCTTACCATCCTTCTTCCATTTAAATGTAATTTATTAACACCTGTTAAACACAGCAGTAACTACAAATTACTTTGCTAGTGCTGACCTGTAGAAACTGCATTTTCTACAAAGCACTTCTGTCACCAGGAGTATGGTTAGAAAGTTAAGGCTGTGCGGGTGAATAAAGGATAACACAGCACAGCGTCAATATGAAACAGCAAACAAATGAGCTGACTGAATGTGGAACTCATTTTTTCAGAAATGTTGATCAATTGTCTGCTGATTGGCTTGTCAGGAGAAACTTTACAGGAATCTTCCTCTGATTTTGCCATCTCTGGATATTGCATGCTTATAAAATAGTCTGCCAGCTGGTATTCTATGGTCTCTAACATCTCTATTTCATAGCATCCCAGCTATGAAGTAACATCTCAGCTATCCCAATCCATTATATTATTTCTTTCCCTTTCAAATGCTCTGGTTTGTTCAAAGCACCTCCTTTTGTACCTCCCCTGGGCAGAAACTATCATATTCCTTCTCCTTCCAGAAAGTGTTTCGGAGTGCAAAAATGGCTTGAAAAGAAAATGGTTCAGGAACTGTTTTGCACTCTTCACCACTTCAGAAGGGGATAGACAGCACATAGGAACAGCCAATGTTTATATGTCATGTATGCTTAGGACACAACTCCCTAAAAGCACTTGAGCCCAAGGGCAAATCTATGTAAGTGTACAGTCTGTCCTTTAATTCTTGCACATCTTGTGATGTTCATTTGGATTTGTTCCATTTTGATACCCATCTGAATATTCCTCTGAATCATTCAATAGAATAACCTATCAATTTTTCTGCAATATTAATCACTTTTTCTTGGTGCTTTCTCTTGCAGTGTATCCATACTGCAGTGGAGCTGTAAGTATGGAAGACAAATTTACATAGCTGTTATTTTCAAAAACTTGAAATTTCAGGTTTCTTTGCAGCTAAATTCTCTTTGACCACCATAGAAGTTTACATTACAGGTATTCTTGTTCTTCTTAAACACTCAACAACCTCTGCAGTTACTGAAGTAGGTCCTGTGTGTGTTGCAACAGCTAAAAAGCCAGGAATAAGTCATATTTCACTTGGGCCAGAGAAGTAAACCAACTTCTAATGTGTAGTCCTAATATCTATTGTTACATGCCAGGAAATGCAGGTGCATGAGTTGTCAAGGTTGAAGTCAAGCTGGGCATATGTTTTGCACATGACTAAAGGAATGGACAGTTTTAAAAGAGTTGTATTCATGAATCCTATCTGATGAGCAGGGCACACCACACCAAAAGTTTAAAAAATAACTATGCTATTGGCATAAAAAAAATAGTCTATAATTTGCAAGAAAATCCACATACCTCTTGGGAATGTCAAATATTGTTTAGATGACAGATCTATCAATTACCTGCAATCTTTCCTGAAAAGACAGCATTTTAGATAAGAATCATGTATATCCTTATACTCCTTTAAGCTAATTGGAATAATTATAACTACTTTAGAAACTGCCCTAATATATTAATGAAGGTGGGTAGATGATGTCCATAATCCTGAAATACTTGAGAAAGTTTTATTTTTAATAGAGAGAAAAAAAGGCCCACATTCCAAAGCGAGGTAGTATTTGCTGATAACTTGTTTCATGGTGCCGCAGGTGACAATGCAAAATTCACCAAGAAAGCTCATAGTTTCCTGTCATCTTCAGTTAGACTTGGAAAGAAGTTTCATCTCATCCAGTACTCATTACCTCTGAGTTTATCTGATAGCTGTGTGAATTTGTGTACTTCTCCTTAAAGCATCAACTGCATGGAAAAATTGGAACCATCTAGATTTGAGAATCAATGTGGAGTATTGACAGGTTGTGAGGTACAAGACTGCACAAATAACAATACTAATAGAATGGGAGCTATTCTAGTAAAATTACTTTACCAGGGCATCAGACTAGGTTTCTGTTTTGTAACTCCAGCCAACTGTTTTTCTATTTTTAACTAAACAACGAGAGGAAACAGTGCTATATTTTTCAAATTTTCTGAACAGCCCAGAAATGCTTGTTTTCTGCTCTCAAGAGAATGATCTGTTGCTCCTGATACCATGTCTCAAGCACCAGCCTGTCTGCATGTGTGCTGCTGTCACTGACATAAAACTGACACACAACTGACACACTTGCTTCCTGAGGTGCAGTCATCTGCCACTAAGATCACATGAAGCATTTGGAAAGTTAGAATGATATAGCTCTGTGAAAATTTGAGACTTGTTCCTGAAAAATTTCTTTATAAAGGCTTTCATTTACTGGGTTCTTGCTTATCCACTGCTTCGGAATGTGGGTGCGTTTCTAACACTCTCCGAAAATTTACATGCCATTACACTGATACAACAACTATTTTTGTCTCTGGGATGACTGTAAAAGTGCTACTATGATGAGTTGAAAATAGATATATCAAAGAGTCAGCCAGCAAGAGATCCTAAATTAGAACCTTGCTGCAACAAGAAGACTGCATTGAGACTTACGAACTCTTTACAGAGCAATGTTGTTGCTCTTTCTATGTGACTGTCATGACTGGGAATAAATGTATGTAAAGCTGTTTTTACTCCTTTTAGCTCCTGCAGTGATTTTCACAACATTCACATTCTTTAACTAGGTTATATCATCTGTCATTCAGTTAGGTATACTTCTGATCTAGCAAAGTCTTTCTGTGTTTAGCATTTGTAAGTATTTTTAATACATTTCAGTTTGTCAGCCTATGCTTCCTGTTGTTCACAGGCACTGATGCCTGTTTAGTTTCCAGTTTATTGTGTCAAAAGCCAATCCTGCTAATGTGTATTATTTGCATTTTTCATGTAAGCAGTGGTCAGAAGTGCAATTTTCTCTTATCTTCACCTTTATATCTGTCAAAATTAAATGCCTGGAAAGATGACACTTCCCTGCAACTTTTCTTGGTCAGAGTAATTTTGCTTAAAGCTTACTTTTTCTCCGTCCTTCATATCTAATTTAAACTAATAATTTCAAATGATAAACAGTCAAGCTCTATACAAAGAAGGAATTAATGCTTTGAGATATCTGTTGGTATCCTATATGTACAAGATCAAAAGGAGGTCACATTTTAAAAGAAGAAAGTTTTAAGTAAGATAAAGATTTGGGGAAGCAAACTCATGAAAAAGATAATTTAAAGAAGAAAGTTGCACAGGTTGCACATCACTAATAACATGCACAGTAGGGTGTAAGTTTAGACCTGTGAAACTGGCATGTTTATGAACATGTTCTGATCTGGAAAAGCATTTTGGTAAAGACATGAGAATAACAGCTTCAAAAATTCTGTTTTGCTTCAGAACTCCAGCCTTAGTAATGCTGCAAGAATCTGAAGATCAAAAGTACCAATGTTGTGTGAATCGGACACTCAGCTGGCATAAATCAGGACTGATCTGTTTAAAACAATGAGACTACTGAGCTACACCAGCTGTGGATGTGGCCTCATATTTTTCATGCCACAGGAGAAGTTACTCTGTGCTACATTCTAAACTGCATCCAGTGTATTTATTGATGGCATGTTTGTCCACAGGACCAGAGCTTTCCTGCTGGGCAGGCTGCTTTCTGGGCAGAGAAAGCAGGCTCCAGGCTGGGAGAAGGCAGAGTAGTCTGCCCTCCCCATCAGGAGCAGGGTTCAACATGCTTTCAGGTTGACAAGGGGAAGCAGCAGCATGCTGCTGTTTTTGCCCTCATCCTGTTCCCTGTCTGTACCTGAGGGCTGTCTGGGAAAAAGGGTAGGGGAAAGAGCTTGACAGAAATTCACAAATGCCATCATTATCTCCTTAGACCCACGAAGGAAAAAGGTTGATGTCTTTATTGATGAAGTTGCTACCTTCCCTTAACCACTCCCCCTTCATATGACTGCACATGTGCACATTATATAATGGAAGGTGAGTTGTGACAGTTTTCTGAAAATAATGCAAATGAAAGTGGACTTGTTCCTAAGGTGACCTTGGAAAAATCTAGGGGGAGAAAGCTAATAAACTGTTTCAGAGCTCTGTGTATAGCTCTCTGGCCATCTGCTGATCATCCTGTACCAGGGATGATGAAGATAAATAAAAATAGGCTGTCAGGGTTCTCAAGAGCTGCCTAATCTGTCCTTTTCTGAAGCAAGATGAATATTGCCAGCTAGATATATGAGACATGTTATCTTTAACTTTTTGATGAAAAGATCCAAAGTGAGGACTGCTCTCTTTTAGGCAACATGAGAAAGTACTTTGCAGGTTTTGCTGACAGAAAGTTTTTGATAATGGCCAGCCTGACTTTTCGTAGTGAAATTACCACTAGTACCTTCATGAACATAGAGAACAAGATTGTTCCTTTCTTCTTTGTGTTAGTCTGCTCCTTTTCCACTGTCAGTATTTTCTTCTTGAGGATAGCAAATCTTCATTCTCAGTTTTTCATCACAAGACAAGAAATCCTGACCATTCTTTATGGTGGCCATTAGACTGGTGTCTTTCTTTCAAGGCATCATTTTAGACAGGGCACAGAATTATGTATAAGAGTTTATTTTGTAAATTCTGTAAGCTTATATATAGGCCTCACTCATTTGCCTTTTTGCATAGAAATGGCTTTACTGAGGTATTGTGCTTGTGATTCACTACACCCCTAAATGCCTTTTATTTAAAAGTTACCTACAAGTTGTCTCAGTCATTGCAATTATCCCCACTGAATGAAATTCTTTTTGATTTATCAGTTTTCCAGTTTGATAGAATGGTTTTGAATTCTGATCATGTCTTACAACTTACTTGCAGTCCCTTCCATCTTCTTGTTACTGCAAAATTAATAAGAGTAGCAAGGAGGTTTTGGTACAGAAGAAGAAGAATTTCAAGGTTTGAAGCTGGAGGCAAAACTATTCTGGATTTGTTTCTAACCCTCAGAGGAAAACTGCTTGAGACTGTGAGAGTGCAAGGCAACTTAGGTAAAGGTTCACAACCCATTGGAAAGAAAGGAAAAGGAACAGAAAAATAAGAACAGTGGACTTCAAGAATGCAAATATAAGTAAGTCAGAAAACCAGTATGTAAAATTTTACAAGTAGAAATATTTCCTCAGGAAAAAAGGAGTTAAGGAAAAGTGTTGCTTTCTTATAAAGAAGCAACGCTAAGGACAACAAGTTAAATTATCCTAGAATGTAGAAATGTGAAAAAGTGTATTAGGAAACAGTTTGACTGAATTTGGTTAAATATAGAAATACACAAAAAAGCTGAGTTTGGGTCAGATTATGAAGGATAAACACAAATGAAAAATCAGAAAGACTGAAGCACAAAATAAAGAAGTTTTCCAATACTTTTTTAGGCAGACTGTTCCACAATCTTCTTTTAAACAGAGTAGTATGAAATCTGTCATTCAGCTACACACTCTGGATGTGGTCTGGACTGGATATCTATCATGATAATGTCTCTAGTCTTGTCTTTCACCATTTCTTTTGATAGGCTGGTTTCTTCTGGTTAAACCAACCTTCAGAATTTTGCTGTGTTCAGATGAGCTGCACAAAGCCAGAGGCTTTTGTGTTTTAGATGGATAAAGCTGACATGAACCAAAAAAATATTCTTAAAAGAGGATGCAGGGCCTATCTCAGGATGAAAAATATTTGGTTTCTTGGATCTTGTACAAATGAGTCTGTGTTCTGAGAAATGAGTATTTTCTATGGTGCACCAAAAATTTTTACTCAATTATCAAGCTTACATATGTTGATTCTATACACATATGCAGAGACATAAGCTTTATATTCATAGTCTGTTTGTCAAATGCATTTGATCTTTTTGTTGTTGTTGTTTGTTTTTGTGTGTAAAATTAAGATAATGGCACACATCCTTCAGGTATACTTCTTGAGAGGTGACAGTCAAAGTATAATTGTTGCAAACTTTTTTGGAAAAAAGCTTTAAAACAGAAATGGAAAATGAACTTTCTTTCAAGTAAGGTGATAGAGTGAAAATTAACCATTCTGCAATGGAAATTTTAGAGTTCTGACAGGGCTGGGTTTTTTTGTTTGTTTGTTTGGGTTTTTTGTTTGTTTGTTTGTTTGTTTGTTTGTTTGTTTTGTTTTTTTGTTTGTTTGTTTGTGTTTTTTCTTTTTTTTTTTTCCTTGAACTCTTACTGTATTTCTTTTAAATAACTTAAATTTTGCCAATACTGATAATTTAGTAATTCTGTAGTTTTGATTTGGGGGTTTATAAAGATTTTGCATCTATAAGGACCATAGGTATCAGGATAACATAGCCTGGGAACAAGAAGGAGTTTACTGAATGAATTTTATGCCCCTGGAAAAGCTCTTTATTTTTGTGGAATTGCATTATAGATAAGAAATTAGTAACTCGGTAGCAACAAGAGCTTATTGAAGAGTGAATGATACAAAGTGTCATAGGTAGGTAACTATTCATCTTCCTCCTTATTTATTATATTAATCAAAGCTAAACCCAAACATCTGCCTTTTCTTAGTTAAGCTCAAAGCTTAATTTGAAATAGGAAGTGTTTGTCTTACAGCAGTTATATTTTTTCTTTGTTCTGTTGTTTACCAAAACAGGGGAAAAAAATCAGATGTTATTAGTACTGTTAAAATGTTCTAAAAGCTTCTGGGGAAGCAGATATCAGTTTACACATGTGATATATCTCATACTGCTGAAATAATGGAAAAACAAGTTGTGAAGCTTTTACTTTATGAGTGCTTGTGGCAGTCCACAAATAATAATTCCTATTAATAAGACATATAACGTTTCTCAACATGTGTCCTGATCTGCAACTATTATGTCAATAAACATAGCTAATCAGTTTAATGTGCTTAGGGTGAGACTAACAGTGAATACCAATACAGAGATAACAAGAAAGGAATCTCTTTATCATTTTTTTCTGTGGTAGGACAAGCCTGGGCATTCATCTGTGGCCTATTCTCTTAATGAATACTGATTGAAAAATTTTCTGAAAAGGCATTTTTCACATTAATAAAAAAATATTACTTCATCTATTTTTGAGACACATTTTATTTTTATAAAAAAAGAACCTGATGTCTTCATTATGTAACTGTAAGATGTTACTGTCTCTTTTCACACTAAGCCATTTTTACTGAAACTTGGCAATGTTTAATAAATGATGATTAGACTTTGAATTTTTCAGAAGAAATTTAGAAAAGCTTTAATCTGGGGTAGTTTTTACCTTGCACTGAACTTTTTCATGCTCTTTCTTCTTTGCCCTGTCATGAAAATTTGTCCTCAACCTTCTCTTCTACCTGTTAATTTACTGTCTTTTTTTTTTCTCCAGTCTGGGGTATTTATATCTGTCTTTCCAAAACATGCCCAATATTTATGCTCTCTTGAGAACCATTGTATCATTGTAATTTTGAAATTACATTTCTTGGGCTGACTGAAGACTGAAGAAACTGACCATAAATGAGTAGGGATGGAAAAGACCGTATTATTTTTTTTTAATTAAATCTCCAACTTACTTTTTGTCTCATTACCTTGACTACTCTACATTCAGCTGAAGGGATAAATCATGCATAAACATCATCAGCAGATTCTGACAAACACTGCTGTGATTTCTTTTTTTGTAGAGTAAAGTGAGGAGATCCTGCAGTGCATTGAATTTCTGGACTGTTTGAACAGATAGATGTAGTCTTAATTTTTACATCTTGTATAGGAAAAAACACATACTTTCAAGCATATCAAAGACAGAAATATTCCTCTAATAAACAGATGTGATCTATTGAAAGGCTGTAGAACAAATTTTAATCTCTGTTTATTTCAAGCACTTTTCATTAGATTTTGTAGTCTTGCAGAGCTACATTAAAACAGAGAAAAGAGAAATGGAAAAGACCAATTAGGTCACCCAGTCTGTCCCTCAGGGGGTCGGTAAAGGATTGTTCCCTACAGTGTACAATAATAATTTTATCTAATTACACAACTCCTTAGAATGACCAATCAATTCAATTGGTCAATTAACTAAGCATTCCGTAAGCCTTTTTCAATAAATAGGGGTGTTTTCATTCCTAAGTTAGTAAACTATTACAGTTGAAGGAAAAAAATGAAACCTACGTGCAATAAAATAAGATTTTTAAACAAACTTCTGACAAAAAGCAGGGCTTCTTTGCCATTCTTTGTATGTTCCAGGACAGGATTGCATGAAGCACTGCAGTACAGAGTAGTCAAGTGTATTAGGGTAAAGAGTTGTGAATCAAGTAAACAATTGAGAACTAGCATTTTCTTTCCACCTATCAAATGGGCTTTGTAAATTATATCTCTGATGACAAGAACCCTCAGTTCTAGGCAGGTTGATTTTTAGCCTCTCCAAGCTGTCACTTATCACAACAAGTTTTTTATTTCTCAGTATGTACTTTTAGTAAATATTTCACAGCAGATTGAAGGACAATATGAATTAAGCAAGTACACTTTGTGCCAATCATGAAGCACCTTTGGTCCTAACAGAATCTTATTAACTGTTCTGTTGGGTTATTGGTTTCCAACTGAGCTATACTCTGCCTGCTCATATTTCAGCTGGAAGCTTTGTTTTCCTCTCTTTTACTCCAACCTGAATATTTGCTTCCCAGTTAACTCAGAATAGAGAAGGTGTTAACATAGGAGAACCTATGTTAACTTCATTGTCTAAAGCTGAAGTATATATGGCAGCCTGGATGCATTCTTGCAGCTAACTGAGATTCTGTTTGGCTTGCAGATCTGCCACTTTCCCACCCCTTTTTTCTGGTACTGGATGGCACTTTAACCAACTCTCTTGCTTTACCAAACGTGCTACTTTTTGTTGTGACTTGATGAAGTTTTCTCTTCTAATCAGATCTTTCCTTCTTGATTGCTTTCCCTTTGAACATCAGCTCTGCTGAAAGTTTCCCAGTCATCTGGACTGAAAATCTTTATCCTCAGTCCTTAAATAAACCTGTATGTTCATTCCTACTGACATAATTAGGAGTTTTGTCTAAGTAAAGATGAAAGAATCTTTCCTTTAATATTTACATTATTTCCACAATGAATCCTCATTGATGTGTGTATATGTAGCCTACTAATGTTTATAATGCAACTTTACAAGCATTACCACAAGTCCAGGTAATACTTAACGTATGGAATCTCAGGAGATCCTTCACTCTTGCCAACTGATATTGTACTTACTTCTGAGAGCTTTAATCTGTGTCTTTACCCTTTATCTGTTTTCTTGCCTATGAAAAGATTAGCTCTTATAATCATTTACATTCTCTGTATCTTGTATGTAGATGGCTGAAGAGCTCCTGGCAGTCTGACAAGGGCTGGGCATGTCAACCAGTGCTGAATTAAACAGACTTGTGTTTCATTTTGAAGGTCGCCACAGCATGGATACTTCAACAATGAAGTACTTAGGTGCATTTCCCTCCTTAAAGATTCTGAAGATGGTGTAATATAATTTATTTGTTAACTTGGGGTTTTTTTTGAAGTACAGTGTTAATACTTTAAAAATTTCCTGGACTTACCAGTGAGTGAGCTGTGGCTACTAGATGCCACTGCTGCAAACAATCATCACCACTAGTGTTGGCAATTTCCAAACATGCATTGATCGAGAGATTCCAAGTTAACTATAAACCCTGATTTTTTTCTGCTTCTTTCTTCACTGTAGAATAGGGTTGTGATTGGTTAAATAAAAGAGAATCTAACTAGGAGTACTTAATTATAAATGAATATTTGAGACACTAATTTGACTGATGCAATTTAGAATAGCCTTCAGGCTTATTTATGTTGCATATCTCAAACAGACTGACATGTTGGAATGCTGGAGATGGGTTAAACTTCATTAACCCTTGCAGAGTTGCACCTTCTGGAGACTAGGAGGATTTGAATCTCTGGCTTCCAATCTTCACGGGTTTTTCTCCTTCACCTATGCAATAAAGCCAGGCAAGTTCCAGAGCACCTTTCTTCTGGACTTGTTAATTTACCAGATTTTTACAGTTAACAATTGCTTTTGACTGTAAACATTTGAATCTTGTATTCTATCTTTTTTCTTCTGATTGCCTAAATTGGGAGATAGTTATACCTATATGAGTCCATTACTGTAGTGTCTTTAGCTATACCTACACTATTAAATTAAACAGTGCCATAGAATGTTCCTGGGTGCTGGGGCACTGTTAGCATAGTCATTGTCATGGTTTACAAATAACACTTTTTCAAACAATTTGCAGGCATGATTCAGGAAATAACGTGAGGCAGGGAAAATTCCCAACAGTAAAACTGGATGAAGTCACCCAATTTGGGAGGCTACCAGAGTCAGATGGTATGTCAGATGTGCAGAAATACGATGGAATGAGTGGTTTGCACCTACAAAAGAAGATTTAGTGAGAATGGTTTTTATGAAGATGAGAGCATTTATTTTTAATGATGACAATTTCTGTCTACGACCACAGTTTCTTCCTTTGATTTGTTAAAAACCTGACATGTCCGAACGGATCTGTTATGTTCTCTTTTCTAATTAGGTACAAGTTACTTTATGTTTCTTGGCTATTGTAGCTCCAGTTGCTAATATATTTTTTAAGTGAGCCTGTGATCTGTAGGACTAAGATGTCAAGCACATTCACAAATGTCCTTTTTTCTGGCTGACACTTTCGTTGTCAGTAAAATTATTGTTTGCTACTGCCTTCCAAAATGGGTGGCAAGGGTCAATTTAAAGAATGGGATTTGAACTGCACGAGTGATAAAACAATTATACCCTCAAAGACTCATTATATTTCCATCATAGCATTAAGTTTTCATAAATTATGTAAATTTTATATTGGGCATGTAAATTACATGTCAGTCAGTTTTCCATGTTTTTAAATACAAGGAGATACAGTAAGATGTACTATAATATTCACCTATTTTACAGATGATAATCTTTCTCTTGCAGTATCCTTCTACCTATTGCACCTTTAAATGGCCTGGAAGTCCTTGATATTAATAGCAAAATGCAGTAATCATGCTGATCAGAACTCTTTCCAAACTACAAGAAATGTCTCCAGTATGGAAATAATAAACCTTGCCTACCATCTGTAGTGTAAATGCTGTAACAAGGAGTCTTTTATTGACTTGGAGTGTCTATTATTATAAAATAGTGATCATTATTTGCACAGATAATTTAAGAAATATGCTAAAATTTAAATTTCTTGCTCTCAAAGCACATCCAATTTACTATTAAAAGTGCAGAAATGAAGAATCTGCACAAAAATCCATGTGAAAAGAAAGACTATTTGGATTCTGCAGTGTCACTTCAGTTTAAACAACTCAGCTTGATTAGCTGGTAAAATATTAGTTATGCTAGATTATAGGAACTGATAACTGTTTTGCTAATTAAGAGATTCAATTAGGAAGATCTGTTCAGCTGAGCTTGCAGATATGTCTTCTTTTCATGGAGACAGTTGTTAAATATCAAACAATTCTGAATCAACTTTTGTTGAGTTTCTAGTACCCACATTCTTCAGCATCTTTGTAAAGCTATAGAATCTCTTTTTGTTATTGTTGTTTCCATTTAACTACAGCACTATAAGAAAGAAGAAAATTATCTTTCTGGCTTTAAGGTCAAGTTGGTGTTTTGTTAGTTTTTTGTTATATAAGTAAAATGGACTATTTATAAAATAAAATTAACCAACCCATCAACAAACAGAACCCCTTGCCCTTACAAAATATCCACTGATTAGAAGAAATACATGGTTTTACAGTTTTCTTACCTTAGTTGAATTTTGTTGCAAGAGGGGAAAGTCATCAGTGGATAAGTGTTGACAAAAATCAGGAACTCTCTATAAAGATTGAAAGTTAGCTATTGACAGTAATACCAAAATGGAACACAAGAGGGAAGGACACAATGCATGTGAAGTATGTCTCAGTACATGCAGGCCATACCTTCCCGTCTTGGAATTGATCTCCTCCACAAATGCTTTTTCTTACAAGAATTAGGAAAATTAGTTGAAGTGTGATTTTTGAGAGTTGGAAGTAGGAAACTAGTGGAAAGGTAGCAAAAAATACCTGGTTAGAATTCTGGTTGTGAAACTCCTACCCATGATGTTGGCTACCATATACATAATTCTTTCCAGTCTCTGAGGTACATATACATGTAAGTTAAATAACAAATTTATATTGGCTTTGAATGTTATGGTTTATAAATTTTGAAATCTCCAGTGAACCTTCAATAAAACTGTTTTTGTTAAATGAATAGAAATACTTAGTAAGGGGAACTACAAATGAAAAAACCCATATAAAACAGAAATATAAAATATGTTCTCAGAAGCTGGAGTCAACACTTACCGTCTTTTAAATTCTTTCTGAATTTTAAAAGTTCCACAATTATTTGTCTTTTTTTTTTTTAACTGTTTGCATACCGTCTCAGTCCAGCTGCTGGTGCAGGTATGAGGAAGTGTAGTCTTGTACTACTTCCAGTCCAAACAGGAAGTAGGTAAAGATTAATGAGACCCTGGGAATTCTATCTTTACTCTGGAAGTTCAAGAAGTGCCACTCAGAAAAGCACTTTTTGGTACTAAAAAGCTGTGTATTCTCATGGTATTACAGTGAATCTTTATTATCTTGACTGGCCGACTGGCTTCTTCTTCAAGCTCCAGAATTTGGAGTCAGTCACAAAAGGGAAAAAGAAAGGGAGGGGGGAAAAAAAAAAAAAAGTTGTTTCAAAACCAGAGGTAAAATTGTTCAGATTTTTTAAAATCAAAACTGCATCATAAACTAGAAGTTTACATTGGAAAAAATAGTTTAAAAAACTGCTCAGTTCCAGATGAGATAAGAATAGTTTGTTGATAAATTAAAAATAATGTTTCAGTGGTACAATTTTAAAATAAATAATTTTATTATTTCAATGAAAACAAGTTTACAGTGAATCAGGAAATTTTTCCACAATGCAGTATCAGTATAGGTTGTACAGTACAAACAAAGAGCTGATTGGGATGTAGTTCTGTCCTGAGAGTGTGACTTTTTAGACTTTTTATATTTTAAACTAATCCTAAGATTAGGAAGCTGCCTTTTGAACCAGGTCTTACAGGTGGGAGAAAGGCCACTTTTGCCTTACAAAAATGTTGTGTTAATTAGTCCTGATAGTTAGGTCTAGTATTTTCACAGTGCAGTTAAGTGTATTCCCATACTATATCGAGTTGTGTAGAGATACTGAAATAATGCTTCTGAAATAAAATAAACTCAGCATAACTGTGAGGACCTGAACAAGTTAATGTCTCAAAGACTGTGGTGGGGCAAGTTCTGCTTAATGGTGCACTCTGCATAACAGTGAACCCTGCCTAGCAGCGGACCACAGGTGGGTGAGAAGTCATGGAGGGCGTGCTGTACCGTGCCGCGCTGTGCCGTGCTGGGCCGTGCCGTGCTGGAGGGTGTGCAGCTCCCTGTTCTAATACGCTGAGCAGGGCAGCTCACTGTGTATGGCCAAAGGTCAAAGAACGGTCGTACCTGCAGGGAGGGAGAAGTTACTCCCCAAACCCACTGACCCATTTTGTGAAGGTTCTGGAAGCACAAACCACTCATGACACCTAATTAGCCTGGTGAGTTTGAGTGCCTGCCTGAAGGAGGGGCAAGGGGATTATAAAAGGACATGAATTGAAGCCCCACATGCATGCGCCCTCTGGAACTGGACCTCTAGGCTGGCTGGACCAACGCTGGACCCAGGACTAGTGAAATCTTTCTCTTTTCTCTCTCTGTCTCTGTCTTTTTTTTTTTTCTTCTGTGATCCCTACACCTCATCCCTTTAGACATAAACCATTGACCATGTCTGGATCCAGCCACCCCTGCGCTCCTCACTGAGAGGGAGTCTAGAAAGCAAGGGGGTCGACTCAGAACCTCATGACTCAATGGGAAGGCTCCCCTTATTTTCTTCCCTGAACTGATCCCCAAATAGGCAAGGTTTGTAGTATGTGTTTGGTGACGTACGGTTAGCACATTACACAGTTTACTGACATAGTTTCATACCAATTCTTGTTGTGGAGCAAATAAAAGTTGAGTTTTGTGAGTTAAAGGATCCCTGGTGTCATTTCACCTTAATCCTGACCTGGGAATCAGCGAACCTGAGTCATTGTCCTGAGAAATTGGGACATGACAATTATATACAATGCTAATATTAACATATTATTTTCTGTACTTGTCTTTCCTGATGTCATTCATTGAGATGGTATGATTTATTTTTCCTATGTCATCCTTTTCCAGTGAACACTCTTGTGATCAGAATATCTTGATTTGATTTAGTCTGTAGCCTTCAAATTACAGAAAAATATCCTTACAGGAGAATTGGCACCCTAAAGATACATGTCAGAGAAGCCATAGATATCGCTTAGTGCTGTAATTTCAGTAGCAAATGAACACCTTTTTCAGTTAAGATTTTTCCACCAAGTGTAAATTGGAAGGCAGGAAAAGAAGGAGAAAAGAGAGAAAACACAGAAGACTAGCCAAAGAAGTATTGTCTTGAAACAGAATCTATTTGAAAATGTCAGGTGAAGGAGGCTGTGAATTAATACTGTAGTAGTGGGACTTTCGCAGTGTGTTTAAAGTCAGGAAGAAGAAAAGTAAAGAAAGATTTACTGGGAATAAATAAACTCTTGAGCAGTTGATGCAGATGAGCAGTGGCTGGAAATGGATAGATCTATCAAGCCTGTAAAATCTTTTGTGAGAGAGTTGTATGAAAACTTACTAGACTGGTGAGTAACAGAATTTTCAGATATTGCTACGAAACTCTTTAGCAAGCATTATAAATTATACTGATGGAGAACTAATCTGTTGTTTACAATGGGGTAAACATAATTATGATTTATTTATGGTAAACTGAAGTGATATTTATAGATACATTATTGGAAGTTTCAGAAAGTCACCTGTATGTTAAATTTCCCAAAGATAGTAGCACTAAACTTCTGTAGTCCAATGTTTAATTTAGCAAAGGGTAGATTGATTGGCACAGTTAAAAAAAAGACAACTGGTAAGCCCTCTTTGCTTAATATGTAAACTTTCATACATTTAATGAATTTATATTTATGATTTTAGATGGCAGAGAGTCATTTTCATTAAATTTGTTTACCATAATTATGGAAGGACTGTCACAATAACCATCAAGTTTGATCCATTTGTGTGCATTCCCACTCTCTCTGCCTCCCAGGATTTTCATTCCAGCCACGAGTGCTGGTGTTCCTTAGTTGTACATCTGGTACAGTGTTTCTGACAGCAACATCACTCCACAGGGACTGAATGTGCCATCTGTATGACACTCTCAGTATCTAATGGTTTAAGAGCTAGAGACTCATAACTGCCTGAAAAACTACATTTTCCAGGATGCTATGTTGTTGGCCTCTGATCCACATTTTACCAACAAAGTATGTATTATGCATTGTTAAAGCTCTGCATTTCTTTCTTTGTCAGTATGAGAAAGGAGAGGAGGCACCTTTGACTTAGCATCTAGGATGCCCTTATTACGTTTAGCTGCAGGCAAAAGTAAAGGAGAGAAAGATTAAAAAAAACCCTTACCAAATAGGACCCCAAGAGGTACTAATGTCCTCAGCAGAAGAGCTGATTCTAATAGAAATGTAGCGTGAAATCATCTTGTGAAAAGAAGAGTATACAAACAGATGTTTAGCACTGTCTATAAAACATGCAAGTGTTGCCTTAAGCTACAGTAGTTGAAGGGATGAACCAGCATTTGCCAAATAAAAACCATTAGATTCCAAATGAAAGTAACAATAAAATATGCATTAGTAGAAATCTCTTACTCCTACAATCAAGATTTCTGCAAGACTTTTGCACTTGCCTGAACTTCAGTGATTATGAAGTAGTGAAGATGTAGAACCACATAAGTCAGACTGAGCCTGGTGAAACTGCATGGGAAATATTTTCCTCATAAATCTAACTCATTTTTTGTAGGACAAGTAGCAAATGTCATTTATGAGGCTGTAGTCTGATAGGGGGGAAAATGTTAGTTAGCAGACCACTTGAATTCTAGCCAAGAGAGAAAAGTGTTGCTGGAAGGTAGGAAGTTTTCAGGTGGCCTCTCAGTTTTTTTGCTTGTTTTTCTTCTCTTGAATTCCTGCTGTTCATTAAGAACCTGTTTCTATTCATTGCTTGCATTAAGGTTATAGATACATAATTGCTCCAGAAAAAAAGCATACACTCAAAGTGCCCATTATTTATGATTTTTTCTTAACATTCAAGATTAAAACTTTTAAATTTAGTAATGCAGTTTACACAGATGCAGTCCTGCGCTATTTTATTTTTCTAATGACCATGCCTGTGGCTTATTTTCTCCTTCAGCCTTTTTAGGCAATAAAACAAAGAATGTTTCTTTTAAAAAAGTATGGTTCAGATGTTTGTGACTTTGTTCCATGGAAAGCAATTTGCAAATAGTAATAGAACTGACTGACAAATGTATTTCTTTACAGAAAATGCCAGCTAGTGGAACAGTTTTCTATGTGATGAGTTGCTAGTCAATATTATTATTATGGCACAGGTATTCCTAATGTAAAAAAAAAAAGAGAAAAAGAAAAATGTAATTAAGTTGAGCTAGTCAATGTCAAAGTTGTCAATCTAGGTTTTCAATATTGTAATTCAGTATAAAAATGAGGAGTTTTAGAGCTTATCCTAGATTTTGCTTACACCAAAGTAAATCCATTTAGGGAGCTACATACTGTAACATTTGTGTAGGTAAACAAATTTGAAAATGACTACTGATGCTAGGTCTTCATTAAAATTTGGTATTAGCATAACAAGTGTAGTTACCATTTGTCTAGCTCATTTGTTTTGTTTTTCAACCTTTGTGTCAGATCACTTTCACTCCTTGGTATATCAGTTCTCTGGTGTAACGATGAAATGGGTTTTCAAAATCAGTCAGTCATTCTGAGTGCCTTGCTTTTTTTGGGAACACAATTTAACACATCTTGAAGGGAGAAGAAATTCAGTGTTCAATGTTTAGTCTGCAAAAAAGGGCTTATTTAAAATTTTTTACATTGTACACCTGAAAATAAATCACTGTGGCTTATGAATCAGATTTGAGAATCCTTTCTTTCTTGGTTTTGTATACACTTGGAAAACAATGAGCTCACCAGAAGGACTACTAGAAACAAAATCATAACTAATAATCACATCAGCTTATTCTTCCTCCTTTAGCAGAAACCTTGTAAAGGTAAATGCTTGAAACAGATATGTATATGTGGTAAGCTGTTAGATTAGTTTCTTCATTGGCAAACAATCAATATTGATGCTGTGATTCCACCTTTTTTCTTCTTGCTCTTTTTTTTTTTTTTTTCTTTAAAATAAAGGACAAATGTGTGTTAAACTGGTGTGTGGGGGGTAAATCTTTCCTGCTTGGAATGAGCTAATGTTCTCATTAGAAGTTTATTGTTGCTCTCCTATGTCATTTGCACTTGGACTGTCATCCGAAGGAACTGGAGACATAGAGGTATAACTGTTACCAAAGAAATAAAATTGCTGCATTGGCTAAGCAAAGACAGACCTGTTCATTCACCCTCTTAATGTGAAGGACAGCCTAGAAGTCATGGTCTGGCTGTCTTTCTGCTGCATATATGAAGTGTCAGTATGTCATAGAGCTTTTTTGCAAATGCAGAAAGGCTGGCTTTTGTAATGGCAGGAGTAGAAGGAAAATGACTTACCTTGTAATTTGATGAGGTTAATAGTAGCATGAATGCACTTTGATTAGTCTAGAATAGGATAAAATATGAGGTTATCTGACTACATGCATTTTTTTTTAAGCCTTCTAATGCAGGATAGCCAATAGTAATGAAGTGACAGAAAGATGAGAAAGTCATGGTATAGATTGCTTCTGATCCCTGACATCATCTCAGCGTCTAAAGAGAGCTTTATCTTCAAAACAACGACAGTGATTTTGATGCAGAAGGATTACACATTATTTATCAGGGTAATAGTGCACTGTATGGCATTCTCCAGTGTAACAGGTGGCCTAGTACTGACTAAGTTGATTGCACACCAGAAATAATATAGAAAAGGCAATGCATGCCAGAACTGGGAGATGTACCTTCAAGTGCAATGCTGTCACATTGAAGCTAAAGTGCCTCCAAGGCCTGATTCAGCACTGGTCACGGCCAGTGAATTTTTCTAGGTATGTACATCTTCTCTCTTGGATTCAGCTGTGTCATCTCTGATTTGATTCTGTATCACTGTGCCATAGGCACACCGAAGGGGATATTCGGATTGTAAAACATCAGAAAAAATCAGGGTCTTTAGAAGATGATTCCAGCCATCTTGACTCACCTCGTAAGCGTGTATTGACTTGCACTGGGAAAATAAGCTTAGAACATTTTCTATCTATGACATGTGTGCAACAGAGGTGAGGAAGTAAGTGTTTACTGTGTTTCTATGCCATTATCTTAGTGCAAAAGTAAAGAAAATTATAGCAAATTCCAGCTGATGTTTTTATGGTCATATTTTAGGTGCAGCTTCTAGAGGTTGGATGCTAAACAGTGAGGAAAAATCTGCTATTAGATAACAGTCTCTGCAGCCTGTCCTCTCGAGTGGTTGACTGACCTAGAAGGAAGAGTAAAGGATCTCAGATGTCTGCTATTTAATATTTAACTTCTGGTTGCTTATGGGAGATGTGGGACATGACAGAAAAGTGGACTCAGCATGACTGTGTAAGAGAAACCACAAGCAATATTTTATTTCCTTGCTACTACAGACATATCCCAATTCAAATTGATCTTACTCTTTCAGTGATGCATTTTCTATGTCATTTTATCAGTCTGTCACAAAAATGGAAAAGATCCTCTATGAAATTGTTTCCCTACTTCTCCATATCGCCAGTGTTTTCTGGGATCTGTTGAAATAATCATTACGTTTCCAGCAAAATTTTTGCCTCATGTTACTTGAGACTGGCACTCCAGGACTTTGTTGTCAGATAATCAAGAGTCTTCAAATGGTATTTAACATTCAGGACCTGAGGCTCATAATAAATCCTTCTGGAACAAATATTTTACTGCCAGCTTCCTGGTAGAAACTTCATCCTGGTCTTCTTAACTTAGAAATTATTCAACATCAATTTACAAATGTTATAAGCATCATGTGCATAAACAATGCCCAAGAAAGAAACAAAAAGGGATACTCAAGGTCGGAGAGAACAAGTAAGAAAAAATCTGGACATTCATTCTTTGATTTCAGTATGCAATTAGTCTTATCTTGGTGGATCTGAATATTGGTATTTTTGTTTGTTTGTCTTTTTATAGATAGGAGTCAGACTTCTTGAATTAAAAATGCACTGGTATATTTAATCTATTGGGTTTTAGTGAGTTGTTTATGTATGTCTCTAAATTCAACTCCTATGTCCAATGAAGTTAATCCCAAAACTCTCACGTGGAATAGATTTCACGTACATGGGTGAACGGGGAAGGTCACACATAAAGTTTTCAGAATGAAGCCTTTATGTTTGGCTTGCTCTGTATCTCAAGCAGGCAGACCTTTGGGGACAAAATGTTGATGATCAGTGAGATCATCACTGATTTGATTTGAGATTCAATCCAATAAAATGGAGAATGAAGAGGAACTCTTGTGCAGGTGGTACAATAGCCTGATCTGAAAGTCCAGCCTAGAACCAAATGTTGTTACATTTGCAAAGTTTATATTTAGGGATGGTGCAATCCTTGGTTGTTTTTTTCTATGGTAATGATGACACTATGGGAAAATACAGCCTGTACAAATTGCTGGATGAATACTAAGAACAAGTTTGGTTCTCCTCAAATTTTGTTCGTGAAGTTTTCTTCTTGTCTTGTCAATATGTAAGGTCTAGTCAAAACAACACTGAAACACACAAGGTTTCAATCAAACGTTATTTCTTATGTAAGCCAATGTGTGCCTTTGAGTATATTGTCTAGCCTACAACACACTCTGACACCAAGAAATTGAAGAATCTGTTTTTCTAGAATTAATTCTAATCAGCACTCCTCTATACATATATACCAGCAATAGATAGTGATTTCTGTGAAAATCAATGGATCATTATTTATGTTACATTATTCTCAAAATTGCCTTACATTGTCTTATTAGGAGAAAATGACTCACAACTTTGGTTGTAGTTCTCCAGCATGTTCTGTGTCAGTTGCTGAAGTCCTTATGATATGGTTGCTTAGCCTTACAATGGCGTATGAAGGTAGTAGGAAACAACTTAACCCCAGGCTGAGCCACTATAAGTGGTTCCTCCTAAAGGGTGGGAGTAAGAGGTGTGAGTAAGGGTGGCCAATATGTATCTTAAAAAAGAAAGGAAGAAATGAACTCAGAGGAATTTGTAGTAAGGTTATAGAGGCAAAATGTCTTTCCCTTGCTGGTAAATTTTTCTGCTCCATATAGGACTGCTGGTGTTTAACATCTAACATCCCAGCCAGACCAGGCCAGAGAGTGTTCTCCTGAGAACTCCTTAGTTACTCCTGAGAAAAACCCTCTGCCAAGCTCCAGAAGTGGACACTTTCAAGAAGCCTTCCAGTGCTCTGATAAAAGAAAATGCATTAGGTAGTGTACACGTCAATGTATCTAGACTAATTTTCCATTAAGTGGGAATAAATGTTGAACTCCTACTTCCTTCAGGTTTTTATTAATAGGGATCCTAGAATCAAAGGGAGTGTTATTCTTGTAAGTGTTCATCTTCTGATGCTATTTCGCACTTGGAGTCATCTTTTAGTTGTGACATTACTATAATCTTCTACGGCAATCAGAGGTAAGGATTCAGGTGAAGAGAAGATGGACTTACATACTTAACTTCTCAGTCAAAAACCCCTACCAAAATGAACATACAAAACCCCCCAAAACACTCTTAGGACAGAAAAAAAGGACATTGTTAGCTGTCCTTTCCACTTGCTCCCTTCTGAACTAATTTATTTTTCCCATAAAATACTGACTAATGATGAGACATACAGAAAGTTGAAAAGTTACAACAGTTTGGAAAAAGGTGGGCTCACAAATAAGCTAGAGTATCTTTTCATTTTGTTGTTATTACAACTATAAGTATGCGCATTAGTAAATATCATTCAATGAAATATCTGACACTGTCACTGAATTAATCTGCCAGGGAAAGATTTAAAAATCTTTTATGTTTGGCTGTGGTGTGTGCATATGTGAATTCTTTTTCCGTGCTACTACAAGCTGCAGGTGACTCAGAGGATGATTTGTTTGGGAGAGTAGAGCCTAAATTTTTTATAAATTTGATGGTGGGAAATTCACAACAAGGCTACCCCAGTTATTTCTATCCCCAGATTTGCCCCTTATGGAACAGTTTGTTTTATAACAGAAGAAGAGAGATATCAAGATGACCTATCAAATTCTCATCTTGTGTGCCTGTCCCAATACTTACAGTAACATGGCCCAAAATGAAACTACAGACACAAGGTTAGTGTGTCAGAAAAGATAGCATGAAGAACAGGACTTCCCTTGTCACTGAAAAGCCAGATAGCTAATTAATTTGCTGCCTATTAACCATTATATTTTGGACACTTAGCCATGGTATGTTCTCTAAAAGTATCTGAACATGTAATCACAATGGCAAATAGTTGGAAACTACCTTTTACCTTTACAGAGAATTGCTCTGTGAAGTGCAGTCCCTACCAACACTGTGCTATATATTTAGCTTGAATTCCTAAAGCATTTTTTACTCAAGCTTTCCACAGGAATGTTGATTACCTATAAATGATGACCAGAGCATAAAAAAACCTGGTTCAACAGTGCTACAGTTGTGTATAATGCAAGCAACTCAGGTTAATGAGTTTCATTTTCTTATTACTTTGTTTGTATTGGCTTGCTTTATGAAATTTTGTAAATAATAATAAAAATAAAATCAATGAAGAAAATTTCTTTCCAATGTCCAATAGTTTTTGTACAGCATTTCAGTTTTTGAAAAAAAAAAATTACTTAGACCTCATTTTAAACACTATTTCTTTTTTCATGTGTAGACCAATAAATTAATCTTTGCTATTGTTTTGCGGCTCTTAAGGATAACTAGAATGACAGTGTACAGTACAAAGAGGTCTGTCAGACCTGTATTGAAACACAGACTTTTACAATGGCATATGGAAGAAGACAATGAACAAAGAATCCTTTCATTAAACAAGAATGATTTTAATACTGGGTTAACAACTCTTCAGTTGCAAGGCATTTTTTATTTTATTTTAGCAGAACAGAAAAACATTTTCCCCCTTATTGTATTTAATTTAGAAAAGAAATTAACACTTTACTGTTACTACTCTTGGTTTCTGAATGAGAATACATCTGCAGTACTAGTTGCAACAAAGAACAAGAGGCAAGCCAATATCCTTAGATAAAATCCATGGCATAATTAATTTCCCTGATAATATTATATTGCAAATAACAGCACATAACCACAGACTACTGCATATAACATAAAATGCACAAAATGATTGACATTGTTGTGTCCCAGATCCTCTGCTTGTAATAGCTTTATATCATAATTTTCATGCAGTTTTGTAGAGAAAATAGAGTTGAGGTTTGTCTAATATCCACATGTATTTTCATCCTCTTTCATCTTATGAAAGACCTGTCAGTCCAATGCTGTTTGGTGTGGATGCAAGTTTGCAGCACGGAGTCAGTATACTTTGGAGGACTGTGATACAGCTGTGATTCATCAGAAACATAACAAGTGATCTAGGGAAGAGGAACAGCAAGATGCAGTGTCTGTCATGCCGTCCCTGTATCATGGGGAGTTTCTATTTGTCAATGAAAAACAGAGGTGTCTAGTCGAGATAGTTTGGCTTTTTGGTGTTCAGTCAGCTGTTCATAAAGCCTGTTCTAGAGGCCTGCACATCTGGAAGTGAAGGCATTCCAAGCTTTGCACTGTTCTCCTACTTTAGCATTAGTCGTTAGGTCATTGAAATGAGGCAGAGAAGCAGAGAATGGAAAACAGTGATCTTGGTCTTGAGAACACTGAGGAGTTTTATGTCAAGATTTCAGTTTAAGTACATATGCTAACTTCAATGGACAGGATGCTTACATAAACATATGCAGGCTGGTAGGATGGTGGTCTTTCTTGGAGATTAAATTTTAGTGCTTATTTTTATTAAATCTAATGAAAAATCAAATGCATATTAAGTTGTTTAATTAAAAGAAGTCAAAATGGTCTTGTACTTGTCCAATGTTTCCACAATTCCAGTTGCTAATCTATCAATAACAGAAGCTGTCAGTAGCGGGGTACATACAGTACATAAAACAAGAAGAAAACAGAAAAACTGTATTATAAAACCAGAAAAACAGAGGAAAAAGAGTTAGAAAGAACAAACTTTTTTTTTTTTGTGGAAAGGGCAGATGTAAACAAAATTAATATCAGATATTGACAGCCATGTTTTTGGTACTGAACAGCAACCTTAAATGCAGAGGGGGATTTTTTTTGGTCCTTTAGAAGGTCATGTTGGCCACCTACACAACAGGAGGGGCAAGGCAGGAGGGAAATTAACTCCAGGTGCCTCTCTGAGATAGTGTCAGGTAGGAAAACATCATTCAGCAATAATCACAGCATGGTTCCCCCTTTTCCTGCGGTGAACTTGTTCTCCTTCTATGCTGGAGCTCCAGAGGTGGCAAGCAGGTGAGGTTCTGGAATTGCCTTCTGCTGCTGATGCTGCCATCAGTCATCTGTGATCCCTAATGAATTTGTTGCCTGGAGAAGCCTTGTTTATCCTATGCTTTTTCAGGTGTTCATGCTGAAGACTTCTTGTAGCATCTCTACTTGCATATTGTGGCTGTGTATGTGGGGATATGGATGGATACATGGAGGTTTGTTATGTGCTTATAATTTATATACCAATATTTTTGTTGTTAATAAAACATCAACCAACAGCTATGAATGTGTCAAGAAGTCTAAGAGGTATGTATTTGCTTATCCCTTTTATAAATAGATAAGGCATGGTAATGCAAAATATGATCCATCACGGACACCTATCTAAACTTACAGGTCAGAAATAGACTACTATAAAATTGCAGTGATAGCAATAACGTGATGTTTATTGAAAAATATCTGTTGATGATGCACAGTGAATATAGGACTTTGCTAGTATTCTGCTGTGGAAGAGTTGACTTTATTTCTGAAATTAAAATAAATAAATGGAATGACTAAATCAGGATTAAAAAAATAATATTCATGTTATCATACCAGCTTTACAAAGGTAGAAACCATATCAAGTTCAGAAATTATCTTGAATAAGAATGTTTCATGTTTGCTTAATCATCTTTCAGAACAAAGCCATTCTGGACAGCATGACCTACTAACAGTGAGTTACAGCTCTAGGGCTTCATTTTCAGAAATGAACCTTCACCTGGCTGTAATGCCAAATAAAAGGCAAATTTTGTTTGTGTATGACTTTTTTAAACTAAGCTGAATGTACAGCTTCCTCTGTAGATTTGCACACTGAAAACAAAAGCAGCACAGGAAAGGAGACATTTACCCTAGAGGCACTGTTACAGTGAGAGATTTTAGAGTAATAAAAAAACCACAGCTCTTCAGAACATCTATGTCCTGTTCAAAAGGAAAGTATTACATTAATGTTTGGTTCAATACCATGTAAGCAAGTGTTTGGGGATAAAGCAGCTAACCAAGCTAATAGTGAACAGATGTACAGAATTCTCTCGTGATAGCTGACTGCTTAAAGCAAAAGGTGAAAACAACTTTTGCATAACAGATTCAGAATGCATGAAAGTGCTTGACTTTTGGTTTTGCTCGTTCTCTGACTCCATATATTGCATGGCTTCGATCTATTGGTATTCACTTTGGGAACATGAAAGGAATCAATGTTAGTTCCCTCGAAGTTAGCATTTTGATTTGGAGCAGTAGTGCAGTTTGAAGCGAACCTCTCAATCATTTCCAGTTACTGAGAGTCGGTTCAATTCACAGAACTTTGGTGTGGGTGAAGTAGTTTTCTTTTTTAAAAAAATGAAACTGCAAACTTCACTCCAGGTGTGCACCAGATGTGTTCCAACTTTTAACTGGAATTTGAGTGTTAGGCTGTTTTTTTGGACAACATTGCTACACTTATATGGTGTGCTATACCAGGAGGCCAGACTAAATGTGTCTGAAGAAAAGGCCCTGAGCTGCAAATAATGTAGTTGTGGGGGCCAAGCACCAGCTGCTTCAACCTACTGATCAGCTCTTATTTCACTGAATTAATGTAGACATAACATAGACATACCCCAGCATTACTCAGGACAGTTCTAGGCAATCAAACAAACCAGGAAATGAACTGTAGGTTGAGGTACAGTTAAAATTTCTGCTGTCAATAATATCCCAAGTATTCTGGTATTTGAGACTATATGTCTGGGATGGGCAGATTTGCTCCTTGTAATTGCAAAATGAATTTGGAGATGACAGATCAGAAATATACGAATGGAATAAAGTCTCAGTGAGTGTCTGGAGAACATGTTTAAAATGTAAGCATCATTACTTTATAGATAACATAAACCTTATTACTCTATGATATATTCACCATCACATTTTAGGTAGTATTTCAGTTTTAGAGTTGTGGTCCTGGAGAATAAAAGACTATTTTCACCACCAAAAGCCTTGGTTTAGTGAGTGATTTTGCAAGCTTCCAATGGACAACCCATGCCTGAATTTGGTACTTTCAGGAGTGAGAAGTTAATTTGGTTGTTTAAATATTCAAGATTTGGCCCTTTTGTCATCTTGTGACAAATGCAGTTATGTTTTGTGAAGTGGATTAGGGTCTCCTGAAAAGAGAACTGAGACCACCAAGTCCGTTTTATTTCAAATGGGAAGCAGTCATCAGATGGTAACAATTTTGACAACTGCCAATGAATATGAAAAGATTTCTGTGTGCTAAACTGTCTGATAATATTAACCTTTCGAGCAATTCAGTCTCAGAGTGGCTTCATTTTAGCTTTAATGATAATAGTTCTGCACCAAGCTAGAGATCTGTATTTTTGTTAGCTTAGGTCATATACATGATCATATACATTTAATTTTAATTTGAATGGTCTTTTTTTTAAAAAACAGGTTGAAGTACAACTATGAAAGAAACAGTGTTATGAAAAAGAATAGATTATTTTCCTAAATTCAAGAGCTAACATCCTTCTAATAGGTGTGATGAAGGATGTTATTATTTTCCGTGTAAATTTTTTCTATGTTTTCAAGAAATGGCTTTAAGTTAGGGACAGAGGCTGGAAGGACTGAGAGGTCTACCTTATGAACTTGTTATCAACAGCAGAAATAATAGTGGAGTCTTTCTGAAATGAAAAATGTTGTAATTTGTTCACAGTAATGGGGAAAATTGTAAGATATGATTATGACACAGTCTTCACAGATTGAATTAGTGACAGGTTAATGAAGAGAAAAAGAAATGCATTGTGGGAATCATGAACCCATGACAGCTATGTCATCCTTTTTGGGAAACTCACAAATGAAATCTCCCTATGAGACTAGAATAAGAGTGTGATTAGATCAGCATTGCTTTTTTCTCCCACTCTAGACTTCAGTTTTAATAATAATTAAAGAATAATGCCTGAATCCCATCTGAAAGGCTTTTAAGGTTTAACTTGCTGAAGCTATTCACAGAGCTGCACTTGTAAAGGAGACTGAACAGATCTGCACAACTAATTGTGGAGTACTACGCTGATACTTCTCCTAAATCAATACCAATTAAGTCTGCTCAGAATACATCCCATATAATTTTAATAGGGACAGAATTTTTAATCTGGTCAGGTGTTTCTCTGTGTGTATGAATGCACTTTTGCCAGTAAGACTTAGAGGCTTGTTCAGGATCCTGACTGACAAAGATTTCCACAGATGTTGTTTCGCCATGAGAACACTGAATATTCTGTTCTTTGCTAGAGTGATTTTGTTTCATTAGCATAAAAAAACCCTAAGCGTAATAAGATGATGTTGCTTAATGTGTGTGTATAGAAATACTATTATAGGCATCTGCCAGTTGGTGGGAGATGGTGAGAAAATAACAGTGAATGACAGCTGTGTAAAAGCAGTATCAGATTCCTTTTTTTGATGGGAGCTTCAGTGAAGCTAATTTTCCCAGTGTGGCTTAGTACTTTGCATTCTAGATCTGAGGAGATTTTTTACACACTACTCTTCAGACTAGTGCCCAAACAAGTATCAGGATATTTGTCATACTTTTATTTAGATGCTGGCAAGACAAAAAATTTGTTCATCTAAAGGTGAAAGAAAATGCCTACTGTAGGGACTTCGGAAGTAGATGTGTAAGATATGGGACTGAAATACTCTATGTTTGCAAATTCTAACCAACTAGCCCCCCAATATTCTTGGATGATTTCAGTTAACTGCTGAAATGCTGCAAGCTTACTGTACTGTTTTAATATTTGCCATTCCTACCACATAGAGACACTAACACAGCTGAGAGAAAGATATGCTCTCTCCACCAAGTTCATTTTTGTATACCATCATGATGTGGCCAATAAGGCTGACAAACAGTGTCAAGATTTTATGCTTTTATTTGAAGTTGTTGCTTGTCTAGTAGGAGCTGGAGAGAAAATAATTCAAACTTTAGAGTGCTCCCTGCACATCTGCAGCAGAAAGCAGTGGAATTGTCCTCAATATCCAGAATTCACACACAGATAAAAGTATTAATTAATAGTAGTTTTTGTATCTGCACCATCTACAAATAATGTTAGCCTATGTTATTAGATAACCTGTTTTGCATGACACTTCATTATTCTGATGGCAACAGTGATGGAAACTGACTGGTATGTGACAGTGTGTCATGCTGACTCTTCTCAGAACACTGGACATGCATGATTTTTGAAGCATATATTGTTTTCATAAAGAACAAATCTTTATTTGTGTGCTAGAAATTCTAAATTTTCATTCCAATCAGACGTGGAAATTCTTTAGAAGAACCAGGTTATTACAGACTGCATAATCGTATTGTATATAAAAGTAGCTAGTATGTTTTATTTGATGACTTTTATAACCAATGCTGAAAACTTCTGGTGAGTCTTAATTAAAGCCCGCTAGCAGCTGAGTCCCAAGTTTCAGAAATCTTGCTGTGTTTAGAAATTAAAGCCTGTGTTGTATTTTTAGAGAACAGTGCTCATCAGCAGTGGTAACATGCTAATATTAGCTTGAACTAACTCTGCAATAATAATAATAATGTAAAAGTATTTTTGTAATTGCTGTGAAGTTTTATCTAGTTATTAGGCAATGTTCCCCTTTTAGAAAATTTTTAGATAATTTACAAATTATGCTCAAACAGTATTCTGACAAAGAATTGACTGTTCAAACCATCCTAGATGATGTAGTTTGAACTTTTGGACCACCTTAAACATTCAAGATATAGTCTAAGCACTTAAACTGTTTTACGATGGCGTAAGTGTATAAATTGCCTAAAATCCTCAGAGTAGTGTATGGTTTTAAGGCACATTAAGTCCTCTGGTGCCATAATTGCCTAAACCACCTCAGATTTTTCAAATGACATAAACTTTCAAATAATCTTGCATAATATTTGGGGTAGCATAAGGGCTTCAACTGCTCTATGGAGGTATAAATGCTGAAATTACTAGTAGACTACTTTGAAAAGTGTTTGCTTTTGAATTTATGTATTTTCTTAGAGACTGCTTGGTCATGAAGACAATGCTAAGGATCTAATCCTGATAATGCATTATATATAGTGCTGCCTTCAGATCTCAGCTAGAAATTCTTTGGTCATATTGCAAGATGCTGCAGACACTTGCTGAAGTGCATCCCTAAAAAAACACATCCTCCAGAAATGCACATTATATGTCCCGCACTTGCCTCTTACTGCAGCTGCCACTCTTCACTGAACAGCTAAAATCACATAAGGTCATGATGCCTGACCTTATGCATGACCATATCTGTTTCTCCTGCTGTAAGATTACTTTCTGTTCCCATGTGCAGGGAAGAAAACCTTACACGTGCACCCAGAACCCACAGGTCAGCGCAGAGATGAGCAGAGGTTTGTGGCAAATTAATAAAGAAGGGTGAAGGATCTTGTGCTCCCTTTCCACAATGTGTCAGGTAGGCTTCCCACTTCTCTGCTAGTTGGTGTGAGTTATGAGTGGTGCCATGGCTCCTCAAAATGCTGCTGCAGTGGTGTTAGTTGCCAATCCTCCCTTGACTTGGCAGGACTCCATGACTGCTCTTGTGTTCTGTCATTGCAGAAGAGTTGTACACAAAGGGAAATGAACCCCTGATGCCCTCATTCTTCTCTCAGCAATTTTTCTTGTAACAAAGCACAGCTTATCAGAAGCAGTCTCTAAGTGTGGATGAAGTAGCTGTAGTAAAAAAATTAATATGCATGTTCTTTGCAAGAGTGCGCTGTGAAAGAACTAATAAGTCAACAGGACATACCTGTTTATTCTGTCTGCAGGGCTTCTTCCATTCCATGATTTTGG
Organism: Aquila chrysaetos chrysaetos; assembly: GCF_900496995.4. Lineage (NCBI taxonomy): Eukaryota > Metazoa > Chordata > Aves > Accipitriformes > Accipitridae > Aquila > Aquila chrysaetos. Next base: position 26,068,911 of record NC_044030.1, read on the forward strand.
GCTCAACTATGAGCTCGTAAACGAGCAATCGGACCTTTTATCTTTAGACAGGGACAAAGAAACTTTTTATAGTAATAGCTTTAAACTTTATAAATATCAATCCACAGTATAAACTCCAACATGACTTCGAGTAAAAACACTTAGCCTAAGTCTAGAAAAGGATGCTGGAATCAGCCTAAGAGAATGATCCTAAGACTCCCATGTAACCCTTAAATCAACTGAGGTTTCTGCTGCAAAGTACCAGAATAATTTACTCTTTCCTAAGTCAGAATCTTTTCATGGCTGGCCTTGCCAGCACCGAATGTGCACCTAAGTTTGATCAAGTTTTAAAGTAAGCCTTTTTCTACCTTCCATGCCCAATCTAAGAGGCCACTATGGAAAAGTTTAGCCACCCGGGAAGCCATATGCAAATCCTAGTGGTTGTCCCACATACATTCTAAACCAGGCAAGAGGTAGGATCTTTTATATAAACGCAACTGTTTCACAAAAGTGGGCACAGCACTAGTTTTACCAGTGCTATTTGAAGGAAACAGATAAGAAAGACAAGTTCAACTGGAAGTACAAGGCATGAACCCAAATTCACTGAAAGAATACAGGTTATGATCCTTCCTTCCTAAAGATCTCTGTTAAGATCTTATTAAAAAAAAAAAAAAAAAAAGAATTCAAACAGCTCCCTTCTCTGTGATGCAATTTTGAGGTGTCACTCTGTTATTTCTGAAACCTAGATTTGGACCAAAAGACAGCTACCCAGAAGTAAGACACTGTGATCTGGAGGATTGCTCTCTATATATCTCCTTTTGGATGTTATCTCTCTAGGCATGTGTTATGCCCTGCTGGCTCAGGTTTTAACCTATGTCTCAAGCATCTTTTCCTTAATGATCCCTGCTTCCTGCTGCTAGGTGTATTCTAGCTCCAGTTTCCAAGAGGTTGGTTCCAGGCAGAAAACTGGGGTTTGCAGAAAAAGAAATCAAGCAGGACAAAAAATGACAGAACTCAAAATACATCCTACAGATATTTTAGGGTGGCTGGCTGAACCATACTCAGATAAAGCTGACCAAGACGATGTAGGAAATATACCTCTATTCATGTAAAATGGAGCTAATGATGTCTTCCTGCCTCAGAGAAATATAAAGACAGAAACAGGGAATACTCCAGAATTTGATACTACAGTGTGTGGGGAGCTCCTATATGTACTGTCATACATATACAGATGGAGCTTTTCCTTATTAAAGAGCACTTACTTCCATATGAGCTGAGTAAGAAAGCAACTTCCACTGGCATCGTGTATGCTAGCGCACAGTTTCTAAATACATGGTTATATACTAGCAACTGTATTTTGTATGTGTGTAACTTTGAAGCTGGTAGAATTAAGAGCCTACGTCAGGGAATCAGACTGATTACGAGTTAAACAGTTCCTTGATTTTTAACAGCAGTTGCTCTGGGTCATTTGTTATATTTGCCTTTGTTGAAGGATTCGGGACTTCATTATTTGTCCTTGGTTCTGTTACCAAATGCGAATGATTTTGAAGTCCTTGGTTATGATTGTTACAGCACACCACTACGTATTAAAGTTCCTTTCCTGCACATATGCCACATGGATGACTTTGTCTCCAAAATGATAAGCTTGATTCAGTAAAGTAACAATCCCAGCCATTGCTAATCAGCATGTTTAATCTGGAGGTGACCTTTAACTTCTGTAAAAAAAGCCTGAAAACTTATTTGGATTCCAAGCTCTTATCTGGGGCTGGATTCTGCTAGGCTGTATTGTTACTGATAGTGAAGTAGGATGAAAGTATCTTGGTTCATAAAGAGGTACTACTTTTAAGCTGTATTTTGATCATTTGGTAAAATGTATACTTATAGCAGTATGAAGCTGTATAAAGACCAGTTGATTTCTGTTCTGTAGACAACTAGGGTTATTCTAAGTGAGTGCAGCACAGGTCTGAGGAAGTAGTGGCCCTTAATTGCTCCTCTTCAGGAGCAGCTTGGAGAGGTATTGCAACTCAGAACAACCAAACTGTACTAGTATCTAACGATCACCAACCCCTGCCAGCTCATTACAAGCCAGTTCTGGTTGGTAAATGGAAGTTGAAAGGCAAAGTAGTGAGGCTATCACATGTAGTTGGCAAAACAACCATGTTCCTTTTTCAGTCCTATTACTGGCCTGCTGTCTATAGATTTGGGAGAGGAGGAATATTTTTCTCCATGTACTTACATTGTTTTTGGATTTTCCTTCTTCTTCATTTTAAGTTTTCAAATTGGTATCTTGACAGACCACCTTAGCTTTACACTGACTCAGTAACAGCCAATGTAATTCTATAAATACATTATTATGGATTAATCGCAAATCTGCACTACAGCATTAGCTGTACTAGAAACTTGCAGATATAACAGTGAATACACCAGTTAGATAACAGTGCTGTTCAGACTTTCCTCATGTATTATTTTACTTAGTTTGTTCTGTTAGAAAAAAATGTGACAAAGTATATAAGACAATTTTTTAACACTGGGGAATCAAGGAAGCTGGCTTTTATTTTAAACAATGAGTGCCAGTACCTTAGCAATGATTTAGGGGGTTAAAAATATGTCATTAATATTTTTGTTGAGTGGGTGTTATTGAGTGCCTTTCAGCTAAACTAAAGAGAACCTGCTTGAATCATTGATTTTCCAGTTGGCTGAAGAAATAAAGTAGTTTCAGATTAAACAAATTGAATTTGTTGAGAAATTTTACCTGAAGAAAATAATGAGTTTTGGTTGAAATAGACTTTTCTTTTTGTCTGGTAGCATTTCTAAAAATAAGACAATGAAGTGCCACTCTTAAAATCAACGACTGTGTAGTCACTTCAGGGAGACCACCTTAACTTTCATCCAAGTGAATTTAATGAAAGCACTATGATCTTTTCAAGGGGTGCTCAGTTTCTTTGAGATTATAATCAGTCTTTTCCTACCAAAATAGTTTTGAAAGTGGTGATATGAATGGTTTAAACGAGTAATTTTTTTCCTGGATTAAAATATCGCTGAATTTAACCCTTATTTATAACCCCCAAAATGTCAGGTTAACCAAAAGTTTAATTTTTCTGGTGAGGAAAACACTTGTAAAAAATATTTCTTTCCATATCTCAGTAAATTGTTACCCATACAAACTCATTAGAAAAACTGATGTTCCTTCAGTTGCTGAAATTTCTTAAAATGAATTTCTGAAATTATAATTGCCTAAAAATGAAATTCTGATTGACCTTAGCAAAAATACCCTGAAAGTACAATTTTCTGTACAAAGGTGAACAATAGCTGCTTGGCAGCATGAGGGACTAGTTAGAAGCTAAACTAAGCAGTGATGAGAGAGGAAACAGCATGGTACTACCCAATGAACTCCAGCCTGGAGCACAGGGGAAAGCCCAGTGTGCAGCAAGAAGGAAGCTGTGCTAACACCAGTGTTGTTTCAACACCTGTGAACAAGTCCTGTTGTGAAGAAGGAGATGTGGTAAGGCCTCATGCTCTTGCTGTTTGCCTGTCTGTAAACATGTGAGAATAAAATGTTCCCCTGTGGTTAGCTCCTTTGATCACCTAGTGTTCAGGGTGTTTGGGTGTTGCTCTAAGCAGCTGACTTATGCAGATCAGAAAAATAATGAGGGAAACAAGAGCATGGCAGAAGGACAAACCAACTGTAGCTATAATTTATACTGTGGATTAGTTACTCTGCTGACACTCATTATAAGGATAAGAAAATGTGTGCACAGTCTAACAGCTACATAATTGAGCTCTAGTACAAATGGTGCTATCTGCAGGAGCTGTACTACTTATGAAAGTGGCTGCTTCATTAAAATTAGTGAAAAGTTTGAGAGTGGGAGTTGTCATTTTTGTAAAACTTATGAGTAATACCCCAAGCAGAAATGAAAGTTAAGCATACTTTTATGAAACTGATCACACAATTTAGGGAATGCAGTAGGAAAATCTCTGCCAAATGCAATAGAAATTGTATGAGAATGGCCAAAGAACATCTCTAGACAGTTTAGTTCAGACTTCAGGAGCAGTCTCCAAACTGTCTGAGCTTCTTTCTGTAAAGTCATGATTAGAATGGGGCTTTCTGCAAACTGCGACAAAAAGTCATTTAAAATTTCAGATGAAGTTGCAGACTCCCTGGACGACTATCTATCAATCAGGATGGCCTCCCCTGTTTCTTAAGTTTTCTTTTTTTCTTTTGAGTAGCCATTTAAATTTGCACATGAATGTGAGTTGTAACATTATATATGTTACAGATAAATGCTATGGTTACAAAGTGTTCTTTGCATTCATCACTTCAAGGGAGAGGCAGGATCTGCCAACCAAGAAGGATTAAAAACCTCTATAAACAAACTTATTAATCTTATTGTTTTCATACATCTGTTAAGTCAATGCAGAGGGGGAGACTATTACTGGAATAGTTCTCTCGTTCTGGGGAACATGTCCCCAAGGAGTCATCTTCTCAACATGGGATAGAGAGCTTCTCCCAAAGTAGCAAAAGCAACAAAGGGAAAGGAACAGCAGGGAAAGCAGATGTTTTACGCTGAATTTAAACTGCAGTGTCACCAAAACCAGGACCTTTAAGTGCACTGCAGGAACACATTGTTTATTTTTTATGTCTCCAAGATTCATAAGAGTCTCTTAAGCATAATTAGTATCCCTTTTCTGAAGTCCAGTACAATCTCCACAGGAGCTTGCAGTGTGTTAATTTTAGATCTGCATGTCTTGCTGTTTTATAAACTTGTCCTCCATATGTTATAACATTCACATTCACAGTACATTGCTAGTGTCATTTTCCCATTTTCTTTTGAGTTTTATGGTATATTGGGGTTTGCATTTAATAACTAGTTATATACTGAGGGGGATTGATGTGGTTTATGTTTTATGAGTTTCAGTGGATTATTAAGGATGAATTCATGTGGGGGTGGATGAGTTCCTCCATCTCTATATATTTAATTTTTCTTACTTGAGGGCTCTTTACAGACTGATGCAGTTGTAAAACCTGGGAAGAATTCATCACAGCTTCACTGATGTGAATTTGGCTCACAGTTTCTGTCTGCATTTTCTAACTCTGCTCAGATGTGCAAATCTTAAAATATAATGTATTAATCTTCTGAACATAGGCCTTTATTAATCTGATGTCTTCTCAGTTACCTTCCTTTGGTTTTACTTTTGATTTTGGTGTTGCTTATTTTAGGAATGTTTCTCTTTTCTTTGTATTGTGCTGGAGCTCTACAGGGAATACTGCTGCCACACCAGAGGGTCTGCAAGCAATCTCACCAGTACTTCCAGTAACACTAGGGTCACTTTTAAGTCCATAATAGATGTAGTGACACTAAATAAAGACTTGTTACATTTTCAGGAAATATATTTACAGGGTGTGCTGTACAAATACTTGCATTGATGAGACTGATGCAGTGAGACCTGTCCTCTCTGTTGTGAAAGAAAACAAGAACACTGTGCAAATAATACGATTCGTTGGCATTTAAAATCTAATTAATTTTAAGTTTTACATAGTTGACAGTCTAAGGCACATATTTAAGGCCTTCTCTCTTCTGAGGCATCAGAGAGAAAGGCAAGTAGGATTAAGTAAACCTTTACACAAAGCTAAGCCCCTCTAAGGTCCTGAGCCACATTTTCAAGGGAACTTCCTTCCTAGCAATAGGAAGGTATGAGCAGCGCATTTGTGCCAGCTTTCTCTAGCTGGCAGGAACACCAGCTAAAATGAAGAGGAATCAGCAAGGTGTCACTATGCACCTGCAAGCAGAGTATGGAGCCAGGGATCCTGGAGGAATTAGTTTCCTGAATACCAGTACACACAGAAACACACCACAGCACTTCACTGTGTTAAACCAGCAGTGCTGTGCTACAGTGTCAGATTCATTTTTCTGTATGGACTTTATACGACAAGTCAAGAGACGAAGGATTGATACTGCCAACAGCAGACACATTCTTTTACTGTTCACCAGCCCTGAAGTGGAATTTTCTTTCTCCAGCCCTTTTTGTAGTCTGTTACCTTAATATAGCTAGACAAGCTGGGCTGTGGCTTTACCCTTTGAAGACTAATTTCAACAGATGGATCCCCATGTGGCCAGTGAACCTAGATGAAAATTGTTACTAATAAAACAAACCCTGTAAAATTCACCCTTTTCCCATTTCAATACAATGCTAGAAGTTCACTTTCCACCACATACATTTAGTGAAATATTGTGACAAGCCAATGCATTGCAGCTTATTATATTATTGAAAAGCCCATTGAAAAAAGCTGTTAGACACAGTCCAAACCATTACCAAAAGCTACTGAATTATTCTTTTAAATTGGAGCAGGCTCACAGTACATTTTATTGCAGAGGATACACTAACTCGTAAGAGCACGTGCCACCAACATTTTCCTTTTACATTAGCACTATTATAGATTTTTTTTTTTTAAATGAACAAAGGAGAATTGGAGAAAAGTTTCAAGAAATTGGAGACAAAAAACTGTGTTTGAACACATATGATAATTAACATACTTGAAGCCTCATAAGCAGGATTATTTTTTCAAGCTGTATGATGTACTTAATAGCTTGTTTTTATTTTTCCCTACTCTAGAAATAAAAAATAACCAAAAATATTTTGCTCAACAGAACTCGATACAATGAAAATCACTTTGCATGAGAATTTCACTAATATTAAAGGAGTTTCAATTATTACTTTAGTATGCCTAATCTGAACTATTTCACAGTTATAAATGAGTTTGTTTCCATAGTAATTAATGTTTCCACCTTCTACAGACTATTTTCTATCTGCATGACTTTTCATGAATCTCTGGTCATTTTACCTTGGGATGGACAATCAGATTTCTTAAATGGAGGGCAATTCCCTTTAACATTATTTGCCATTACGAGCTTTTCACAAGCTTCTTCTGGAATCCTGTCTTACCAAATAAAGGGTGAAAAGAAAGAATAAAAAAGGTAAAGAAAAGATAAAAATCAAAATCTCAGAAGACAGCAATGATACTGACTACCATATGACTGAGAAGTTTTTACTTCTATAATGCATCATGAGATGATCTGTGATAGAAAGCACATCCACAATAATATTTCACCTGTTTCCTCCAGTGTATTTGCTTTCACGTTTCAAATAATGATTCTATGGCTTACCAGAAACAATTCAATATTTGCCAGCAACTGCCACATCAGAGCAACTGAGATTATTTAAATTTTCTCTTATGATTAAATAGGAGATATCTGTGGCATCTTTGTGGTAATGAGGATGTCACATGGTGCCTCTATTATTACATGGAAAAAAAGCAAAGTATCATCCTTCATTGTACTGCTGCAGAAAGTTTTCATTCATAACCGTGTGATACTGTTGAAATAAGGAGAAAGTCTGGACATGTCTTTCAACATGCATTTCTTTGCTCATGGTAATGCTGCTCACACATAATAAGTAACTAAGCTTCATGGACTTCTTCCACAATTATCGTGGTTTTAGGTACTATTGCTGTGAGTTTGCTGTACTTCCTTCAAATCCTCTTCCCATTACACTTCTGGTGAACATTGACATACTACTCTTTGAACTCTAACATTTCCTTAGTTAACCACACTCTGTCTCAGAACCAGATCAAAAAGGCTTTTTTCAATTTAAGTTCTTTGCAAGCTAATTTCCATGGAGCTTCATGTGTATTCCCAGTACTTTGCAGAGGTCTGTTCTTTTTTGCAGAGAATGGGAGGTTCCTCCAGTTCTAACCACTAATTACGTTGTTTACAAGACTATCCATCATCCCAGATGTCAGAAGTATGGGGCATACACAAAAACATGAGGGGTGCCTAAATGAACTGATATAGACTGTATACAAACAGTAATGCAATACTGGATTGATGACATGTCCATGCTGTCAATTAGTGGTATGAAAAAGTTTGTCAGATAGATTAAATGTGCCTTGATTTTAAAACAGGGTTTCTTTTATACCAAGTAGAAGAAGAATCTTTCAAAACAACTGTATTGGCTTTGTGTAGCAAGGTTTTGGTAGCGGGGGGGGGTGTTACAGGGGTGGCCTCTGTAAGAAGTTGCTGGAAGCTTCCCCTGTGTTCGAGAGAGAGCCAATACCAGCCGGCTCTAAGACGGACCCGCCGCCGGCCAAGGCCAAGCCAATCAGTGATAGTGGTAACGCCTCTGTGATAACATTTTTAAGAAGGAAAAAGTTGGGACAGGTGGTATTCGGCAGCCAGAGAGAGGAGTGAGAACATGTAAGAGAAACAACCCTGCGGACACCAAGGTCGGTGAAGAAGGAGGGGGAGGAGATGCTCCAGGCGCCGGAGCAGAGATTCCCCTGCAGCCCGTGGTGAAGACCATGGTGAGGCAGGCTGTCCCCCTGCAGTCCATGGAGGTCCACGGTGGAGCAGATATCCACCTGTAGCCCGTGGAGGACCCCATGCCGGAGCAGGTGGGTTCCCAAAGGAGGCTGTGACCCCATGGGAACCCTGCGCTGGAGCAGGCTCCCGGCAGGACCTGTGGCCCCATGGAGAGAGGAGCCCACGCTGGAGCAGGTTTTCTGGCAGGACTTGTGACCCCGTGGGGGACCCACGCTGGAGCAGTGTGCTCCTGAAGGACTGCACACCGTGGAAAGGACCCATGCTGGAGCAGTTCATGAAGAACTGCAGCCTGTGGGAAGGGCCCACGTTGGAGAAGTTCGTGGAGGACTGTCTCCCATGGGTGGGACCCCACGCTGGAGCAGGGGAAGAGTGTGATGAGTCCTCCCCCTGAGGAGGATGAAGCGGCAGAAAACAAAGTGTGATGAATTGACCGTAAACCCCATTCCCTGTCCCCCTGTGCCGCTGGGGGGGTTGGTAGAGAAGCCGGGAGTAAAGTTGTGCCCGGGAAGAAGGGAAGGGTGGAGGGAAGGTGTTCTGAGATTTGGTTTTATTTCTCATTACTCTGCTCTGGTTGATTTGTAATAAAGTGAGTTAATTTTCCCCAAGCTGAGTCTGTTTTGCCCGTGACGGTAATTGGTGAGTGATCTCTCCTGTCCTTATCTCTACCCACAAGCTCTTTGTTATATTTTCTCTCCCCTGTCCAGCTGAGGAGGGGGAGTGATAGAACGGCTTTGGTGGGCACCTGGCAATCAGCCAGGGTCAACCCATCACAACAACGAAGCTTTCAACAATCCATTATCCTCAGATTGATTACCAACTAAAGGATTTCTGTGGATATTTTACATCTTGTTGCCTGAAATATTAATTAAGTATATTTACTTAGGGCTCTGCATGGCCTTGACAGCAATTAAAATATTATAGAAGGAAATGCACAATGCAATTGCTAACTCTTAAGTACTAGTGGATTTTTTAGCAATAGTGTGGGAAGAAAATGAGCAATTTTTCCTACTAGCTTGACAGTTGATGTCAAAGACATTTCTGAAACTTTTCTTATTTTGCTGTTTATGTATCAATATTTTTCATAAATTATTAAAATTCCTTATAAGTTTTTCCTTATATTTGGCTTTTTCATCCCTTGGCTGGGTTCCCAAATGCTCACCAACTGAGTTAGTACTTATATAAAAATGAAAAATAACAATACGCAACTTCAAAAATGAAATGTGAAAAAGTAAAGCTTATTTGAGTGAGTAGCTTTCAAAAAGGAGACCTTTCTGATCTTAGTCTCTGGAAGGATCCACTAACGGTCTTGAGAATTACATGATCAAGGAAATTTAATGATGTTCAAATTCAGATTTCTGTTGTCGTAGTTTAGAATTCTGTTTCACCTACAGGGAAGTTGCACAGTTTCTGAATCTACCTTTATGTCTGAAGTACCCCAGGCCTTAACTAAAAATTTTCAAAGGTGAATGTAGTAATCCCATCCACTTCTTGGCACAAGGCAGCCAAATTAGCAAAATTAGGCATGTCTGAGATTAGGAAGAAAAAAAAAAATAAATTCATTGTTACATTCTTTTTGCCATGACTTGATCTCTTGAAAACGTGGTTTTCTTTTGTGGGTAAATCACAGCCTCTTAGAAAATGGTGGCAGTTAGGGGATAAGTTGATAGGAAGTTTAGTGAAACCTCTTTCTCCCAGGAAATATATTAAATCAAGATTTTAAACATTGAATTATTTTTGCTCTCTCAATATCTCTAGTGCTTGCATCTCATTGGTTCTTGATCTCTGTATAATTATATTTGTTTCCCCTAAAAATTATGACTTTTGTGTACCATTAACAAGGATTTTTCATAACTAATAATTTAGAACTGTTAAGACATAACCTACCACAATTACAGATAATAAGATTTTTAGAGCTCAGAAGTTGAGCTTTTTAATTACATTGGTTTAGCAAAAAGCCAGCTTCTGGAAATGTTTGCTTTTAAAGCAGACAAGTTATTTTAGTTTCAGGAGCTAAGATTCAATTCTCATTAGTATGACTGGGGAACTTAATATGTTTATAGAAAAATATTTGAATTCTTCCAGTGTAGTTTTATGCTACTATTATTTCTTTGGACGTGAAGTATTTAGATATCTTAACAAAAAGAAAGGAATGAGTCCATCATTCTTACATGTGTGGTGACCTGGTAAGCAAGTGTACCTGTGTATGTATACATACACATACCTAAAGGAGTCATGAACTACTGTCATTTTGAGTTTGCAGACCTGCATATGAATCTGGGGTTCATTACAGCAGATGAAAAGAACTACTTAGGTCAAAGTGTAGTTTGGATTGGTTGCTTCATTGTCATAGTGAGTGGGCAGTTTAATCCAAAAGAACCTCAAGTCTCAGCTGGAACTGCTGTTAAACATTCTGAACCGCAAGTTTAAATTTCACAAACAGGGAAAATACATACTTGACTTATACTATAAAGATTCCTTATTTCTTTGCAATGGCAAAAAAGGTTATTCTAGGATATGTGGTTGTCATAAAATGGTTACAATCCTGGATGTCATGGACTCAGAGTATTCCAATTCATGACAACCACTCCCTTATTCTAAATCTTTTATTGCCTGGATAATGAAAACCATATTAAGCTAGATATAATTGACAAAGAAACTAACCTCTTACTTAAACATTTTAAATAATTTTCCTCTTCTTTTGTTTTCTCTTTACCTTCTGTTTCTAATTTTTATTGATAGATTTCTGTCTGCACAATGAAAACATTGTTCACAGGAAAAAAAATCCAAACCCTTGCCTGACTTAGTGGTGCAACTTTTCCCTTTGCTGTCATGAGATAAACTAAGAAAGTAACATTATCATGTGCGGATGTTTCGGGAAATTTGAGACTCCTGGGTTACCCAGTTTCTCTCTTTATTTCGTAGACACTTAGTTGGTGTATCATTACACCTGAGTTAACGTCCAACTCTGTAAATTCCACAAATCCTTAATTTTTCTTCTAACATTACCATGATTTCAATGAATTTGAGGACTTCATTAGGAGATTTTATTACCCACTATGGAATATTGTGGCTCATTTCCATAACAGATATGTATGTACATGAGACAGCAAATACATGAGCCCTGCAGCAATCTGATTCTGGGGGCAGATTTCCTTAGGGTACCATGAAAGAAAAGAAATAGGAAGGAATAAAGGGCATAATCTTTGGAGACTTTGTTCGCAGGATCCCCAACAGAGGTCTTGGCCAAATGAAATTCCTAATTGTGAATCAAATCATAGGCTATACCAGCATTTTGTCTATTTTGCTTTCATATTATTGGTTAATAACAGTATTTTTCATATGCTCATTTCAGGCCTAAAGCAGCGCACTAAATCTAGAAGAGAACTATGCCTGAACAAAAAAAACAGGATTAGGCTTCTTCACTTCAGTATTTATGTGAGGTTATTATACAGGATATCTGAAAATATGTTGGCTTTGCTCTTTAGCAATTGAACTAACTCAATAATTTTTTTCCCTACTGGGATGTAGGGTAAGGTACTAGTTCTGTGCCTATTTATGGTATGCATGGCTGAAGCAGAGTTCTTGTCTCAAAAGTAACTTGGCAAAAAGTGGTAATTTCTTTAATGAACCACATTCATTAATTAATTACAAGAAGGTGATTTCTTAATCACTTTTAGACAGTCATTCTGCACAAAATATGCTAATTAACAATGAAATACATACCTTTATGCTTGTCAGCACAGAGAATTCTCTGTCAGATCTGAGTGTGACTTTCATACTGAAGAAATTCCTAAATTCAGCGTTCACTGACATGAACCTCGTCCAGGGTCTTAAAGTTATGACTCAGCTGTACAGTGTAACTAAGAAAACACTTCTGATGCTGTAGGCCAGGGACAGTAGTGGAGTAGGAACAGAAGCTGAAATGAGAAATATGAATTAGTGCTGAGAAGATTGAAGTCAGAAACAAGAATCAGAATTTAGGCCTCAGCTGGTGCTGAAGCACACAGAGTCAGAGCTGTGCGAAGAACTTAGAATCATAGAATCGCAGAATGGTTTGAGTTGGAAAGGACCTTAAAGATTATCTAGTTCCAACCCCCCCTGCCATGGGCAGGGGAACCTTCCACTAGACCAGGTTGCTCAAACCCCCATCCAACTTGGACTTGAACACTTCCAGCGATGGGGCATCCACAACCTCTCTGGGCCACCTGCTCCAGTGTCTCATCACACTCAAAGTAAAGAATTTCTTCCTAATATCTAATAAAAATTTACCCTCTTTCAGTTTAAAACTGTTACCCCTCGTCCTATCACTACACTCCCTGATAAAGAGTCCCTCCCCATCTTTTCTGTAGGCCCCGTTTAAGTACTGAAAGGCCACTATAAGGTCTCCCTGGAGCCGTCTCTTCCCCAGGCTAAACAACCTCAACCCTCTCAGCCTGTCTTCATAGGGGAGGTGCTCCAGCCCCCTGATCATCAAAAATTTTGAGGGACCATCGTCAAACTCCCTGCTTGGGTTATGGCACAAGGCTAGCAGCACCACAACCACAAATTTCTTCTTCACACAGAAGAAAGGATCTCCACACACTTCAATGGATCACATAGCATGGGACCAGGGACGAGCGTCAGTTACCTGGACATATGCCTGTAACCCCCTTTGAGGCAGGGGGGCATTCCAGCCAGGTCCAATTCTGCTTCAGCTGTGTGCACTCCTGTCGTCTCTGCCCATCCTGTGCAGATGACTTGGTAATTTAGAGCATCTCAAGAGCTGGTAGATACCCATGTTTAGGCAGACTGGATCCTGTCCCTCTGGCCTTGGTTCCTTCCACATGAAGGAAGAAAAGAAGGAGGCAAAGAAATACTCGTCCCTTTGTGAGAGCCAGTGAAGGTGGTGACTTTGATCACAGTAGCTGGTAACCTGTGGCTGACTCCCATGTAGTCAGTATAATGGTATGCTCTAATGTTTTGTAAAGATAATGAACTGATTAAATCCATTGATACAGTAAATCATGCAGTGAGGCAGATCACTCCTGGAGAAGCTCAATGCCAAATGGCTAGACTGCTTCTTATAACTGAACTTGCTCAGTCTTACATTTCTCTGAACTACAAAGCCTTGCATGGCTAGACATGGCCTTAAACTTTGTAGAGGTTAAGTAAATTTAACTGAGGATAACTGCAGCTGAAGATTAATTGGCAGCCCTGTTGATAGTAGACTAGACTTCATCTCACCTTCCCATTGAGGGTTCAACAATGCTCAAAAAGAAAAAAAAAAAAAATGTACAGATTTTCCCTTATTTGTCAGGAGAATTAATAGACTATAAATCAGAATATGTGCAAAGAAGTATTAAGCTGCAGAGAGGATTTTTTATAAGGTTGACATTACTCAAGAAATCAGGCTTCTGAGTTAGAAAATTTTGTGGTTATTTCATAGAAGAATTACTGTATTGGCTCTTATGTTGTACTTGGTAGAACAAAATTCTGTTAATTAATCTATTTTTATTTCAGAAAGATGCCTCAGATGTTTAAAACTTTTTTCTTTTCTTCTTCTTCTTTTTTTTTTTTTTTTTCCCCCTTAAATGCCACCTTTTCTTGAGAAGTTTCAAACCTTACCTCCTGGATATGAAAATCTAATTAGCAGCTCAGGCTGTAAATTTTGAGTTTAGAATATGAGCAATTGGTTGTGAACAAACATTGTGTGATGGCCCAAAACAGACACGAAAGAAAACTTAAGAAAACAAAACCCTGGAAACAATTTATTGGAAAGTTTTAGGTGAGTAACTAGGTGAGTAACTATTATTGCTAGGAACTGTAGTAATTCCCACAGATGCTAATAGGCACCTGTCTGCAGGAAAAACCCCACCTAAATCTTGATTAAATAATTTTGATACATTATTAATTTTCTTCTAAAATATATATAAGCTAGTTATTTAGCTAATATATACTAAATAATGTTCTTTATTTTCAGTTGTTCATATAGTTGGCAGCCTGGAAAACAGAAGTATTCTAGGTGTCCTACACATGAAGTCTACATAAATTTCTTTACAAAGGGAAAGCATTTTTCATTTGTATGTCTTGAAATTTTTAACAAATGAGACTATCCCTATGAGACCACAGACCATTTACCATCACTAGATTGATTTGTTTCTGTGCTGAAGTCTTGGTGATTCTTTTCAACACAGTTCATTGTAAGTAGAATGATACCTCAAATATACATTCACTGAAGAGTCTTTGGAGGCTGTATTAAAGAGATGAAAGTCTGGGCAGCAAGGGACTAGTAGTGTTTAATAAGTAAAGAAGCAAAACAGTATCTTGATACATTCAGAATAAATAAAACCAAACTTTTCAATGCACACAAAAGCCAAATGTAAATAAACTTGTTTCACACTACACAGCTATCTGAAGGCATTTCTCTACTGATCAATGAAATACAGATTAATAATTGTCAACAAAGCATCAATTTTCCATATCTGCTGCTTCAATTTCTGCTCTTTTTCTATATATATTGGTTGTGATTTTTCAAAGGTATTTCTCAATATGTGGAAGCGTCTCTCCAAATAAGCTACAACATCGGTTATGAGGTTCCATAGGGGATACTCCACAGAAGAACAGAGGGGCTTTCAGGCTGAAAAGAGGCAGAAATCTTTAGGCTACCAGAGTACTGAAGCACTAAACTTTGGTTTCTACAGAATGGCATATAGAGTATTTCATCCAACAAACTGCTTATCATTGCAAATTAAAGGACAGGAATGTCCACAGTTTTTCTGGATCTCGTTCTGAACTATCTTCTTGTTTCTTAGGCTCTTGGCCATTTCTGTCGATGTTGTTACAGAGACTGGAAGATGTTTTCAGGCTGAAGATGGGGGGAGGAGTGAGGAACCACGTTACACTGATTTTAACCATGAGAAGTTCTTTCTTTTCCTTCAGTTTCCCAGTTTAATAACTGTACATTTTCCAGCTTTGGTAATGAGACACTGATCTGCCTGTTGAAGTGTTCAGAAATGGGGGATAGGTTAATTTACAAGCAGATGCAAGGCCTCCTAAGACACGATATTCATCCCAAATGCTTTCTGTTGTGTTAGGAGCCAAGAATGAATAAGGTAGCAATTATGCTGTGTTCATGGGGTTCAGGCAATATAATTCGTTATATTGGTTTTACCTGGCAAGCTTCTGATAGCAAAGGGGTTACAAGGGTGGCTTCTGTGAGAAGATGCCAGAACCTTCCTCCATGTCCAACAGAGCCAGTGCCAGCCGGCTGCAAGATGGACCTGCTGCTGGCCAAGGCTGAGCCCATCAGCGATGCTGGTGGTGCTTCTGTGATAATGTGTTTAAGGGGAAAAAAAACTGCTGTGCAACAGCAGTTGAAAGAGTGAGAATATGTTAAAGAAACAACTCTGCAGACCCCTAGGTAAGTGAACAAGGAGGCGGAGGCAGTGCTCCAGGGTCTTGTGCAGATATTCTCCTGCAGCCTGTGGGGAAGACCACGGTGAGGCAGGCTGTCCCCCTGCAGCCCATGGAGGTCCACAGTGGAGCAGATATCCACCTGCAGCCTGTGGAGGACCCCACGCTGGAGCAGGTGGATGCCTGAAGCAGGCTGTGACCCCGTGGAGAGCCCACGCTGGAGTAGGTTTTCTGGCAGGACCTGTAGCCCCTTGGGGGACCCACACTGAAGCAGTCTGTTCCTGAAGGACTGCACCCTGTGGAAAGGACCCAGGCTGGACCAGTTCACGAAGAGCTGTAGCCCATGGGAAGGACCGACACCAGAGCAGTTTGTGAAGGACTGTGTCCTGTGTGAGGGATGGCATGCTGGAGCAGGGGATGAGTGTGGGGAGGAAGGATTGGCAAAGGCAACATGTGATGAACTGACGGCCACCTCCATTCCTCATCCCGCTGTGCCACTCAGGGGGAGGAGGTAGAAGAGATGGGAGTGAAGTTGAGCCTGGGAGGAAGGGAGGGGTGGGGGGAGAAGGTTTTTTAAGGTTGGTTTTTTATTTCTCATTATCCTACTGTGATGGGTTGACCCTGGCTGATTGCCAGGTGCCCACCAAAGCCGTTCTATCACTCCCCCTCCTCAGCTGGACAGGGGAGAGAAAATATAACAAAGAGCTTGTGGATCGAGATAAGGACAGGAGAGATATCACTCATCACTTACTGTCACGGGCAAAACAGACTCAACTTAGGGAAATTAACTCACTTTATTACAAATCAACCAGAGTACGGTAATGAGAAATAAAACCGAATCTCAGAACACCTTCCCTCCACCCCTCCCTTCTTCCCGGGCACAACTTCACTCCCGGCTTCTCTACCAACCCCCCCAGCGGCACAGGGGGACGGGGATGGGGTTTACGGTCAGTTCATCACACGTTGTTTTCTGCCGCTTCATCCTCCTCAGGGGGAGGACTCATCACACTCTTCCCTGCTCCAACGTGGGGTCCCACCCACGGGAGACAGTCCTCCACGAACTTCTCCAACGTGGGCCCTTCCCACGGGCTGCAGTTCTTCACGAACTGCTCCAGCATGGGTCCTTTCCACGGTGTGCAGTCCTTCAGGCACAGACTGCTCCAGCGTGGGTCCCCCACGGGGTCACAAGTCCTGCCAGAAAACCTGCTCCGTGGGCTCCTCTCTCCACAGATCCGCAGGTCCTGCCAGGAACCTGCTCCAGCGCAGGGTTCCCACGGTGTCACAGCCTCCTTCGGGAAACCCACCTGCTCCGGCGTGGGGTCCTCCACGGGCTACAGGTGGATATCTGCTCCACCGTGGACCTCCATGGACTGCAGGGGGACAGCCTGCCTCACCATGGTCTTCACCACGGGCCGCAGGGGAATCTCTGCTCCGGCGCCTGGAGCATCTCCTCCCCCTCCTTCTTCACTGACCTTGGTGTCCGCAGAGTTGTTTCTCTTACATGTTCTCACTCCTCTCTCCGGCTGCCGAATCTGCCTGTCCCAACTTTTTTTCCTTCTTAAAAATGTTATCACAGAGGCGTTACCACTATCGCTGATTGGCTCGGCCTTGGCCGGCGGCAGGTCCATCTTAGAGCCGGCTGGTATTGGCTCTCTCTCGAACACAGGGGAAACTTCCAGCAACTTCTTACAGAAGCCACCCCTGTAACCCCCCCCGCTACCAAAACCTTGCCAGCAAAACCAATACACCTACTCTCACTTTTGATTGGCAATAAATTAAATTAATTTCCCCAAGTTGAGTCTGTTTTGCCCGTGACACTAACTGGTGAGTGATCTCTCTGTCCTTATCTTGACCCCTGAGCCTTTCATCATATTTTCTCTCCCTTTTCCAGTCAAGGAAAGGAAGCAATAAAGTGGATTCATGGCCATCTGACCACTAGCCAAGGTAAACCCACTATATCTGTAGATGGCCATTTAATCCATGTCTATCTGTGATAGGATGAAAGTGGATGCAGCAACTGGGTCATCATTTTAAACATAGCTTTGAAACTTCCCAAGACAGTTCCTCATTATGGCATAGACTTAGCCTTTCACACTACATTTCAGAGCAGGTGCTTGTTCGTATCCTGTCCCCCTATAGTACAACACAGCACTTTTATTACCAAGTGGGATCTTCAAAGTCTTCAAGCAAAATGAGAGTAAGTTAGATATTACTGCTCCCCTTAAAGAAACATTTTGACTGAGGGTCTAAATAAGCAGCCATATTTAATCAATGCAGATTAGACTCTAAGAAGTGTTACAGGTATTGGTGTGTAGTAGGAGGATTTGGAATATTGGTCTGCTGTAGAGCACCTGAAGAAGGAAATAGGGATGTAAGGAAGAAAATAGGTATGGTCTTAACAACAAGAAAACTCTACTCTGGAAAACAATACTCAAGTTGTAAACATATAAATATTCTGCAAAAGTAATAATGCAGAAAAGGTTTCCTTCATTTTACTGCTATATCCTGTGGCAAGTACAAAAGAGAAAATGCTCTATAAATTGTCATTTTACCAGCTTCCTTTGAACAACACCGCATAAAACTTTGCTTCGATGTCATTTGCATTAAATTTTCATGAAGGTAATTCACTTCATGTTGCATTCTGCTTTGTGGTAATAGTTCCCCCCCTCCTTTTTTACAGGCCTAACAAGGATTTGTTTACCAGCATCATATTTTCTGAACTGCTTCCAAACTTCAAGTTCTTTTTGCCTCAACCACAGGAGAGTCTTCCTAGGAGCTTGACACTGAATATCCAGAGATTATTAATTGTATTCAGACCAGCATTTAGTGTAGGGCTGCTATAGGATTACCATGTGGAATTTCCCATACTTGAATTATGTTGAAATATCCAATTAGTATATAGTAGGCAAGCATGAATTTCATTGTAGTTAAACATTTGCTGACAAGCTGGCCTTTCAGTTTAGCTTTGTGCATTGAGAGAGGAAATCTGATCTCGTCTGGCTTTCTTTAGAACAAATTCTCAAAATGCTTTCCCATTAGATCCACTCCCTCTCTAAGTAGCCTTTATGGGCGAACGAGAAGAATCCTTTATATGCGCCAATCTTATTGTCTGCAAATACTGTATTTGAAAAGAATGTTTATTATTGGTATTCACCATTCAAAGCGAAAAACTGTTGAAAGGAAAATGGAAGATGTGGTTCAAATTGAATACATACATATTTTGAAATGAAGGTTATATGATGGTATTATGCTAAATTAAGTCTTGAAGGAATAATACTACAACAAATTTTCTTTTTTTTGATCATGTATTAAATATTTTAATGTCTGAATTATAAATACTTTACTATCTATTCAATGTAAGTCTAAGTGTTTTCCTGAGAAAGGTTTGCCATGTAAAATTAAAAGAAAGCTGCAGAACTCTTCCCTGTTTTCTTTAGGCAATATCCACAACCAGGTCTTTTTTTTTTTTTTTTTTGTCAGTGTGGCTGATCATCAGGAAAGTAGTTATATTCTTGCTTTGGAATTTAAGTTACCAAATATTGATTAGACAGCAAGAGGTATATCACAGCTGATATTTTCTCTCTCTTATATTTCTGGAAGCAACTATCTCAGACACATTTATATAGTGAAGAGTCTAACCGTGTGGTTGGCATGGTTTTTAACTTTGTTAATTGAAGTGAGTTTCTTTACATTATTAAAGATGGATTTTGGACTGAAATAATTCAGTACAACAGCTTCTCTGTGAAGACATTGGGGAAAAGTCTGTCCAGTGAGTGTAAGCAGGTCAATAGAGTGACATCTCTTCTGGTCTAGGGTTTGGGAAACAACCAAACAGCAACAGCTCAGATAAGTCTATGCTTTCCGTTTTCAATTTTACTTTTAAAGAACACTGAAATATTTTTGACTGATATAAATTTTCTTTTATGTCCTGTTTAGCCTGGAAACTATATAAATCAATGGATTTGACTTTATTTTCATAATTACTTATGAATACGTGTGTTTTAAAGGATACTAGTAGCTTGTGGATGTGTATGTTTCAACAGACTGTATCCTTGACAGAAAATGTTATGCTTTTGAACATGAATAGGTTTTATTGAGAGACCTGATGTTCACTAAATCTAACATAACACAAAGATTTTTTTTTTTTTTTTTTTTTTTTTTTAAATAGAGCTAAATGTTGCAGGCCTTTTATTTTATATTATACTTCTTTTGTGATATAGTTTTACTCTAGCTCTGTTCTTGGCTCTCTGGGATATTGTAAACAAATTTCAGTTCTTGCCTTTCCTATTGCTGAAAACTCTTCAGACATGATGGAATTTTATTTTTTTTTTTCATTGTTCAGTGAATGAGAATATTGAATTAGTCTAGTTTCCAGACTGATCAAAAAAATCCTTTGTTCAGTACTTGTTCTGTTATCTGTAATCAGATTTAGATCAGATTTGAAGTTAAATATGCAAAACTACATGGTAAGAGATTTCAATTTCAGTTCCTGCTAACTCCAACATATGTCAATGACAGCAGAATATAATGGGTAATGGTGCTTTTGCAAGTCACTCACCTCCCTAGAGAATTAATGTGCAAGTATGGTCACTGCTAGGAGAAGTCTTAGGCATAATCCTTTGCATTTAATTGTGAGTTCATTTTATTCCTAAATTTTTGTTGTTAACAAATTGACAACCTTGGCAACAGCACTGAGAGTTTATTTTATTACACAGAGTTTACATTAAATTGCCTATGTTGTTTATATTTTTATATGCCAGTTTGGGGAAAGAGAGGAATTGCATGTTTTTAAAGACCTTCCCTATTCTCAGACACATTATTGCTGATCTTATTGACTTTAAGTAACTAGGAGGACAGCTGGGCACAATATTGCTGCTTCATACTTCCCACTCTGAGGATACTGGTCTTTTATTTTGGAGGAAATAATTGCCTTAGTTTATATTTTATTGATTACTCAGGATGATTGTTAAAATGCTGCAGCAGCACCCATTTATGATATCTATTGTCAGTGAGCTCTGAGCTTTTCAGTGTTGTTTTTTGTTAGATCAAGAATGCGGACTCAGACTAAGCAACCTGTCTGGCTCCAGTAGATGGATAACACAAAACTCTGTACTATCTGAGATCTTCATAATCCTTCAGATTTTTTTCAGAGAATGCTTTGTGTGTAGGGAAGAAGTATTACACCCATTTTATAGGGAGACAGCTGATATTCAGAGGGCCAAATCTGTGAGAGGTGAAAGGGAGGTAATGAACCCCCCTATTGAGGAACCAGCAAAGATATTCCAACCTTTCATTTAACCTGAATGCTTATGTTTCAATGCCAGAAATAAAATTTCTACTGCGGACTTGTACAAGGTCAGACCACTGTTGAGCAGTAAAAATTTCAGCCGACTCCATACTCCCAGCCCTGTTAGAATCTCCAGCAAAATACAGTAGAAAGGAAAATGTATCACCTGTTTTACCCAGGAGTGCAGTTAGATTAGCTTGAAGTGACAAGTTCTAATCTCTTCGGATGTGAAACAGAATTTGACTGTTTTCCTGGTAGGTGAGAAAGCTAGGTTCATCTCTTGGTCCAAGTCTAAAGGATGTGTCTTCCATCCCAGACTGAACAATGCAACCATCAGAGCATTCAGTAGAACAGACCAGGTTTGTAAATCATACTCAGGAGGGGATGTATACCGTAACAGTTCAAGCAGATGTGCTGTGACAATATTTACTAAGTAGAGCCCTGAAATCCAAGTGATACCTGATTTAATCATCCTCCAGGGACAGAAATGGAAGACAGGGCTGCAGAGCATTAGGATTTAGGTGGCTTTTGTCAATGGTCCCCTTCAGAAACTTAAGTGACATGAAAGTTCACATGCTGCAGAACTGTATGCATCTGCAGATTTAGATGTTGCTTGAGCAGTACTTAAAGAAACTCAGTGGCACCTCAATGTTTCTGTTCAGCACCTAAGTAAGACTGTGAATTTAGCTATAAGTCTCTTGCTGCAATAGGAAGGAACTCAGTTTCCTATACTGTTCTCACTATCAAGTTTTCTGGCTTCTCTCATTTTTATAGCTATTGCACCTTAAGAAGTTGTAGGCCTACTAGTTACAGTAGCCAATAAGCCCTATTCACCTATACATTTATACTTGCAGGAGAGATGATTATCTAAACAACATTTTTATGTCATATTTTCAAATATGGTTTCTTGCACCTTTTTGTACTCTATTAATTCAGAGCTAAAAATGTAAATACTTACTCTAACAGTTTCAGAGCTATTAACCCAGACTGTTTTTGGTTTATTAATTTTAATAATTTTACCACTATTTATTGACAAAGTGCCTGTTACAGTACATAGAAAAACATGATACTGAACAAGGGACTGAAATCCTCAGCTGACAGTTTAATACATTTTAAAATAACATAACTACTTGCTTTATTGCATATTTATTCTGTGTCAAGTTATTTTCTATATGGTCTAATTCCTAAGGAAAAAAATATTTGTTTTTTCCCCTCTGCCATTTGTCATAGGGCAGCCCTGACAAGCAGTCCCTCTGATGATAGGGTATATTGGGCCTTTGATTGCTACCTGCTGCGCACAGTATCCTTTGTTGCAATTTTTGTGTAGATACTCTCTGATTTTTCAGGGGTGCAGTGTGTAAAAATCTGTGCTTACTGGTATTTGCTTTTAGAGAAGATAATTTTTATGAAAACCTGAAAAGAAAATCACATTTTTCTACTGCACTTTAAAGAAAATAAACATAGCATTATATATAAGCTATTTGTATCACTGATACCCCCTGAGACAAAAGGGACTAATATCATGCTTTATAGTGTGACAAATGATGTCAAGGTTGGGATTCCCCTGTGGGGAGAGAGAGAGGGCTGCAAGAGCATTCAGAGAAGGCTTGATGTAGAGCAGTTCTGCACCCTGTACAATATATGTGTGCATTGAAAAATTTCTAACTGTATAGGTACCTAGTGCATAAGGCATTATTGCATTTGTTAATTAGATACTTTTTACCTTTGTGATTTTATCATGTTTGTGTTCATTTATACTTTGTTCTTGAGGGTCCCTATTAAAAAAAAAGTTTGACCTCTAGCAATTCTCCTGAGACAACTGAAATTTCGTCGTGCTTATCTCTCAAGCAGAAATTTAGGACGTAGTAGTATATCAGATCTAAAACAGTCACTTGAATTTTGGTGAGCTGGAGAAAGTAAACAGAACCTTAGAAACATGAGAGAAAGATATGCCTCCTCTTTGCATCAAAGACACCCTAACAGTATTCATTTAAAAAAAAAAAAATCAATCTTTTGTTGGATTGACTGATTTCTTTTTAAAGTAAATGATTTAGGATGGGCAAAAGGTGATCATCTCTTTGCTATTACTACCAATTGATCTCATGATAAGGGAATTACCAGTACCTCAGCCAGGATTCGGCTTACTGTGACCCACAAGGTATAAAAATGAGTGTAAAAAAAAAGAGTTTAAAAATGTCAGTCACTATTCAGAAGATATTGTAAACTATATAGGCTAGTTTCCTACGAGCAGTGAAATAAAAAGATGATGTTATTCTTGTGAGGAAAATCTCTTGACTCAAAATTCTGATAAGCACAAAGAGCAAGCTAAAAGCATGGAAATTAGGAAAGTATTTATCGGAATCCTTTCTTTCGAGACTATTGTGTACAGATCATTCTGCTGAATGTCCTTCATTCTCATTACAGGTTACTATTTCTTACTACTGACTTTTCTGAGAAAACTTGCTTTCTCAGTATGCATTTTGTAAGACATAAAAGTGGTACTGTTTCAGGAAAATAGAATATTAGCTCCTCCAGATGTGATGAAAGCGATGCCTCATAGGAAAAGAGTCCATGCTTTTGAGGAAAATGTGAAAGATGAATGGGAAAAACTCATTCTTGCATATCTTTGCCATTGTCAAATGAATAGGAACAATGGGTTTATTACACAACATAGACAAACATTTCTTCTGTTGACGTGTGATAAAAGGATTATTAAACAGAACATGCATTTGTGTTCTTTTGGCAGACCCTTTGAGTTTTGAAGTAGGAAGGCTGGAAGTACAGACCAGAGGATCAGTCACACTGCATCTACTTTGATAATAACAGCTAAATAATAGATAAATGTGTTTATTTTGATAAATTTATTGAATCTATTTGAAAAAGCTAGTTGTCCCCTTTCATATGTTGTTCTTAGAGAGTTTACTTTTTTTAATTGATTCATAACTAGGTAGTATTTTCTTAAAAGTTTCAACAATCATATTTGTTCTGTACATAGTTTTTAATAATCAGAAGAGAAATTACAAAATCAAGCGATGATGGTAGTATTAGCTTGACATATTCCCATAGGTTAGTCTTTCTATTCCCTCAACAGACATCAGGTTTGAAAATACTCTTCTAATGCAAATAGTTGTATTTATAAGGTTATCCCTCAAAACTTTAAACAATTATTACTTCCACATATGTTTCTGCCAGCTTACTGACTTGCTAGAATTTTGACAAAAAAATATATGTATTTGGCCTGAGTTTAACTGTGGATTAAAAAGAAGAGGCTTCAGAATGCTTGCCTTTATAAGGCTCAGTTGTTTCTTATTTAGTAGGCTTCAATTTGAAATTGTATAGATGAAACAGATTTAATGTCATACTTTAATTCTGTTATTGTTTAGCTAGGAGATTTTTTTCCCTTATATTTAATAGTAAAAAGGTAGTCTTCCTGTAATTACCAATAATTATATCCTTTGTTAACTATTTCTTTATTCCTCATTTTAGTGGAACATTTTCTTTGAACTTTATTAGATTGTCTGTGTTTAAGAAATATTTTGCAGTTCACTATAACAGTGCCAGACTAGACTGAAGTCTCTGATAGTTTTGATGCTATACATGATATCAATACTATAATTCTTAAGAAATTAAAATGCAGAGGGTAACAATTATATACTCATTTAACTATGAAACAATTTTTACTCCTGATGAACTGAAAAAAGGTAGGTTCTAAAGGCAAATTTTGTTTTCACTTACAAAACAAAATATGGAATGTAACTTGTTTAAGCTATGACTTTCTGGTGTCACAGCACCATAAGTAGAAATAGGTTACAGTATTAGAAGAGTTACTGAAAAATAAACCAACAAGGCACATGTTTCTTCTGCCAGGGTATCTATCATGTCCTAGATAGGAATTACTCCCGTGCTCCAAGGAGTGAGATTAGTCAGTTAGGGAAAAAGCAAAAACTGTTTATCTAAGACAGAGTAAAAGGAGGAGAAGGAGGATACTCTCACTATGAGCAGAAATTCCCTGAAATTTGTGTTACATTCCCACTTCCAAAATACACACAAGTAATACATTAAATTTATGAAATTCAATGTTCAAATCAAGAGCAGAAGAGTGCAAATCTGGCTTTGAATTTGGCAAGGCTCCTACTCATACTGAACAAGACTGATTATACTTACAGAACAATACTGTGTCTGTATAGAGTATCCTGGGTTTCTTCAGTAGTGGGGCAAAAGGGTTTCCTACATCAGACTTTTGCCTCTGTATCAAAAAAATGCCCACTTAATTGCATCTTCCTCAATGATTTTGGAAGGTCTCCCTGAAACTGAATATGGTCTTCTTTATTTTAGGGAGAAAAAGGAGGACAATTAGGTTTCCTTCCCTTCACACACAAATATTACATGTTTTATATAAGTATTTAAATAATTATGGGTAGAAGTACCTTCTGGCAAAAGAGTGCATCTTGCATATTCTGTGTGAGTGGTATAGCAATTACCCAACTATATAACACACAATAATTATCAATGATTTTTCCTCTGCTGTGTTTTGAATGCACTCCAGTTTCCTGAATCATCTCTGGGAATGCGCCTGCTGTTGATAGAGATGCTGATGGAGAAATACTTAGTACATTTAATGTAGTATGTTATGTCATGAGCTAGACACCTGGCTACTCAACACTGAAATGATTCCAACAGTCTGGGCATAGAAGCAAACAGTTAGTTTTAGAGAACCTTTCTGGGGAAGCTTATATTCCTAGAGACTTCAGGTAGCAAATCAGTGGAAGACCCAAGGATCAAAACTGACATGGAGAATGTGCTTAAAATGGAGAACCAAAGACAAGCAGGAGATGATGGCAATGTTAAGAGAACTATCAATCACCATGTGCATTAACAGATAACTTCACAGTCCTGCACCTTGGTTTGTGTTAATAGACATGTCTGCCCTTTAGCAATCTTAGTTGTTTTGGGAAGAAAATTTCCATGCATACCCTAGAAAATTTATAGTATTCCTGTAGCTGAGTCTAGAGGTACTTTTGTAGTATTGACAAAGTGTGTAAGACTGTAAAAAGATTTGTTGGAACTTCAGGAAATAGCCTATGATTATAATTATGCCAACAATGTTATTAACTTCCATACTATTATCTACAAAGAAGCTTGTATTGCAATATTCTGTTGCAAAACGAAGTCTCTCGGCAGAATGATTCATTCTTCATTTCCCACCCTCCCTTCCTCCCTTCCCCCTCCCCCAAACTTGATACCTCATTACAGGATGCACAGAAGGCAATTTGAATGCAATCTGTAGTGACTCCCTGGTTTCCGCTCATAGAATTTCTGGTAAATACTTTCTAAGGTCTGTCCTGCCCTTGCAAAAGTAGTAGATGAGTATGACTGTCTTTCCCTAGTGGCTGATGCAGATTAGATATTACCAAGTCTCTCAAGTCTTTCAACTAAACAGTTAAACAGGAAAAGCTGATATTTGTAGCTAAAATGATGCTAAACTCAGTCTTTGAAAGCTTTCCAGGCAGATAGGGAACTCCTTCCACACAGAAGGGATGTAGATTGTCAGAGAGCATAAGATTTCTTCCTCTAAATCTCATTCAGTGTGAAAACAGCAAGAATTTTTATCCTTTGGCTGTCAGTTATGTTCATGTGCACATACTGTAATAACCAAAAATGCTCTCCTTGAAGTTTCTCCATTGTTTGTTGTTATTTTTGTCTTATGTGTGAATGTCTACACTTGTACGTGCATTGCATTTTTATTTTCCATCTTCCCCGTATAAATGAGGCCATTGTAGTTGTTATAAATAACAGCCATACTTTGAAAGCTGCTTGATATATGTGTTGATTATTAGCAATTAAGCATTTGATTGTTACTCAGCAGCAGTACAGGATTTGGTTGGTTTAATCCTTTATTGTGTAATTATTGTTTGAAAATTCAATAAAATGTTAGTATAAAAAGGTAATAATACTAAAGAAAATCTGATGGATATTCAACACTACATAACTGTGGTGTTAAGGCTGAGAAACAATTCAGCAGTGTTGATTATCTGATTTATAATGAAAGACAGCTTGTGGAGTTAATCTTAGGTCTATGAAACAAGAGATTAGCAAAAAAACTCAATTGTTTTACCTGTTGATTATATATTTCATTTTGACAAAAATGGCCTGCACTAAGGGAGTCATGATTCAGCTCTGGCATTTTACCCAAAAGGGGAAAAGTAGCATACAGAACAATCAAGAAATTTTGCTCCTTTGTAGAGGAGAAATGGATAATTCAGCATTGAGATGAACACAGCTGTTTTTTTCAGCAACAGTGTCACAAGAAAAGTGAAAGATTACTTTTAAAGGGTAAATGTAATTTGCACAGAAGTCAAAGTAGCTAATGTATTTATATTTTTTATAAAAAAAAAATCTTTTTTTCTCAGATGAATATTCCTGTAATGACTACTGTACTTTTACAGTGTGTAATTGTAAGAGCACTACTTGCATTGTCATTTGTAAGCACAAATTCAGCCTCTCCTTTGGTCACCATGGAGAGCCGCTTTATAGTAGTACAAAGCAACTCTATTGTGTGAGATATGGGGGATGGAAGTAGGACAGAATACAAGCAAGCAGTTTATTTACAGGTCTTGCTGCTGCTGCTATTCCACGTACCACATGATCCATGTACGATCTTTCTCCTACTTTACTCATATGACATATGAGTATTGATGCACTTGAAGATTCCAGCAATACAGAGGAAAACTTGCTTAAGAAATGAAAATTTTTTCCTGATCAGGGAGGTATTTTACTGCAAACTTTTCTCTGCATAGTGTATTTTTCCTTCATCAAGCTGGTCACCTCCTGTTTACGTGTGGGTGATCATAGGAGATATATTAATCTCTGACGAGCTCTAGTAAATGAGTGTGCACAGGGTGGAACCCAATCTGCTGTGATATTATGAAAACACAGAAAAGTGCAGTGGAATCTACTTTGGCACCTTTCATGCCACTGAACCTCAGATATTTTCCTCAAATTGATATGTCCTGCTTTACTCAGCTGTATGAGTCCCATCTACAGCCCAGCTTCACATTGTAACACCACCCTTTGTTCTTTTAGTGGTTTCTTTTCAGAGAGGAAGAAGTGCTAGCATGCGCGAAGTCCTTGGGGTCTTTGAAATACTATGTTGGTATAAAACACACAATTATTAAGAAGTTTGTCAGCAAACATAATTTTAATATTTCAAATGTTCTAGCTTGCATTCTGACAAAGGACATCAGAAACCTGCCTATCTTCATGTTGTTACAGTATTACCTCTTTTCCTCTGCGTAGTGGGAAAACTTGCATTGAGTATCTGTGTACATATAGTACCTTTCTTGTATATAAATAAAATAGCTTCACCTTTTATGCCCTCTGCTTTCTTGTGTGGCATATTAATCACTTCAAAATGTTCCAAAATCTGATTTGTCTTCATACATAGGGGAAAAAAATCAGAACAAGGTGTACCGACAGGCTTTGTCTTATTTCCTCTGGTAGGGCCTCACACTTTGATGGCCTCTTAACAGCTGTAGAAAGGAAAATTCTTTGAAAATCTCATGCTATAGGCAGTTTTACATAAGTTGAGGCTAAGTTTGAGATACAAAGTCAATTGATCTGCTAACTAGAAACACCCTTTTGTACTGGAGTTTCATTTACCTGAGGAAAAATACAAATGTAGCAACATTTTCACATGCAATTAAAGGTTGTGTTAGCACTTTTATTTTTTAAAGGTTTCTAACAGCTATAAAAGAAAAATTGCTTCAGGACAACATTTGTTGTTCACAATTAAAATTAAATATAGTGACTTATTGAGTAAAAGGGTGAGAGTGGGAGCAAAGAGGGGGGAAGCATTGAGGGGAAATAAAAAATTTTTCCTCCAGTCATATTTTTTTGCTCTTTAATAGCTGAAAAAGAGCTGTAATTTTTAAAACAAGGAAAAAATGCCTATTTGTACAATGGCTTCATTATAGCATTCTGGGAAACAAAAACATATTTCACACTGATAAATAAACACATGCAGTAGCTGATTTCTGAAGGCTGCGTTTTATTCTTAAAAGAGGATTATCTTTGGTCTTGCCATTGTGCATGCAGCAGTTGAATGGAAGGTTGCATTTATGGAAAGAGATTGAAAAAGAAGTGAGAGAATCGGGTGGAAAGTCCGAAGAAAGTTGAGAAAGCATGAAGATGAGAGAAATTAGGAAAAATAAAATGTAAATATTAATTGAGAGAGAATAATAAAAATTAAAAGAACCTTAATCTGTGTTGTAAAAAAGAGTAAACCCATTATGAAACAGTGAGTGACAGCTGGAGAATTTAATGGAAAACTAAACAAAAGCAGACAAATATCCAGATAGAAATATCCAAATATGATGAATTCATATATAAAAACCATAAAAAAGCTGCAAGAAAAAAGTGTACGATGTGAAAGCCAGAAATAAATACTATATAGTATATTCATTTTTAATACTCTCTTTAGAAAGCATTAGAGCTCTCATAGTTATTGCTAGAGTAACATATACACTGATTATTCCAGAACTAACCAGAATCTTTGCTTAGCCTGGATCTGGGACCTGGAGAAAAAGATTAGAAGTTTTTGGGTTTACCTGATACCAAGCTCCTACTAGACAGATTTCAGTTTCCACAACTGCCCATGTGCAGTGCAGTGCTGGTTACTCAAATGTAGCATGAGTAAATTGGCAGATGTTTGTAAGAGTTTGTCGAGGTTTAACCCCAGCCAGCAACTAAGCACCACGCAGCCGCTCACTCACCAGGACAGTTACAAGTCTAGTTGTCATTCTGCCCTTTAGAAAATACAGAATTTTTGTTTCTCTATCTCTATTACATAGATGCTACAACCCCTCATCTTCAAGTGATATTAATGTGGACCCCTCTGGCAAAAGATGAGGGACTACATATTTCATAAAATAATACAGTCCCTTCCAGTTGAGTCAGAGAATACTGCTAGATCAGAGCATGACATTCGTGAGGCTTAACAGATTGAGGTGCATTTAAGTTATATCAGCAGAAGACAAAATTCAAAAGAGTGAGAATAGAAAGGACAAGGGAGATGTTTAAAGAAAATACCAGTTCGAACTTCAAGAAAGTTGTTTATCAGATTAATAGTGTGAAATCAAATTATATATCAAAGCTTAAGTGTAAGAAATTTTAGAGTAAAATTGTGTTATTGTAGAAAGCTTTTTAAAAATTACTTTTTACAAAATGTAGTACAATAGATGCAAAAGAACTTAGTTTGATTAACCATAATACATTGTATACCTTTCTGGAGGAAGAAAAGCTTGTAACATGCAAAGATTTTTTTTCCTGAAAAAGTGAGTGACATGCTTGTAAATACTAGTGTAATGTATGAATAAATGTGATTAATTATACTTGATATTCTTCAGGTTATTTACAAGATGACCATTCAGTCAGATCATTTTCTCTGCTGTCAGCTTCAAGGTCTCATTTAATCAATGAGATTGTATCTAATTGAGATACAGGTACAGAGTATCATCTGTATGATCATAATACTCATTCTGGTTGAACTTAGTGGTCATGTATAGTACTAGATACTGCACAAAGTGGTGGTTCAGTAGTGGAATTCACAGAGACATTGTATCTATGTTGTGAATTACCCACTGCTATTACGATTAAATATGCTATTTCCAGACAATCATGCAATGGTTTCTTTAAATAACACTGCCCAATAGTCTTTATTCCTGATTTAAATATATGTCCTAGCAACATGGCATCGTGCACACATATATTCAGGTATAGCAGTGCAGACTAAGAGTATAGATCTTGAAACAGCACCAATAAGCTTTCAACAGGCTTTATTACTTTACCGTTATTATACTCAGTCTTTCTCCTGCAAATCCTTAGGCATCAAAACAATTTTGGGACCAAAATGAAAGTAACTAGATGCAACAGATGAAATTCTTCACATAACTAAAGGTTTGTAGGAGTGGATCCAAGTGGAAAGTTATTATTTATTCCAAATGCACCTCTTGCTTTGTATCCCTCTGTATCCCTCGCTTTGAATTTAAATGACCATTTACCTTGTTTTAATTAAATAATAAATAAAGTAATCATGATTGAAGAAAGGGTTCTGATTTCTGTACTAAGTATTTAATCTGAAATTTTAAGATGCTGAAGACATTAAATGGTAAATGAAAAAAGCTTTGGCTGCTCATCAGTAATATCTGAAGAGCCTGACACCATACAGCAGAAATGCTATACGTTCTTATTCTACCAAAATTAAGAGGAAACTTTTAGACTGCTAGACTGAGCAGATTATGAAATTAAAAAGAATATATGAAGTAAAATATTATATTACTTTGCATAGAAAGGTGACAGAGCATTTGGCATAGGGTTTCATTTTGATCATCCAGCAAGGCCATGTTTATAGCTGTTAAGCCAGATAACCAAAAGATTTGGCAAGACTGTGAGAAAAGTTAGTATTTGTGTTGAAAATTTGTTTGTATGCAAGACAGATGAGAAAGGCTGGTTTCATTATGTTTGCAGAGAAAATTGGTTCTTCTGTTTGAGAAACTTGAAAACATGCTTTGGATATTCATACAAATAAGTAAGTAAAAAGAAAGGGGTTCATTTTGTCCTGTACTATTGCTCTTGCCTTGTCTTTTCACTGGAAACCTAGTGTTAGTAATGCGGGCAGCCTGCTGTGGCCAGAACAGTAGTTTTATAAAACAGGGCAGTGGTAATGATGTCTGTGAACCCCATGGAGATAGCTTGAAACTTCTGTCAGTTTCTTAATGAAATTAGAACTTTCTTTTTTGCTCAGAAATCTTTTTATTTCACTAATTGGGCTGTATTTTAGATGTAATACATGGTTAAAACTTACATCTGTGTTGTGTCATTTTTAGTTTCAATCTGTATGTTCTTGATCTGTTTATTTACGGAGAACAATTACCCTTTTAGATAGTGTTATATATTCTCACTAGCTGAAATGACCCTTGGAAGTTAAAATAATTAAGTATTCTATCACATTGACAACAAGCCTTACCTGATAAAAATCTGAGCATTAACTAAAAGGTAGAGTTTGTTCTACAGGAAAGGTTGGTACGTGTCACTGAGTACCACAAATGGTTTACAAGTAGCTAATTTTTCCATTTGTCTTAACTCAAATAATTAGAAGACCTGGTCACTAGGTCTGCCCACTGTGCAGTATCTTTTTGTCTACTGTATGCTGCAGTGTAACAAGAAATGAGATTTGGAGCTGATCTTCATCCCACAAATAAAGTTAGTGCATCCAGATTTGGAAAATGACAGCAGTAATATTCCCTTAGTAAAGCTGGAGCTTAGCCCTGTTATACTTATTAAAAAGCCTATTCATACAAATTAAATCCATTCCATATCCTGGCCTCTGATGACAGCTCCATTTTTTTTCTTGTCTGGTTTGAATTACCTCAAGTCTGTACCCAGAAAGAATTTATCCCTTTTGAGAGACTTCTCCTAGCCTGTAATAAATTCACATGGGTTGTCCCATCAATGTGGTGAATTTGCATTATTATTTCATTATGAGAAGGAAAGAAAGAGGATTAGATCTCTTGCAGCATTGGCAGCGCCTAATTCAACCTGAACACATGATTAAAACTGGCATTTATGACTTTAACTGTCAAAGAAAACTAATTGTAAACTGAGAGCTGTGGATAATTATGGCCTTTGCTATTAAACCATTTTTCTCCTATTTATCACAGGATAAACTACAGACAATACTACTGTTTGCATTTAGCTGTCTGTTACTTGGAGCCTATTTATGCAAACAAAAATTGATCTAGATTCTCAAATTGATGGTTTTATGTAAATTAGTTTCAATCATGCTGTAAAAACTATGAAAAAAGGTGGCACTTATGCTGCAATATCCGTGACACTGCATTTTGTATTGTCTCACTCATAAGTACCCTTCATTTTTAGAGTCTGCTTGGTTAATTTGTTTCACATGAATGCTACTGAATAAGTAAGTTACTTAAACTACCTTCTCACAGGAGATATTTTCCTTTGTCTTTTATTATCACTCATATGTTGCTTGCATGAATTTGTTATCTTGTAGAGCTGTAAACATCACAGTTTAATAAACTGCTTGTACATTTATAAAGAAAGGAGTCCCTGAGACTTTGGAATAAAAGTGATAATAACAGGTTTCATGTGTTTTGTTGGAAAACAACTACAGGAGTAGTTTAGGCTTTTTGTCTTCACATTGCTTTTTTTTTCCCTTTTTTTTTTTTTCGTTCCCCCTTGGAATGGATTCCACATAGGAAGGATTAGACATGTGGAGAGCAGGAATATCTGGATATTACAAGTGATGCAAGCTACAATTTTTGAGCTTTTCTTGAGTTAGTGTTAACTGAAAACCAGAGTACATCAGCTGGGGCTTCTGACCTTTCAAAAGAGATATGAATACAAAAGGGGACATGAATAAGAAATAGAAAATCTATGAAAAAGTATATAAGGAATAACTTTATGATGTATCACAGTAAAAGAGTTATGATCAACTAACAGCTGTCTACAAGACAGAAAGAAATGCTTTTTCATAGCAATGTGTAATTATTCTTTGCCCCAAAATACTGTTGTGACAAGATATAACTGGTTTACAAAACAGCTTCATTAGTGGCTTCTAACATGACAGTCCTGGGTGTAATTCTTGGGCCAGGAATTCCTACATCTCTAGTTAGTGGAGCTGGAAGATATTTTGTCATTGTTTCCTGTATTCTCCCCCCTAAATACCTGCTGGTTACTGTGAGAGACAGGAGTCTTGGAAACAGGTTTTTGGTGTGACAGTTTAATGTAATAGTCACAGTTCCCAGAAGGGGGGAAATAGTGACAGGGGGCTTAGTAGGACTGATAATGCAACAATGCAATTATTTGGGGTGCAGTGATTAGGAAATCTTTTTGAGCTTTATTAGCCAATGAACTAAAAAGTAGTTGATGGCAACAGGCAAAACAGAACAAAAGTGTAGATATAAAAATAGCGTTAGGATGTAAGCTATGGTAAGATACAGAACTACTGGGCATTGTGACTCAGATCCTAACCTAACTGATTTTATTAATCTAATGACTATTGTTTTCAGGTTTTCATTCAGTTACCTTCAAGGATCTGGGCCTTAGATAATGTTTTTCTGTGTGTGAAGACCAATTTTCTGATGGAATGGTTTTTGACTGTGACCAAACTGGAAAAACAAAACCAAAACAACCCACAATAAACTTCCTTGGAATACAAACAAGTGTGTTCTTTAGCTACTGAACAAAATACTAAATGATTCAGGCTTTGCCCTGGAGAAACTTCCACTGCGGTTTTAACAATAGGCAAAATACATATCCATACTTTTGTATGGTGACTAAATCAAGAGAATGCCCATTTCGATGCACTTGGAGAATGTAGCTCCAGATGTGTTGAATTAGAAACGTTCACTTAAAGATTTGACCTGTTTTAAATTCAGTCCAAACTTTGTTTTTTTCTGAGTTTTACTTACAAATTCTGATTTGTGTCTGTGTGTCTGCTCTCTGCACTTAATTGCAGCCACTGTTAATTTAGGCCATAACACCAATAATCTGTGCTTGCTGGATGTTATCTGTTTCTTGTGAAATGGTGTGTGCTATTTCTAATCAGCTGGGCTGATGACTGAATCCATTTAGATGCCAAACTAGTTGTAAGCATTCCCAGATCAGTTTTTAGGTATTTAAATGGGTGTGATACCCAGACCAGTTAGATTAATCCAATTTAATTCAGGTACAAATTTGCATTGACAGGATGCAAATGGTGACAGAATAACTTACACTGTAAAAAAAATAGATTTCTGGTGTAGTATACAATTAAGAAAGTTTTAACTGTTATTACTGTTTAATAGATTGATGTCTCTCTCTAGGAGCTTACGATGGAGAAACCTGAAAGTTTTCCTCCAATGATTGCAGGTATTCTGAAGAAACAACAGTCTGATTCAAAGTGTTACACTTGTGAAAATAATGAAGATGGAGTCATAAAGCAGTAACATGTTTGTAAAACCAAGTCAAGACAGAAAGTCAGACCCATTAAGTTATTTTGATACTCTGCTGATATCTACAACCCTACTGATTTCAGAATCACTTGCATGCTTAAAATTTCTGCCAATATAATTTCCAATATTTGTCAGCTTTTTATGGCACAGTCTTCAAGAACTTGGACTGGAGAAAAAAGCATAGAAGAAAATATTAAAAATATTTAAATGAATCGAGAGTTTGAAGTATAGCTGAGATAATAATGGTTTTATCTGCAAAGAGAGACTACCAGCAAAACTTAACAGAAGCAATAGATCTGAATATAATAAATTCTTAAGACAGTGTTTGCTGTAAGGAGACAAAACTTGAGGAAAGAAATAAAGGTCAAAAAGAAACATTTATTTTTTATAAACTGTATCACCTGTGAAATAAA
Source organism: Aquila chrysaetos chrysaetos (assembly GCF_900496995.4). NCBI lineage: Eukaryota > Metazoa > Chordata > Aves > Accipitriformes > Accipitridae > Aquila > Aquila chrysaetos. The sequence goes on from NC_044030.1 coordinate 26,104,372, forward strand.
GACACATTGTGCAATTGGTATCTCACCAGAAATAATAAAAAAATTGAGGAGGCCCTTGAAGATTCTATGGTAGAATTCTAGAAAATGCAACAGAACCTTAGCAAATCATTGAAAAAAAAAAAATTTAAGACCCCCCCAAAAAAGTCAAATGAGGCTATAATCTTTGAATACATGAGAAAAAATAAAACAATGTTAGTGCAATGCCTTTGAAAGGCAATCTGGCAAAGACCTAGGATATGGTAAATCTCTAAACTTGACTGTCTAAGTAGGGAAAGAGGTAAGGTAAAAATGAAAAAGAAATTTGGCTTTTAATTAGAAACATCAGTTCACCAGAAATAGATAACACTTACCAAATACAAAATGAACTTCTTGAATATTTTAAAGACAACTGAATATTCAGCCAAAGAGAAAAACAATCCTGGATTTTGAAATTAATTTTGATGACTTCCAAGGTCTCTAAATGCATGACTAAGGTGAGAGAAAGGCTGTAGGAATCCTTAACAGGATAGATTTGCTCACTCTGTAGATCAGTGACCTGCAGGAAGCGATATGGGACTTTGTTTTTCAGCCAGATCTGGTTTCTAAAGAAAGCTGAAGCTATGTGTTATGACAATTCACATGAACTGGAGGAATGAATAGACAAGGACGAAATTTTTCACTTCAACACTAATAGAATAGGAACTAAAAGAACCAAAATATAACAAAGCATTTTCTAGTGGTGATACATTAAAAATATCCATCATCAGAGAGTCTAGAACAGAACTATTTAACAGAAAACTGCAAAATGCTTGATGTAAGATTTTAGATAAACCAGAGAAGGTTATAAGTAATTATTCTGGTATGACATCAATAAAAGCTGAGACTATATTTTGTATTGCAGCACTCGTGATACCATGGAAAAAAGCATACAGCTGAGAGGAAAATAATACAACTAAGGACAATCAGAGCCGCGAGAATTTTAGCTATACAAAGGTCATCAAAAGAACAGTTGCAAGGGAAAGTTTTGAGCTGTGACAAGAAAAAATGAATATATAGACTTTGTCAATACAGTGATAGAACTTGGAAAGGTAGGACACGACAGCAAGTGTAAATAGACATGACTAATTAGGTAAGTAGTTTTGTTCTAAACAACAGTTTGCAAATTTGAAGTGATAAAAGGAAACACTACAATGTGGTGAGGCTGTGGTTAGATTTCAGAGATTTGTTAGCTCTCAAAATTTAGGAAGAGAATTACATTTATTCTGGTAACATTTATGCTGGTAACAAGCATACTGAGGCTTATGGTAGCAAGATGATTATGTGTTTAATTAAGGAGAAGGAAATTCATGTTTTAGGGCTTTATTTTTACTTCTCAGAAATTGGCATAAGTTCTAATGGGTGAAAACCTTTCAACATCTATCCACTGGGTGATTTATATACTTTCTTTCATCTGCTGAGTACTATTTCACTTTTGATTTAGTGAGATAACACCTATGATTCAGAGCCTTTTTTGGTCTGTGGAAAGGCTCCTCCTGACTTTCATACAGTCTGGATCTGGGCCATATGGCTGTTTACATGAATGGATGTAGAAGGAGAAGGAGATAGTCATATTAAATTCTGACGTACTTCTGTCCTTGGGACAGAGTGCCCTTAAACACTATCAAAAGTCATATGGTGAGAACATTCTTTGCCATGAGAAATATAGCTATGTAAATTATATTCTTAAAAGCTTTCAAAGAACAAACACTGTTTTTTCCTTTTCTTTTTTTTTCTTTTTCTTAAAATCCACTAGTTTTAAAAAAAACTATGCCACAGAACCATTTGTGGTATTCTTTTTTTTAATGAATTTTCATTTCCATTTCTGTCTGGAAAGACGTTTCTTCATCTACTTTGCCAGAAACCACAATTTCTCCAGGAAGTCAGACACTCTGATGGTTTCATTTTGAGGTAGCAGGCTGTTGTAAAACTACTTCAGCTCGTTTAAAAGATTCATTTTTTTCCCAGAGAATATACTTCAGCACTTTATAATGCCAATCTGGTAATTGAAGCCTGTCAAATGAACTTTCTTGCCCTGTATGTATGTATCAAGAAATATACATATATCTTTTTCCAGTGAAAAGGACTAGTAACACCAATAATAAACCTTCTTTTCCATATTTTTCCCTAAACCACTAAATACATGTTTTCTTAACTCCAGTAGAACCCATTAAGGGTGTGCCAGCAAAACAAAACAAGATTTGGGTCTCAATTTGTCTGCAAGATAAATACATTAAAAATTATGATCACAAGTGAATATCAACAGAAGAAAAATTGCTTATGCTTTAGAAGCCTGTAGAGTTCTAACAATAAATTACAGAGGCATTTTGACATAAAAAATATATCTTAGAGCTATTTAAATGACAGAATATCAAGACTTCTGATCTTCTTGAGGCATTTACATTCCTACTATGAAATCGTCCAAGTATACTGTTTGAATGTTTCATTTTGTAAAATACAGACAACTCAGTGAAAAACAGTGAATATCATAGTGACTAAGAATTTAGTCTGACTTAAAAGTTATGGTATGAGTTCTATGTTACTGACTGAGACACATGCAAGAGTAGCATGAACTCATTCCCTAGAGAAAATGCCAGGTATGTCCAAACAGCCATATTGACAGCAGGCTTTTTGGATCCATTCTCTGATTGCTGTGCTCCATAGGTGTTTGTGATGGATGCCCAGTGGCTGTGTACAGCATATTACTCCGGCAGTGCTTACCTTTGTGGGATTTATGAGCTAGTGTAGCTTTTATGTTGTCTGCAAAAGGCATTTCATTTTTCAGCCCATAAACCTTCTGTTAGGAGATCTGATAAGAACCAAAACCAAGTTTCAGGGGAGTATTAGATGGTTGGTGTTAATTATTGCTTTCCTTTAAAGACAAGATGATTAGACTTTCAGTACAACACAAAAAAACCGTCTTGGACAACAAAGAATTCATTAAAAGAAAAATAAAAATGTGGCAGGGGGGTCATTTCCTGGTTCAAAATACAGTTAACAGTACAGAATTGAGGATAGGTATCTCCAATTCCTTGCATAGCTACCACTGTAAATCATCTCACTGTTTAGTGAGACTTGACATAGCTTGTCACTTTGTACACCACTAATGAATATAATGTATAAACATTTGTAGAAAACCTTCAATGTTGCCTGTAATACACCACAGAACTAAACAGAATATGAGATTACAATGAACTATTTGGAAGTTGTCTTTTATTATTGTTGTATTTTATTAGATTCTGTTCCTACTTTCTTCTTTCTAAAAAACATAGCAGTGGAGGAATTTTAGAAGGCAAAACTTAAATAATTAAAAAAATTATTAATTCATTTACATTCCCTGGAAGTATATTACACTGACTTACCTTAGTCACTGCAACATATCAGAGGGTGTGTACACAGCATCTCAGATAACAGCACCTGAAATTCACCCTGAAGAGCAATGGCCAGCCATTATGAATTGTAGAGGATCTTTGGGTTGCATGTAGTGTAACTGAATGCAGCCATGTGCAGAGTCTGCTTTCTGTGCCAGCCTGACTTTCTATCGCAGAAATGTATTTTAATAATTGTGTCTTGAACAGATCATGGTTTCTAAGTTTATATTGAAAACAACTGTTCTCTGATAGGGTCTACAAACATGACACTCTTTCTTTGTTCTTTTCTGTCTGCTTTAGTTGAAAAGACCTGGGAATCCTTACTTCTGTTCCCTTTGTCTTTACAGGAAAACATCCCTAAAAACTGAGAATATTTGTGAGGAGAATGTCATGAGTGTTAGATGATGTATATTTGTGCTACATGGCAAAGGCTAACAATTTCTAGAGTTACCTATTTCTGAGGCCATTTTTCATGCTGTATTCTAATGAGAGCATAGCCACTAGCTGGAGACACCTGTTTGCTGATCTGAAATCCAATCAGACAGTGATGAGAAGCACTTCTCTGAAGTTCTTTCTGCTCAGCCCTTTGAGAGATTAATTTAAAGTTTCTAGCTATGAAAGGAACTTTATTACTGCTCCAACTTCTGGATACTGAGGCAGGGACACTCATCATGCTTCCTAAAATAAGCTGTTCTCTGACTTTCCCTCAAGCCAAAAGAGTAGAATTACCAATGCTTTTCCTCTAAGAAGTCTGCAAGCTCCTCGTTTGTTCTTGGGAAATTAAACCTGTCACTCCCAAAGAATTTTTAAGAAAATGTGACAAAGCAGTGTCTGGCTGTTTGTAAAAGCTCAGGAAGTTTTAATTAGCACAGTGCTGAGATGGTATGATGCTAAAAGTCTTGAAACCACCAGGAAAATACTCAGGATTTGCATAGGCTAAAATTAATCATTTTTCCTCTTTGGTTTCCTGGTATGATGCTTTAGAGCACTTTTACAAGATTTTGATGGTCATTTCCAACATTCCAGAAGCTTTCTTAACTAGTCTGCTTGATTTTGGTGGTAGTACATCCAGGGCTTGCTTTTCCATTTGCAGTATTTACAAATTCTTTCTTTACTTCAACCATGCTCATTGCCATAGTGAAAAAAAATATTCTGAAGACACTGAAATTATTTTACTGTATGACTTGTGGATGGCTGCAGGCTTTCAAATTTGTAGAACAAAATCCACAGAAAGGAACAAAAATAAATAAATTTGGAATGAGTTTCTGATGACTGGAAATTGCAGTCTCCCTGCAGATGCCAAAATGTTCTGGTCCTACTGTCACCTTCAAGATGAAACTATAAACATACTTTCAGTTGTCACACAGGAAAGCAATATCAGAATGAGAACTTTGTGAACTTGTACATGACCAATGTTCTCTGCTCCTCGCTCCACTAGACATATGCCCATGATACAAGCTAAGCAGCCTCTGGGACCTGGTTGTGAGTTGTGAAATTAAATTAATTCTATGACAGAGCAGACACTGCAAAGTTGGCAGTGATAGATTCCACTGGAATGCAGGTTAGAAGCCTTGAAACTTGATCGTTGTCTTTGTTGTGTGTTTCCCTGTTAGCCTCCAGCAGTCTTGTTTCTGACACTGCACAGTCCAACAGTCTTTGGCATTGCCTGGACTGAGACACTTTTGAAGCACTCTAACAGGAGAAGACAGCCTGTTGTTTGCAGAAATTGCAAGTACCCAAGTGGCTGAGGAATTCTCTATGTTTTCTTCTTTTTCTCTTTGATGCGATTATAGGTGATTTTGGTTCATATGGAAACCCAGTGCCATAGACATACAGTTAACTCATCATGCTTGCAATTCAGAAAGAAAATTTTGTTTCCCTTTTTAAAAATATCAAATCCCCAAATAATCAATATAAATGACTTACTTTATATACAGACAATTAAGAAAACAGACCTTTTCCTCCAGCAGAAATCAAGTGATTGAGGTTTTGGTTGCTAGTAACAGCTTTAATTGTTCCTTTTTTTCAGGCCTTTATTATATTTTAATATACATGACACAAAATCAGTAAACAGATCTTTCAAGACACAGATTCTAATAGCCACAACCTTTCTGCTACAAAGTCTATGATATCTGTGTCTGCTTATGAAAGTAAGGCACTAAAGGCCCTAGTTCACAAAGATATTTCCATGTCCAGCTGTCATTGATTTCAGTGGGAGTTAGAGTCATAAGTAAGAATTAGGAACTGAATACTTTGGCTGAACTGGACCTGTTGTTTCTCTTGTCTTCTTTTAATAGCAAAGGACATGCTTAGTCACTGCCATTCTGAAAATTGAGCACGAGAATGGCTTGAACTTTCTGCTGTAACAAACTCCAGAAAACTCAAATATAAGTATGGTGGAAACTATCTGAAAATGTCAGTACTAGTGGGTATTTTTCATGCTGTGGCTGCTTCTGAAAGAGGGCAAACCCCAACAAAATATGAAGAATTAAGATGAAAATGAGAACTAAATTATTAATATAAAAAAGTACTGCTGCTTTCTCTGTGCACATTTCAAGATCTATTGGATTTTCTCTCATTGTTCTGCATAAATTGCTTCTGACTCTACAATGGACTTCACCAGGGCCATAACTTTCAGGTTCTTGATTTTTCATAATTCACTCAAATGCCAGCTCAATGACATTAAGTGGAAAAATAGAAAAAAAATGCCTTCATTTTTCCACAGAAACAATTTTGAAAATCCATTTACATGGAAAATAAAGAGGCATTAAACCCAGTGCAAATCTGCAGCTGAATACAAAAATCTGAAAGCATAATATTTTATTTTTCCACATAACACAATGCAAACTGTTATTTACTGCCTGAAAGGGCTGAAGAGTTCTGAGTTCCATGGAAGGCGGCTGTTTTTTTAATCTACAGTGTGGTAAAATAACTGTCTAAAACCACTTTTTTTTTTTTTTTTCTTTTTAAGAAAATAAACCTTAAACAGAGGCCTTCATGAAAGAGTTTTAAAAAGTAAAGTATTAGTGTTTGTTAAATAGCCTTTCATTTTTATTCATTTGCGCTAATGCTTCTCAAATTGTTCAGTCCTTGAAATGGTGTTGTAAGATTTTCACTCCTACAAACCGTTTACCACTTGCCAAGCTGCAGTGCTCAAGTGAGTGTTCTGCAAGATGTTTTGCTGAATAATGTTATCAACAACACAGTTAAGGCAGGAATATAGAAATTCTGTACTAAGAGGGAAACAGCTAATCCATGTCAGCTGAGTAAAAGAAAGTAGAAAAGATGTTAAGTAATATTGCAGGTATTTAATAAAACTGTGCATAGTGTCTAACCAGGAGATCTCAAATGTTGCAACATGAGAGTACAAACCTGTCTGACTGGCACTACTGAAGGTATATTTTAGTGGTTTAGCTATGTCCTCCAACTGCCCAAGCACAACAGACCACGAAAAAGTTAAAGAGTCTGTAGATTTTCTTGAAGGTCGAAAAAGTTAGGGCTTATTTTATTACTCTTCTGCCAGAAGGACATTTTTGCTACAAGTTTATTTACATATATTGCTATGAAAACTGAATTTGTACACTTGCAACACCAGAAAAGTACAGCCATGGTATTTACTAAGGAGCCTTGAGGTAATGCCAAAAGACCTGATAGGTAAAAGAGCTCTGTCTTCTTTGAGTTCCTGTATCTTGGCTTTTCCTTGAAGGACCTGGCGAATGTGACCTTGTCCTGCCAGGTTCTAAAATCAACCTTGTGTGTTGGACAGGTTTTGGCGATAGGTCACATGAAGCATAAGGAATACTGCTTTCAAAGATACACCAAAAGTAAGTGTCAGCACCCTGATGAAATACCCCAAAATTTCAGCTTCACACGTTCACAAAATTAATTTATCTTGGCATAAAAATTCTATGTGTATACCAGATGAATTAAATCCCTGAGTAAGAAGAAAATTGCCAAAATCTGAGAGAAGGAAAAAAAAACCACCCACAAAAAAAGATGGCATCCATACAAGTGTTCTGGCCAAAAAGTTAGCCATTAATATTCAAATCAACAAAATATGGAATTGTCTCCTAATAGCAAATAAAAAGTACTTATAACACTAAGGAATAAAATATTCTATGTGCCTTGCAGGGATACTGCTTCAACCAGCTGAGAAATGGCCATATCCCAGCATGGCACATACATAATAATATTTGTTGATGTGATTATAGAGTGGTATCATGCTAATAGTAGAAAACTGAAAACTTAAAAGTGAAAAGTGTATTTTCTATCAAAAACAAGAGATAGAATATTAAAATGGAATAAGTTGATGAAGAACATCTTGTTTTGAGGATTGTCTTAATATTGTTTTCCTCCTGGAAAACAGTGACCCCAATATGGTTTCAAAATTTCTCTTCTGTTATTCATTCACACCAAATAACTTTAGAGACAATGTTTATTTCAGTTCATCCTTGTAGTCCCTCATGATCTTCTGAATTATGATAAAATCTGTGTTTTTTAAAAAAATAACCTAACTCCCATATACAAAGAGAAGCCTCCAGATTCTGATGTGTGTTTCATACCAGTTAGACTATCACAATCCAGCAGTTTGGTATGTTTTCTTTCATATTTAAGCTGTTTCTCTAGCAGTCATCCCCACTTGAGTTGCATTGTACAAAGGCAGGAGCCTTCGTATTTGTTCTCCCTTAGGAGATCAGTTTGTGTCCTTTCTAGAGATGACAATGAAATACGCATGGTGATCGTTATTTAGCTGAACATTGCTACGGGCAGGTATCAAGTACATTGTTTCTTACATTCAGTAGAAATCTGGAAATTAAGTTGTTTTCAGGCAGCACATATAAAAGTTCATCAGGGCTTTCATCTGTTTCCATCCAGATTCATATAATAACTACATGCAGGTGTCAATATGAATCAGGAAGCAGAAAATTCCTCTCATGGTTCATTGTCAGCAGCAGGAATCAGCCCTCAATAGTTCATGATTTTCAAGTAGGGTTGCTTAAAGTTAGCAACCTAAGCTGCTAGCTAAATGACATGATAAAATTTCTAAACACAAGCTGTGAGAAGCTCTTTTAATACTTTGCAAAATAATATATTTTAAAATATTTCAAGAGTTTGGGTGTAATGGCAGTTAGTCTGCATAAGACATAATCTTTAGAAAGATTCTTCAGTTCTGTTGAAAGACCTAACTGTCACCATTGACAAATGGATGCTGCTAAGCCTTCCTAAATTACTTCAGCCAAGGATGTGATCTATAATACTAAAAAACCTGGGTAAGTCAAGTTTTTCTAACTTTTCTGTTTTCCAACTTATTTTCCTTCTGTCTCAGAAAATTACAGTGAAAGCTACCACCAGTGCAAATTTTTATTGAGATATAAAGATCTTCTCACATTGAGACAGTGGAACACTAACAAAGGCCCGGGGGCTGCAGGTCCTGTGTAACTGAAAAAAATACATGATGGGCTGGGTTAGCGTGGGTCTCCTGGCTTATAAAAGCACAGAAAATTGTCATGACAGCAGCTTCCGCTCAATCATATATAGCACAGGTGGCAGCTGCTCCAACAATTTCCACTTCTTGCTCTGCTTAGCTGTTCCCAGTAGTGGCAATGGCAGAAGTACCGTGATTCAAGCTTTCAAAAAGCATGAACCTCTGGAGAAATCTGGCACAAAATGCTATTGCACCAATTCAGCTAAAGGCAAAGCAATTGCTGCCTGCAGTGGTGCATTTCTACCTTGATGAGCTACTTAGAGAAATCGGAAACCGTCCATCTGAAAACCTGTAATAAAAACTTTCCGCTGGTCTGATCTTGCCAGTTTAGCCTGTTGGATTGCTCACTTGCACATCAACAAGCATATAGATGTTTAGCATGAATGGGTATGTTTAGCATGGCAGGAAATATTATAACAGACAAGAGATTCAGATCGCTACTGCAAAATGCAGACCATCTGGCGGATATGAAAGTGAACTTGCCAAGAATGAATTAGAAATATGCATATAGTTTTGAAATTGCTTTGTTGCTGGCTTATAAATCAGGAGGTGACCAGGGTATATTCCACTGTATGGTAGCAATTAGAAACTCAGGCCTTGTCTTCCATCTTTGCCCCATTTGATGCTCAATTTATTATATTTTTCCCTATTATAATTTTATGGGCTGGATTAGCCAACAATCTCACATTGTTACATCAGGTTAAACACTAATGTTGCTTGCTTATTTATTTTTTATTAAACTTGAAGAGTCACACTGAAAAAGAGATTTTATGATACCTACATTTTGAAATTTTCAGCTTTGTTTTGAACAACCAAACAGTATTTGTTAAACAAAAGATGTGCATTTCATCTTGAATTTGATCAGCAGTTTTAACCAGTTCTCATAACAACTTCTTCCACAACTACAGCTTTGGACCATCCTAGATCCATTGTAAAAGCAGCAATAATAACAAAGGAAAGAGGGTTTTTTTTAGAAGGACTTGATTAACCACAATATATGGACTAGCAAAATACCATCGCAGTAATAACGAGATAGTGTGCCTGCTGTTGGTTTAAGTTGGGTGAATTCCATTATGATATTGAATCCATGATTAGCTGCAGTTTGCAGCACAGTCTGAGTTGCACTTTAGTTTTTTGTGCATTGTACTGCCCAATCTATCATCAGAATTTATAAATATCTGTAAGCTTAAGATGGTCTACCACAGAGAAGCCAAATTAATCTACAATACAAAGAATATAATTTATAGATCTGTCATTAGAGTGATGAACAAAGGACATAAATAAACAAGGTGTTTAAAAGCAGGTCTCACAATCCTGGGTTTTGATCTATGACAGCCTGTTTGACTGTAATGCCAATTATATACCCCAGCCATTCAGTGTGATGAGAAGAAAGAGTGCATCAAAGGAAGGTTGTGGCCATGGTAATCTAGAGGAAACAAATTTTCTGAGTATATTGATCAGCAAAAGAGATTATGGGTTCGGGACAACTAAACTCTAACCTCTCTTGGGACAACATAGAAGGAATTTAAGTAATTCAATTTTTATTCAGTACAATCAAGTATTTCAGATGTCAGAAAATACCCCAACCCAAAACCCTGAAAGATTGTTCACTGCAAAATTCAGTTTATTTATCATGTCACTAAAGGAGGAAGAGGAAAAGAATACAGAAGAAAATGATGACAGCAGTATTATCTGCCTGCTAGCTGAAGCATATGCCCACTGCAAAGGTTTAATTACTGCTTATTTATCAATGGGACTAATTATTTTTTCTTTCTGTTCTTAGGAGCAACAAAGCATAAATGAGATTTTAGAGTGGATTTGGAGAAGGCAAAAACAGTGGCTTAATGAACAAGCTTAGTCATAATACAAAAGACATAAGAGAATCATGAAAGAAATTAGTGTCTGTGTGGGAAATGCATGAAGTATTAATTTCATAGAATTATCACCCTTGGTAGAGCATAAGGTCTAGAGGAGAACATGAAAACAGATGAAGAAGTATATAAAGAGTTTTTATGATATAGTGGCTTGAAGGCCAGGATGAACAGATTTTGATCCACAGCCCAGGACTTTTGGGCTTCTTGTGTTGACGTTTTTGTGTGCTCAACAATAGTACAGAACAATGTCTTTTCTGTGATTTTTTTTTTCCTTTCTTTTGATATATACCCCTTCACTGTAACAATAATTGATTGATACTCTTTTGAAAATAAAATGAAAAAGGACTAAAGAATAATTTTGCCAATCCAGGTGGATTTCTCACACAAAATGTTTTATCAGGTTTGTTTAGCTCACAAAACCCCCAAATTCCATGGGTTTTATTCTCTCCAAACTACACAAAGTACTGATATTAATAAAAATACTACCACATAATAAATCAGTATATCTTTTACTCAAACACACAGTCTTTTCGGGGTGGATTATATTCCTAGGTGTGACAGTGTAAATCAGGAACTTTATTAGAATAATTGGAAATGTTTGTTGAGAAAATAATGTAAATAAGGTCTTTGGAATGCAAATCTCCGTACCCATGTGCATAGCCATTTTTTTCTCTGCAATATATTTTATCAAAATAGTCTACTTATCTGTGAAGAAGAGTCAGCTTTAACTTACAAGATTACATGAAAACTTTATATTATACTCTCATGTGGATAATAGTGACTGCATTCCTAAGCACACTAACATGATATATGTCCCTGTCCTTTGAGTTTCTGTCTCTACCATGAATGCTCAGAGGAACCTTACAGGAAACAGTATGGAACAATCATCTTTGTATTTCTTACAATGACATGTGTAGAAGAGGAAGAAATACAAAAACTGGCAACAGGCACCCCTGTCCCCCATCAAAGAAAAGTCTGGTTGGAAGGAGGTGAGATTTATTGTGTCTGTTTTTCTCCTTGAAAGTGGTTTTTCAGGCTCTTTTCAGATGCTAGTAGGAATCACTCTTTCAGTTGGAGTTAGTCTTGACTTTCACAGAAAAATCAACAATTTTTCTGTTTGCACATGAGTCCAGGGTCTAAGATGCTAGAATTGATGCCCAAATTAAATGATCACTACACTTACGTTTTATTATTTTTTCTTTTTTTTCTTCATATAACAGTGCCCTGTTCAAAGTTCAGGCATTCAATCAAGTCTAAAATTTTCATCTAATGAACAAAAACATGCTTGCTCTGTTTCATACAGCAATATTTGTTCAGTGTTTCTGTTTGAAGAGTGTGTATTAAAATGGGATATTTCTTGAATAACAGCTGCTGAATAATTTTGCTTGTTCAGCTATATCACGAATACTGGCCACTAAGAGATCCAGTATAAATTCTAATATAATCTAAAATTCCACAGAAGAAGTTTTCCAGAGAAATGCACACAGCAGCACTTCCAAGGAGCAGTTACCAAGTCATGTCTGTTCAAACAGAAGTGAACTCTGACATGGGCAGGCAAGACTGCCACCTTAAATCCTCTTTGTTAGGGCTGGACAGTTCTAGTTTGCAGCCATCTGACCCAGTCTTCTGTTTATGATAGATCTGAGGTTGCAGCTATAAGTTGCTAGGAGCAGAGGAGGCAGAAAGCCAGCTACTGAAAGAGAAATATTCTTGGAGGAAGGGTCCAAAAAACATCCCTATAGAACTTGCCAAAGCAAAGGAATCACAGTTTTTTAGACATATGAGAATCACAAAGGAAATCACAATTTAGTAATTTTCTCACTGCCAGAATCATCTGTTCTCATTAAAATACTCTTAAGAACATGTAACATACACACACACATACACATACATTTATGTACATGTACACATATATGAAAATTTCATGCTTGCCACTCTGACAGTAGGTCAATGTACAATAATGTAACTATTTTACATATTACTCTTAGGCTAGAAAAAATATCCTAATAGCTTTCCCCAGCTTTTGTCAATTCCAAAGTTCAAAAAAAAACTGAGACAGTTTATTATTTATTTATTTATTGCTAGATTCTGCCCCATCCTTCATGCAAGCATAGGAAAAAAGAGAAAGACATATACCTGGCTATGTTCATGCTTTGTTCTCCATCAGAAAGAAGCTGCCATGTCCTCACCTTTATGGAAATGAAGCAGCCCAACGCTGTCTTTCCTTCCTTATCACATGCTTTGCAGTACAATTCTAGGTGTGCATTTGGGAGTGTACACAGTGACAGAAACAGAAACAGATCTGTTTCAATTTAATTGCTTTTAGAGGCAGTGGAAGGAACCTGTTCCAATGGCATTATAATGATGCAAAGTGAATTCTCTGCCTTTTCTTTTCCCCAATTCTTCCAGCTGTCTGCACATGGTTTGCAGCAAGAATTGCAGGTGATAGTATTCTAGTGAATGCCTTCTGGGGACAAACTGAGTTGTTTGAGGGAAAAATGATCACTAGCCCATCCTCCATGCTATTTAAAAGATGTATATGGAGCAGGACAGGACAAAGAAGCAATGTAAGAGGGAAAAAGGAATATGTTAGAAAAGTTTTAAAAAGTTGTCTGATTGGCAAGGGAGTGCAGCTGAATAAACTAAACATTTGCTGGATTGATCTTTTACTCTTCACCATTTTTTCTTTTTAGTTTTTGTGAAATTTCTACAAACAGCACTCTCATTCTGTTTGAGCTCAAAAGTTTGCTTTCTGTACAAACCTCAAACCATTATGCAGTTGTGTAAAACTATTTTGGATAAGCAACCTAAATCTGTTTAAATGCCATTTGCCTCATAATGATACATAATACATGGTTATGACATTGTGTCCACTTTCTCTCAGTTTCATTTCACTATATAAAGGCTTTATTGTGTGGGTTTTTTTTTTTTTTTAAGTACAGCAGGGGTCTAAACAGATCTTTTGCTTAAAGAAAATTGGACAATGAACTTCTTAAGTTAACTTTTTCATAGAACTGTCTTAAGCAGAAATAGTTTAAATCTATTCAAATCAACAGTGGCAAGAAAATCAATGTTTTTTTGTGACCATTAAGGTTATTTTTCACCTTCAGCTTGGCCATGTGTCAACACAAAAACACTGCAGCTGCTTTTCAAAGATTTTGGTCCTATTGTGATCTCGAGTACTTACAAGTACGTATCTTGTTTTTCTCACTGATCCTTTGTGGAGTTCAATGAGTATGTATACTGCCTGACATTCACGCTTTTGTTGGCACCATAGCAACAGTATTGAGAGATCTAGACAAACACAGAATATATTTTGAACTTCGAATATGGCAGCTAGGATCCTTGGTGTTCTCACCAAATATGGGAATAGGACAACACCTAGGAGGAGATTTTCTTCAGAACATACTGAAAAGGTGACAGCCTTCACCCTAATGAAGCACCGAAGTGCTTTAATTTCTAGAAAGTAGATAATACATATGTCTTAGTACATTCTACTTATTGTTAGTGCTCCCATTTCTTACAACCCTGAAAAAGCTACTTATTGTCTCTTGTGCTCTCAGTGCTTCAAACTCAGGACACAAAGGAAGCTGCAGGGGCTCAAGACCTTGGCTCTTCATACAAAGCTGATTCCAGTAAGGTTGAACACCATGACTGCAGCAATTTATTTTTTACTACTACATATGACTGCCAAGCTGATAAGCAACAGGGTACCTTTTTTCAGGTTCCAGTCTGACCAAGATTTAAAGAAAAGTCTAAATTGAGGTCCTAAATATTAGTTTAAATTCTTAATAACTAGTCCTATACAAAAATATGCCCTACAATTTTGTTAATTCTTTGCCTTTGCAAGAGTTGTACTGAATTGTGTTGTAGCCTTTTTGACAAAACTTTCACCACGTAGGCATCCTCATCTTTTAGGAACTGAGTATTCAGATAGCCATACAATATGACATTGATGTAGATATTTCAATTCTGCACTTTAGATACTTTAACAGAGTATATTTACAAGTATTTAGGAGGAATCCAAAATTATATCAAATAGGCTGCCATGCAGTTGGTTCAGCTATCCTCCACATACAGATTTGTCTTCCAGTATATTATTCATAAAACAGAGTGGGCATAAATTCGCTTTGGACACTTTACTGATGAATAAGGGAAAATGCTGCTATACTTTACCAAGAAGTTAGTGGTCAAGACCAAAATGTTTTTCATTACACTTCTGCACAGCAAAGCAGGTTTAGGGTACCTTTCCTTAGGATTAGGCAACTTGTTCAAGAGAGGGTCTTAGTTTTCCCTTTGTAGCCCTTGTTGGGAACACCTGCTCTTAGAGTGAGGAAAGTCCTTACATTCAGTGGCATACACTCCTTTCATTCATTCTTTGATGGTTTTGGTTTTAATCTTTCTCTTCACCGTTTTCCATATGTCTTAGTCTTCAGGGAGAGATTTTCTGACTCGTGTTGCTGTGCCATACAAGCACAATTTATGGAAGTTTCTGCCACTTAATAAGGAATTTAACACTCATGTCAGTTAGGTAGAGATTGCTGAAGAGGTTTGCATTTTGCTGGCAAAAAGACAGAAATGATCTCTAATATTACTTCAGAGATTCCTTGGGATTATAAAGATGTAATCAGATGGATTTCCCCTCCTACTTTCTTATATTAAAACTTTAGTGTGTTGATGTATAAAGACATTCTCCTTTTTCTCTTTAGTGTTTTCACTTCATTAAGACCTTCTTTATTCCTGCTTTCCAGACTCCTGTTAAATGATTTCAAAGCCTATTGGTTTCTCTATCTTTCCTGGACTCCATCTGCATCTGTAACACCTGACCCTCCAGCAAGCTTAATCACTGTTCAGTGACACTGCCATCCTCTGGTTTCTAATCTTTTTTGTGCCTTCCTGCACAGCCTGTCTCTTGCTCACCTGTGACAGCCATCACAATTTACCTGTATTTCCTGTCCTTCCTCCCTCATGCTGTAACTATGTGTCCCATTTACTTTTCAAAACCTGAATCATGCAAGTTGTTCTGAAGACACCTATTTGGTTAGTCCACTGAACCGAAAAGGATTGTGGGAGGTATTCGGAATTATACAAAGTATGGAAGCTGTGAAATTCCTCTTGAATTTAGGCTTCAGACAGATGCTGAGCAGCAAAAGCATTTCAGTGCTGTACAAATACTTGAGGGTCTGGGACTTCACGTATTCCAGACACAGACATTTTTTATCTGGTTTTGTACTCAAACACCTAATGTGTCAGCCATGTGTCTAAGAACATTTCAATGTAGCAGTAGCTCTTATATGGTCTATATGCTACAGCTATATTACTTCCAGATGTGAATTGGTACATCTGGCTGTATGTTACTATGTTGTGCCCGTGTGGATGTCCTAGCTTACTTGCTTCAGTCAGCATTAGCATGGGATTTCTGTTTTGTATTCCACCGAGACCTGCAGAAGTGTTTCATATTCCCTTATGTATCTATCTCTGTCTGTATGTTAGCAGTTTATGGTCTTAAACCTAGTTCTCTGAAATTTAACTTTTTTGGTGACTCATGAGGGCAGTCCTAAGACTCCAAAGAATGATTGTGCAGGAAAGCTAAGAGCTGGTGGAAGGTTCTGAAAAGGTCACATTGGATAAAAGGGTTGGCTGGAACGTTAAAAATTATTTAAGGAAAAAGAAAAACAGAAGCAGAATGTTTGGTAAATGAGAGAATTTTCCTACAGAGAAAGTGGTTTGGACCAGCCTGAATAAAACATAAGGTTCTCGTTTGTAAGTAACCAAGTCGTATTGTGTTCAGTTAAAGTTTCTCTGAGTAATTCCTGACTGAAAACTGCATTAGGACCACAGAATGAAAATATTCCTAAAAGAAGGACTGATATAATATTGTCATGGGAAGAATATAAGGTAAGATAGCTGAACAATTCCAGCATTCAAAAAGTAAACCACAATCTTCTTTAATTAGACAACTTTTGCCTTCTTCCTCTTTAACTTTCCATCTGGAGGTTGCAAAAATGATAGCAGTATTGAAAGCATTTAATGATCTGTGTGATTTAGTGCTCCAAAATCTTTCTGCTCGTTGTGTTCATAAACACCTACTGTAAATGCCAAATCCGTGTGTGTGATGATTCATTTGTCACACTTGGCTAATTTTTTTTTATTTAGGACTGCATGAGAAAGGAATCCCATTATTTCATGCTGAATCCCTAACTATGTTTTACTTTTTATTTATAGACTTCAACTGTATCTCAGTCTTGTTTTGGTACTGTATGAAAACCTAGGAACAGTTTTTCAAAAGAAACAACACTGTAAAAATACCCTTGGTTTTATATACATTTTTTTTCATATTTCCACTGCTTGGTTGAGGCTTTTCTCAAGTTCCTACCTTCCTAGTTTTGTTTTGTTTTTTTTTTTTTTTAAGTGAAACATGTATTGGCTAGCCTTGGAGCCAAAACCTGTATAGTAAAAAGTATGTAAAAAGTGCAAGTAAAATCTCACCAGCCTTGGAGGAGCTGTATTTATGGTACCACAGTACTAACAATTTCATTCTCAGATTCTTATATGGAAGTATAAGAGAAGGATTATTTTGTGTTTCAAAAGTTTCAAAGGTTGAAAAACATATTTTTTGTCTTTGAAACCTGTAACATCTCACTTATGCCTTTGCATTTTGGACTATTTGCAAAGGGGGCACAGCTTTTGTGCAATCTCAAATTCAAATGGTCTTGGTAAGTCAAAGACGTCAGGTGCAACAGCTTTCAGTAATTTCAGGTTCACACTAAGAGTTAAACCTGCTTATACAGTCTATTACCTTGATGTTCCTGGTATGAACACATCCAAGTTCCTGACCTTGATCTTCAGGGGTCTCATTAGACTTGAAAACAGGGATTCATCTCTTGACTGTCAAGATTCATTGGGGAGGGGTCACATCCCAATTTCTCAGGACGACAACACAGGTTCACCGATTTCCAGGTCAGGATTAAGGTGAAACGACACCAGGGATCCTTTAACTCACAAAACTCAACCTTTATTCACTCACAGCAAGAATTGGCATGTTCACAGCAAGAATTGATATGTTCACAACAAGAATTGATATGAAACTACATCAGTAAGCTGTGTAACATGTGCTAACCGTACGTCACCAAACTCATACTACAAGCCTTGCCTATTTGGGGATCAGTTCAGGGAAGAAAATAAGGGGAGCCCTCCCGTTGAGTCATGAGGTTCTGAGTTGACCCCCTTGCTTTCTAGACTCCCTCTCAGTGAGGAGCCCAGGGGTGGCTGGATCCACTCCTAGTCCCAGACATGGTCAATGGTTTATGTCTAAAGGGATGAGGTGTAGGGATCACAGAAGAAAAAAAAAAAAAGACAGAGACAGAGAGAGAAAAGAGAAAGATTTCACTAGTCCTGGGTCCAGCGTTGGTCCAGCCAGCCTAGAGGTCCAGTTCCAGAGGGCGCATGCATGTGGGGCTTCAATTCATGTCCTTTTATAATCCCCTTGCCCCTCCTTCAGGCAGGCACTCAAACTCACCAGGCTAATTAGGTGTCATGAGTGGTTTGTGCTTCCAGAACCTTCACAAAATGGGTCAGTGGGCTTGGGGGTCGTTTGGTATGACCTGCAGGTACGACCGTTCTTTGACCTTTAGCCATACACGGTGAGCTGCCCTGCTCAGCATATTAGAACAGGGAGCTGCACACTCTCTGGCATGGCACGGCATGGCACAGCACAGCACTCCCTCCCTGACTTCTCACCCACCTGCGGTTCATTGTTATGCAAGGTTTGCTGTTATGCAGAACTTGCCCCACCACAATGTTTGAGACGTTAACTCTTTCAGTCTCTGACGAGAGGCAAAGTTCCCCCACTGACAAGAGGGGAAAGAATGGCACAAATGTTTCTTTAAGGAGAGACATTCTTGGACCATGACATGGACCTCCTCTCTCTACAGATATGAAAGATGTTCAGGAAGAAAAGTAAACATTACCTCTACATAGAATCATAGAATCATTTAGGTTGGAAAAGACCTTCAAGATCATTGAGTCCAACCATTAACCTTGCCCACTAAACCATGTCCTTAAGTACCGTGTCCACTCGTTTTTTGAATATCTCCAGGGATGGTGATTCAACCACTTCCCTGGGTAGCCTGTTCCAACGTTTAACAACCCTCTCAGTAAAGAGGGTAAAGAAATTTTACCCTCTTTAATAAATATAATTTAAATATAATTTAAATATAATAAAGAGTAAAGAAATTTTTCCTAATATCTAACCTAAATCTCCCTTGCCTCAACTTGAGGCCATTTCCTCTTGTCCTATCACCAGCCACCTGACAGAAGAGACCAACACCCACCTCACTACAACCCCCTTTCAGGTAGTTGTAGAGAGTGATAAGGTCTCCCCTCAGCCTCCTCTTTTCCAGACTGAACAGCCCCAGTTCCCTCAGCCGCTCCTCATAAGACTTGTGCTCCAGGCCCCTCACCAACTTGGTTGCCCTTCTCTGAACACGCTCTAGCAACTCAATGTCCTTCCTGGAGTGAGGGGCCCAAAACTGAACACAGCACTCAAGGTGCGGCCTCACCAGTGCTGAGTACAGGGGAACAACCACCTCCCTGCTCCTGCTGGCCACACTATTTCTGATACAGGCTAGGATGTGATTGGCCTTCTTGGCCACCTGGGCACACTGCTGGCTCATGTTCAGCCAGCTGTCAACCAGCACACACAGGTCTTTTTCTGCTGGGCAGCTTTCCAGCCACTCTTCCCCAAGCCTCTAGCGCTGCATGGGGTTGCCATGACCGAAGTGCAGGACCCAGCACTTGGCCTTGTTGAACTTCATACGATTGGCCTCAGCCCGTCGATCCAGCCTGTCCAGATCTCTTTGTAGAGCCTCCCTACCCTCAAGCAGGTCGACCCTTCCCTCCAACTTGGTGTCGTCTGCAAACTTGCTGAGGGTGCACTCAATCCCCCCATCCAAATCATCAATAAAGATTTTAAACAGAACAGGGCCCAACACCGAGCCCTGGGGAACACCACTTGTGACCCGCCGCCAACTGGATTTCACCCCGTTCACCACTACCCTCTGGGCTCGGCCATCCAGCCAGTTTTTCACCCAGTGAAGAGTACACTTATCCAGGCCACAAGACACCAGTTTCTCAAGGAGTATGCCATGAGAGACAGTGTCAAAGGCCTTGCTGAAGTCCAGGAAAATAACATCCACAGCCTTTCCCTCATCCACTAGGTGGGTCACCTGGTCATAGAAGGAGATCAGGTTGGTCAAGCAGGACCTGCCTGTCGCAAACCCATGCTGACTGGGCCTGATCCCTTTCTTATCCTGGACTTGCCATGTGAATTCTCTCAAGACAAGCTGTTCCATAATCTTCCCCGGTACCGAGGTCAGGCTGACAGGCCTGTAGTTCCCCGGATCCTCCCTCCGACCCTTCTTATAGATGGGAGTCACATTGGCAAGCCTCCAGTCCTCTGGGACCTCCCCTGTTGACCAGGATTGCTGATAGATGATAGAGAGTGGCTTGGCAAGGACCTCTGCCAGTTCCCTCAGTACTCTTGGATGGATCCCATCAGGTCCCATAGATTTCTTAGTGTCCAGATGACAAAGTAGGTCCCTAACTAATTCCTCCTGGATTAAGGGGGGTATGTTGTGCTCTTCATCCTTACCTTCCAGCTCAAGGGGTGAAGTACCCTGAGGATGACTGGACTCACTATTAAAGACTGAGGCAAAGAAGGCATTAAGTACCTCGGCCTTTTCCTCATCACTGGTTGCTACGTTCCCTTCTGTATCCATTAAAGGAAAGATATTCTCCTTGGGATTCTTTTTACTGTTAACATATTTGTAAAAACATTTTTTGTTGTCCCTTACAATAGTGGCCAGGTTTAGTTCTAGCTGAGCTTTTGCCTTTCTAATTTTCTCTCTGTATGATCTAACCAGATCCCTGTACTCCTCCCAAGTTGCCCGCCCTTTCCTCCAGAGATGATAAACTCTCCTTTTTTTCTTGAGTCCTAGCAAAAGCTCCCCATTCAGCCAGGCTGGTCATTTTCCTTGGCGGTTCGACTTGCGGCACATGGGAATAGCCTGGTCCTGAGCCATTAAGATTTCCTTCTTAAAGAATGTCCATCCCTCCTGGACCCCTCTGCCCTTCAGGACCGTCTCCCAAGGGACTCTCTCAACCAGTGCCTTGAAGAGGCCAAAGTTAGCCTTCTGGAAGTCCATAGTGGTGGTTTTGCTGACCACCTTCTTTGCCTCACCAAGAATTGAAAATTCTATCATTTCATGGTCGCTAAGCCCAAGACGGCCCCCGACCATCACCCCTCCCACCAGTCCTTCCCTGTTCGTAAACAGTAGGTCTAGCAAGGCTCCTCCCCTGGTTGGCTCACCCACCAGCTGTGTCAAGAAGTTATCTTCCACACACTCCAGGAACCTCCTGGATCGTTTACTCACTGCTGTGCTCTATTTCCAGCAGATGTCTGGAAAGTTAAAGTCCCCCACAAGGACAAGGACACACGATTCTGAGACTACTACCAGCCGCTTGTAGAACAATTCATCCGTCTCTTCAACCTGGTCGGGCTGTCTATAACAGACTCCCAGCACAATATCTGTCTTATTGACTTCCCCTCTCATCCTCACCCATAAGCACTCCACCTTGTCATCAGAATCGTGTAGCTCTATACAGTCAAAACATTCCCTAACATAGAGCACCACCCCGGCACCTCTTCTACCTTGCCTATCCCTTCTAAAGAGCTTGTAGCCATCCATTGCAGCACTCCAGTCATGGGAGTCGTCCCACCATGTTTCCGTGACAGCAACTAAGTCATATCTATCCTGCTGCACGATGGCTTCCAGCTCCTCCTGTTTATTGCCCATGCTGTGTGTGTTGGCATAGATGCATTTGAGCTGGGTTATCGAATCCACCCCTAACATCGGCATGCTGCACCCAGGCTCATCTCTGGTGCACCTAGTTTTATCCCTTACCCCCTTTGAACCTAGTTTAAAGCCCTTTCTATGAGCCCTGCCATCTCATGAGCAAGGATTCTCTTACCCCTTTAAGATAGTTGGACACCATCTGTCACTAGCAAGCCTGGTGCTGTGTAATCCTCCCCATGATCAAAAAACCCAAAATTCCACCTG
The DNA here is from genome assembly GCF_900496995.4 of Aquila chrysaetos chrysaetos. Taxonomy (NCBI): domain Eukaryota; kingdom Metazoa; phylum Chordata; class Aves; order Accipitriformes; family Accipitridae; genus Aquila; species Aquila chrysaetos. The sequence goes on from NC_044030.1 coordinate 26,126,237, forward strand.
TGGCACCAGCCTCTGAGCCACGTATTAACCAGGTGTGTTTTCCTGTTCCTTTCAGTGTATTTCCCTGCCACTGAAGGGATTGAGGAAAACACTACCTGTGCTCCTGATCTTTCTACTAATCGTCCCAGTGCCCTGAAATCCCTTTTGATTGCCTTTGGATTCCTCTCTGCAATCTCATCACTGCCAACCTGCACAACCAACAATGGGTAATAATCAGAGGTCCGAACCAGACCAGGGAGTTCCCTGGTAATGTCTTTCACCCAGGCCCCAGGGAGGCAGCAGACTTCCCTGTGGGATGGGTCAGGTCTGCATATTGGGCCCTCTGCCCCCCTCAAGAGGGAGTCACCTGTGACAATTACCCTCCTTTTTCTTTTTTCAGAGGATGTGAGAATGCGTGGGGCTGCCCGACTGGGCCTAGGCACCTCCCTAGATAGGGCTTCATCTACGCCCTGATCTTCACTGGCCTGATCCGCAAGTTCCAGAGCCCCATACCTGTTGCGCAGGGGCAACTGGGAAGGTGAGGGAGACCGGGAGTGGATTCGCATGCCTCCCCGAGCAGGGACCTGTATCCATTCCCCTCCATCTCTTAAGTCCCCTCCTGCCTGGAGACAGGAGGGCAGGGGATCCTCTGCTTCTTGCGGAGCCTCCATCTGCTGCCTCTGCCTCAGGGATGGTTGGTAGGGTGTGGGCCCACCAATCTATCTCCCTCTCACAGTCCCCGATACTCCTCAACCTTTCCACTTCCTCCTTCAGCTCTACCACCAGGCTGAGCAGATCACTCACCTGGTCACATCTCACACAAGAGGTGTCCCTGCTGCCCTCCATCATCTCTGATAGACTCAGGCACTCCCTGCAGCCAGAGGCCTAGACAGCTGCATGTTTACACAGGACCTCTGTCTGCGTCGCCATATTTTTCCTAACAATGGCTTTCACCCGAGTGGCAACCATACCTGGGTCTCCCTCTGGGCAGACACTCACCACTTGAGTAGCCTTCTCCAGCTGGGAAGAGGGGGGGCTGCGCCCTACCTGCACGAACTGCCGCGCCACGCCCTGGTCGCCGGCGCTCCTCGGGGCCGCTCAAATCTCCCGCGGTTGCCCCGGCCACGCCCACGCCGCGTCAGCCTCTGTCGCGAGAGCCGCCGGCTCTGGCCGGGTCCCTCCGCTCCTCCCCGGCGCTCCCGGGCCTCGGGGACCTCCCGGTCCGCCTCAGTCTGGCGCTTAGCCGCCGACCTGCCCTTGCCGCTGCTGGCCTCGCCGCTGACTGAATGCTGCTGACCGTTACATAGCAGTCTTTCTACACTAATTGCTACTTCTAGGAACAGTAGCTATGTGATGATAAATGCAAAGAGAAAAAAAATGCAAGCTGTAGCCAGTTTCCTACAAATAATTGTGCAAGAAAAACAGGTAAAGGTATAAATTTTACCTGGTTTTAGCCTACACTTGGCTTTCTGTAATGTCTATAGGGCATTCAGATATAGCAGTAATTAATAGTATTAATTAGGCTACACACCCTTCCAAACGACTACATGAAGGTACAGGGGGGACGGGTTACGGACTTGACACACAGCTCTAAAATCTCAGGACAAATTGTAGACAGCTATGGAAGCAAACAGAAAAAAAGCACCTTTTCAATCCATTAGGTTTCCAAAATAGTTTCTGCCTTATGAGAAATTATTAACTACACCTCCAGGACCATATCAACAAATATAAATCATATATACAAACCAATCTTTTATCAAGGACCAGCTATAAAATTTGTGCCCTTGGCTTTTTTCTTTACCCTTTGAACTGTATATAACATTGTTACTGACTCATCTAGTTACCTTGAGATGTTATTTGTACCCATCAGATTTCCATGCAATTATCTTTTCAGACCAAGTAGAGAAATAAATCATTTGTATTTTGTATGAGGTGTTGACATTTATTGATTTAATGTTCTTGTGAAACCTTTCAGGGAAGCAGTTTTAAAATACAAAATCAAATGACTGGAAATTAAGAGATAACATTGTAACAAATTCAGATTAGTTATCATTATTAAGTTTTCAGACAAATAATGTAATAAGACAGACTTTCTGAAGATGTATAACATCTTTGCTGCTAAAATCCTTGTATCAGTAGCTTTTTGCTTTGTACTGTGGTTTACTTTTTTTTTGCCAAAGAAAATAGTAATTCCTCTCTACCTTACAATTTCCTTCTTAATGGTCACAGTCAAAATTCTAAAACACTTAATTTGTCTACTGTAGGTATGTATTGTTTCTTTCCACTTCACCATGCAAAATTTGTCTAAATGAGTAGCAACAGGAGGTTAAAAATTGTAAATAGCTTAGAATGGGAAGGAAAGAAATGATGAATCTTACGCATAAAACATTGCCTTTGGACTCAGAAAGTTTTTGTCTTACTTCTGGCAAAGACTGTGTCCTTAAGCAAATCAATTAATTGTTCTATATTCACCTTTTTACATGTGTAGACTGAGGCTTTTCCTACAACACAAAATACACCCGAGTAACAATGGGAGACTGAAAAAAGATAAAATATCATTGATGAAAACTATTATTTTATAAGGATTTCCTCTTTTGTGTGTATACATACATAGAAGTATACTTAGAAGACATTTTTAAAAGATTTTTTTAATGACTTTTCCACTTCCCACAAGAGTATGAGTTCTTCAGCTATTGCATTTGTATGATTCAAAACATAAGTCACCCAAAGAAAAGATGCTTGGAAGCTGTATTAAAAGTGGTAGCTATAAGGGATCAGGCTAGATGAACTTTCCTAAAGACTTTGAACCACTAAACATTATTAATAAAACCTTTCTTAACTACCATAATGTTCCAGAAGCATAATGACAGATTCCTACAGGTAATTTAGCTATTTGCTACTCTTTGTAGCTTTCATACTCTTTATTTTTGTGCTATCAAGTTTCTACTGACAGCTCTTATCTGTTGAAGAGACATCTTTTCTTTTTTTTTTTTTCTTTTTTTTTCCTTCTGTTTCTATGAACCTTGCTAGTTTTACCTTTAGGGCAAAGCAGTGATCCAGCTGTGTGGCCTCTTGTCTAATCATCATTTACCTGTACTGGGTCTACATTTCGAAAGCAATATGCTTCCAGGCTATTTTTTTTTTTTAAAGTAACCTCTGAATTTTATTAAGATGTCTGAGACAGGGAGAGGTATCTAAAAGCTTGTGATAAAATGAAGCTGTTCTTTTTAAAATTCTTATTGGTCATGCTGCATGAGTAGTGTTCAGGAAAAGGAATTTGGACTGCTACTCTGTGGAAACTTTCTGCATAAAGTGCAGGTTTTAATTCACAACTAATCTGTTTTGCCATCCATAACATGCTCAGACTGCATAGTTTTTGAGTGTAGAAACTAGTATACTACTCTGCATTGCACTCTTGTCATTTCAGAGGAGCAGGTTGAAACACCAGAAAATGAAGTTAATAATGGGGCAACAGGAATAGTTCTGTAGAAAGACAAAGTGAACTCTTTGGGGTAAATCTCTGCATGCAGCCTGATACCTGAGTTCAGGAAAAAAAGCCACTGCTGGAATTAGGCTGCTCCGTCCTGGGGCTCAGCCTCTGCAGGCACACAGGGGTTGTGGCAGCCCCTGGGTGACCTTACTTTGCCCATGAGGGGCTTTAACCATAACCTTGAATCTCTTTCTACTGAATATACATTGTGCTGAATTCTTTATTTATCACCAAGAATTTGCCATGATACCTGATTTTACACTGAGGCACAAGGCCTGCCAATCTCCCCTATAACCAGATAGCTTCCTCTGAGGCTCACAGCCCTCTGTAACTCCGGGCCTATCTTTCAAACTTTGAAGACAGATTAAAAAAGAAGGCTACTTGAAGCTATAGATAACATGGCAGAGATTAGCAAGAAGTGTTGTATCAGTTTCCTGACTTAAAACATATGTTCAATGCACCATTTGAATTAATTATCTGGAGGGAAACTTTTTAAAACCAATTTTAAAAGAGTACCTGGGCTTATATGTTTTCGTATCATAATTCAGTTGCAAATATTCATTTATTCTGAGATCAGAGCCTTTATTTGTCTTGTTTGTCTGCTTTAGCTTCACTTTTTTTTTGCTGACTAAGGGTGGGACTTAGTGGATATAGAACCTACCAACTGGCTATGGTGCTCATCATACAACCAAAACTGGACTCTGAAATTTGGCAATGTATCTGCACTTTCAAAGTGACTGCTCTCTCTTTACCTGCAGTAAACTAGGAGTATCAGGCTGGAGGTGTTTCTGTCTACCCTACCTGTGCAAGTTTACCACACAGGGGAGTGGAGGTGCTCCTTATATCCTCTTCTCCTTTCTGTGAACATTAACCTGGACTTCAGTTTTAATGTGGCGTGAGTGCTTCAATCACCTCAGCCCTTTATTTAACACAGAAATATGGCAAACAGAAGAAAGGGTGTGTACTGTTATTTGTTTTCACACTAGAAATGGGGAGAATACTTCCATAAGTAGAAAACTGAAACCAAACTGAGTATCAAAATAATTTAAAGGCACTAAAAATTGAACAGCCTCCTTCCCACCTAGTACTATCCATATACTGTACACGCAGACAGAAGAACAATGGACAGGCTTGTTTTATTGTGAGTGCAGGAAAAAGCATTAAGAGCCAAAAGCAAGCATATCAAAGCCAGGGACAGATACTTGGAAAGGGAGAAAAACGAAGCCTGGCTAGATACATGCTTATCAGTCAACGATTCTATTTATTTATTTTTTGAGAGAAGTACAGTCAGAGTGGAAGGATATTTATTATTTACAGAAGGTTTTCTGCTGGGCCTGCTGTCCACGATAGCAACCATTGTTCCAGATGGAAGGAAATAAATAAATAAAAAGCCCCAACTGATTAGGATGGATTGGACTAAGCAGCCAGGGAGGGCACTTCAATAACTTATTAAAGGCTTAGCAATTGTATTCCTGCATCTGCTGTGCTCTGCTACTTATTTTTATTCTCATTTTTTTACTTTCCTTTCTGCCCATGGAAGGTTATATTTTTCTATAATTACCACAAGCAAATCTTTCTTTGGCAGCGCATGTAGTGATTAATCGCATTTCCTTTATTGCAGTAGTGGGTGGTTTTTGCTTATCCTCTTTTTATATATAGCCTTTAATTTTCCATATTACAGGCAGTACTAAGTAGTTGCTTGTAGTAACAAAGATAACAATTAGCTACATATGTTACCAAGATGGAGCTCTCAGGCTGCATGTGATCTTTTTGAGGCCTACGTACTTCTTCTTTATGGGTTTGCATAACTACCATAAAAAGTGAAAGAAATGCTATCTACCTATGGTAGAAAATTGTCTTTAGGGTATGCAAGTTAGAAACAAATTCTTGCTTCTCTCTCCTAAAATTTGGTACTGTAATAGCTTAAACACTGGATGAGTCATCCTGCTCAATAAAACCGGAACCGCCAATAAAAATGGTAATACAGAAAATGTTGTTCTTTGGGGAAGTACAGGCAGGGTGAAGCAAACTGCCAGGCTGCTGGGGTTTAGGGCAGATTTGGCTGTGGATTCTCTGGTATGACTCTAAGACATACCGTTCTATTTAAAACAGGAAAGAAATATTCAAGACTGCTGAAGATAGGCTTTGAAAATCATAAGTACTGATTATATGAGGAGCCATTGCTCTGTGTATGATAAAGAAACCACAGAATTCAATATGTGGGCATGACTTGTGTGGTTTCAAGTATCTCGTGTTTGCTGTGAGTACCTGTTAGAAATCCCTTGCCTAAAACCTTAGGGTTTAGGCACTTGCCCCATAGCACAACAACATGCCAGGAATCTTACTTTGTTAAGGCTTGTCAGTGTAAGATGCTTTTCCCCCACACTTCTCCCTACCAGGTCCCCAAAAGCTTCATGTATATCCTAGAAAACTGAACTATGGTGCAGGGTATTGCAAGAGCAGCTGCACACCCCAGTAACCACAAAGGAATGGGATGCCTGTTAGATTACTCACTTTTCTTACAGATCAAGTGAGACAGATTAAAAAAGAAGGCTACTTGAAGCTGTAGATAACACAGCAATGATTAGCAAGAAGTTTGAACTACAAGACCCTTTAGTAAGACTGTACTTAACCATGAGAATTTTTCCCAGCTGCCTTTGTGTCTTAGTTGGCTTTGGAATATCTAATGAGCCCTGGTGAGTCCTTACAGGTACATCTTCATTGTAGCTAGTGCTAAAGATGACTGCCAGAGCCACCTGCAGAAGCTGTGGCTGACCTGGTCCTCCTATAGATCTCCGTGGAGTTCTTTCCATGTTCTTACTTTCAGATTCCCTATACTCATTTTATGTGTTTGGTTGGTGGGATGTCCCCCAGCAATGCGGTTGTTACATTCTTTCCACCCACCCCGCTCCTGAAATTCCTTTAAAAAATATTTCTATGGTGCTTCTGTACTCTGAGGCAGTAACAGGAGAAAACAGCCAGAAGACACAGATAAAACTATATTGTGAGAGAGATGAAATGCAGAGTCTTCTTAGTGGTGAATCTGGTGCTGCTTTTTCTGGCACTGTGTAAGAACTGACCATGGTAGTACAGGTAGTGAATTTATGTACACAGTACTTGAACTATGTTATCTCTCTATGTCTCTGAACACACACATGCATTATAGGAAGAATTGTCTGGGAGATTCTGCCACCATGTTTTTTTCCCATATGAGTCAGTAGCAAGTAGAAACAACTTCAAAGGTTAATATTCCTTTAAGGAAGAACAAAATCTGTAAGATTTGGCCTCATTTAAATACTATTTAAATATAAAGAGCAATACCCTAGCTATGACACTCAGTGCCAACTGAGGACTGGGTCCAAAGACTACAGTCATGTAATTTGCAGTACTCGAGGCTGCATCTTAATAAGACCATCTGGAAATTGAAGCTGTTTCAGCATAAGAATATCCACTTTTCCAGCACAGTTTCATGCTAATTGTAAACAGTCAGTGTGTGCGCTGCGCTAGCTGCTCCTTAGTTTCTAGTTGGAGGTTGTTTTTAACCTATAAAACTGTAGGGCTAAGTTGTCTGCTGCTGGTGTAATATATCTAGAATTAATGTGAGGGTCTCATTCATAAGTGATTTAGGACTTGGTTACCTCAGAGAGTAGTACAGAGCCTATCTTAATTTCACCAGCGCATGAGAAAGAGGTAAAAATGAAAGATTTAGGATGAATAGATGTTATTATAACTTTCATCATGAGATCAGGTAAATGTCAATTTTGTTTTATTTGGGTTTTACTTCTGATAGCGTGTTAAATAATCCTCATAAAAGTACTAGGGAAGTAGATAGTGCCTTCACAGGAATTAAGACAAATATGTAAATTATTTCCAAGTAAATGTATTTCTTTGAAAGTAGGACAATTAAAAAATAATGCGGGTACAATTTCTAGCCCTTTAGCTCAAGATTCTTGAGTCACCTGAAGATGGTTTTTCACAGAAACCTCAATCACTGCATAGAAGTCTCCCTTTATTATTTGTGGGAAACTGTAAAACCGAACCACTCACCCCATAGATTAATTGGAGGACTAAAAAGGTGTTTCTAACTGAAGAAATAGAGTAAATCTGATTCTAATATCACCTATAAACAATTAAACTAGGAGTAATTTCTCTGAAGCCAGGGGAGTAACACCAGTTTAGAAAATGTATAAGGGATGTTAGAGTAGTGTCTAGTGTAATGCTGTAAACACTATGCAGATTTATTTGCATACATAAAGTAATTCTGCGCAGGGTCCAACAGCTGACTCTGTTGACCTGCCCTGCATAAGTACTCTGTCTGTTTAAATACAGGCTAAAGAGACACCCAACTCTGTATTTGTTATTGCATTCAGTGTAGATGACAAAGGTGACAAAGTATATGCATATATAAACATTAGCAAACAATGACCTGATGCAGATTTCCATTTTATTTCCTATTTTTGTCCATAAGTTGAATTACTTTAATCCTTAAATTTCAGTGCCAAATTGACCCTTGAGATTTGGGAAATGGGATGGGAAATTAATCTTTCTTTTTAGATGGCTCAGAGTTTCTCAGTGAGGTGTAATATAATAATGAAAAAGAAATGTAGCTGACTGATGTTTATAGTTGTTTGCCCTTTTGAAATACGGTTAAAGTAGGCAATGCCTGAGCAGTGTTGGAGCAGTAGAGCTGTTATTAACGGTGATATACTTTCTGCTGGGAGGGGGTTCAAATTATACTGTGCAGAGCTTCTATAGCTGTCCCCGCTACCCTAATGGTGAATGTATACTCACTGTTTTAAAAGGGTCTAAATTAGGTTGTGTTGAAGGCAGAGATTTCAACAGCTTCTCCCCTCTTTTGTAGTGAGTCCTAGTGAATATGGAGAAGCCTGACACTATGATATACAAAATTATATCAAGAAAGGTCCTATTTTCTCTTTTGTTCCAGAATTATCCCTGAGGTAGTGTTTGCATTAGATCCTGTGAGTCTGAGTAATAATGTTTTTCCGACCAGGTTATGAAGTGGGTGCTTATTCCAGTAAGGGATCCACTGCATGAGAACTGTAATAGCACCCGTTCATGCTGCAGTGGATGATGCTCTACATCAAAGGGCGTTTCAGTTTAAGGTATGTATATCTACATGTTTGCTCAGTGAACCAAGGCTGAATTGTATTTCTCTTTTTTGTAGAGTGAGTGGAGGGAGAGTTGCACAAAGTTTTATTTTATGTCCTTAGGATGCAGCTCACCATATCTAAGCTCAGTAAAGCTCAGCATTACACAAGCGACAAAATTTGTATGTAGCTGAGGCTCTGAGAAGGTAAAATTCTGACCTTAATGTGACAGGCTAGACCATTCAAGGCCTTTTGTAAGACTGCTGTCACTATCAGCTGAGGCACTATCATCTCCTTTGTGCTGTGTGTGTGATATGTAATGAACACTGGATTAACGTAAACACTGACCTTTTGGGCCTGTCTTCTGGATCTATTGCTAAGCATTTGTTACAGGCCACCTTCTGTGATGACACACAGAGGATATGAGCTGTTACTAACTTCAGCTGGAGAGTCCTGGTTATTCATCTAGGGCAGCGGTGGCTTGTGCTTTTCTTTCTGAGTCCCAAGATTAAACTTTTGTGTGATTTCCGAAGACAGTATCTATTTTACCAGCTTGCCTGCCTATCTTTCACTTTCTGTTGGTTGTGCTGGAAGATGTCATCTGTTCCCCTAAAGTGCTGATCCATTTTTGTTACAATCTTCATTTAGGGGTGAAATAGTAAGAAAATAACCTCTGAATTCACCCTGATAGGCTAAAATACTGAAATTAAAAAATACCTTTTTGTGTGTGTGTGTGGGATTTTTTGTTCTAAGATGAGTCTCAGGGAGAGCTGACTCATCTGAAGAAGTAGTCCACAACTACCTCAAGGTCCGCAGTGGAGGGGAGGTACTGATCTCGTCTCTCTCTGGTGACCAGTGATAGAACACGAGGAATGGGATGAAGCTGCATCAGGGGAAGTTCAGATTGGTCACTAGGAAAAGGTTCTTCACTGATAGGGTGGTTGGTCACTGGAACAGGCTCCCCAGGGAAGTGGTCACTGCACCAAACCTGTCAGAGTTCATGGAGTGTCTGGGCAACACTCTTAGTCATATGGTTTAGTTTCAGGTAGACATGCAAGTTGGATTTGATGATCCTTATGGATCCCTTCCAACCTGAGATATTCTGTGATTCTGTGATTCTAGGTGGTGAAAAAACCTTTGAGATTGTATAGCTATGCTTTTCCTTCCTCACCTTATTTTGACTTCTCTTTAGAGCAAAAGGAAAAAAAAAAAGAATGCAAGAAGACACAGTCATCCAAGTTTTAATTGTAATATATATCCAATTGTGGCATATATCTAATATATATATCTAATAGTATATATTGTATATATATCTGTTATCTGATAATAAATATATAATTAATATATACTAATGTATGCTAATGTATTAATCTGCTAATATATCTATAGTATCTATATTTATGTAATCCTAGTGTTAATTGTCATCCAACCTATTGCAGCAGAGAGATAGCAAACAAATTAGGAGTACTGTAGAAAACAGTGCTGCAAATAGTGTTGTGTAGATTGTAATATCAGCTGAATAACTAGATATGTGCGAACTCACTCTGCTGACCATTTTGATCAGGAGGATAAAGATACCTTGATCCTGTTTTCATTTTTATCACTCTTTTGCATAATAACAGATTGTGCAGGAATCTGTATTAAGGGGTCAGAAAAGATTTATTTAAAAAAAGAGCTCCAATTCTGCAGTGACAGGTTAGATACCTGCTTTTAAAGCATAGGTAAAAAACTACCCTTTTGATAGTTGAACTCTATTTTAGTAATGTGTTAACACCACAATGTGGGCATTTTGCTTCCCTTTCTTCTGAATGGAACTATTGATGATCTTGCCTGGGTGTACTATCAATAGAAAAATACAGTGACGATCGAAGTAGTAAATAACTGCCGTAAAATGCAAAAAGGTTGTTCTGTTACTAAAGCCATCTTGGTTATCACTTAATTCACTCCTACCCCTGATTCCTGAGGTTGAAAATTGTGTTGTTGTTATGATAGATTAATCTTCATTTCAGTGCATTCAAATCCAACCTGCTTAATCAATGTTTTTGTGTGATAAAAGAAGAAATTCAGACACCCCGTCTATACTTGTCTCTTACCCATGAAGTGTGTATTAATAGAGGGGACTTTTAAAAGTTATTGGCATATAGCATCAGATGAGATGTCAGAATCAGCCAAATTAGACAATAATCAATGTAAAATGATTGATGGTGGTTCTCAAATAAAGTTACAGCAAAAGAGTAATTTTTTAAAATTAGAAGAGCACAGAGGACATGGAGGCTTGCTGAGATGAGCTCAAAAGGAGATTTCAGAATCTAGCAGCATTAAGTACTAATGTAACTGCTTGCTTAAGAAGTGAGAACTGCAGAGATAAATGAACCAAATTGCATAGAGCAGGAAAAAACTCTGCAAACCAGAAGCATCTGACAAGCACTTTGACAACTTATTAGGCCTCAATTTCTACTTGAAAAATGGACCAAATCTTCAATAACTTCACTTACCATTTCCAATCAGAAACTTTCAGAGGTTTCTAAGCAACAAATCTTTTCATATGTTTGACTTGATAAATACACGTGTGCCATGTTAAGACAACATTTCTTCCTGACTTGCTATTTTTTCTTTGCTTATTGTTCAAAATGTGTTGATGGGGGTGTTGGTATCCTTACTATTTAAACATGAGAATTTGTATATTTGAATGCTACAAAGTGCCAGCTTCTTACTGTCAGCGCTTTTCATACAGTCTTTCCTTCCTTCCTTCCTTTCCTGTTCTGGCTCTTTCATTTTGAATCTGGACACCAGGATTCCACGACGGAGTTATTCTGTTGTGAAGACTACAACTTGGAGTTTATTATTCCTATGTAAAAAGCACCACTTTCTATGTATAACTTTACTTTTGCAGTCTTCAGTCATTTTATGCTCTGTTACACTCTTCTGATGCCACACCCCTTATTTTCACAAAAGAAAAGAGAAAATTAGAAAGAAAAGTAGTAGCATGAGCATAAAAATACTTGAGACATGAAAACCAAACCCAAGCTCTTCAATAACTATAGGTAAAAAGAACATTTTAGGCCTAACACAGAGTGATAATTTCTCTTCAAAACAAGGGGGTTATATCTAAATCAAAGAAAATGAAGGAAAAGTCTACTGATTGGTGATGGTAAATATAATGAAAAGAGACATTTTTATACGTCACTTCATCCTTCATTCATTGAAGAGGATAGATAATGGGTTTGTTTTTGATATCAGAAAAAGACAGGAAGATAGGGGAGAAAGAGGGATGAAAGACTAGTAACTCAGTGAAATCTCATGCCTTGAGATATTCATTATGTCACTTACCTATATGCAGTGTAAGTATGTGGGGTTTAGTTTTACTTCAAATCACATTTGTTTAATGGCACAAATAATACCGAGAACCTATTACCCTATTGTCATCATAATTTCAGGAGAACAAGGCGAAGTACAGAGGACCAGTAAAACACCTGCATTCCTGAGCAAAGCCCCTTCTCAATTCTCCTCTTCTACCCTTGGATGCAGGAAGAGAAGCAGAAGAGTATAGCCCATTTCAAACTGACTTTTTATTTGATGCATTCTCAAAGTACCTGGAAGCTTATTGAGACTTTCGTACAAGTTGCCATAGCCTCGGGGCTTCCCTAAGCTTAAGGGAACAAGGCTGCCCTGAATTAATAAAAAATACATTAAGCTCTACTCCTCTCCCAGTTGTAGACCTCTTGCCTTTGGGGACTAGTGTAGAAACATCCTTGCCCTTTTTGAATCAAAGCCAGTTTGTGCCATGTCAGCATGAAGTATAGGCAGAGCAATCTTACATTTGTCTGCAGTGGGCCAAGCTGATGATGGGGTTGGAAAAAAGGTGAAAGAACAGAGGTCAAAGAGGTAACGGGTGAAACAGGTAACTTACATTGCTGGCACAAGACCTCTTTCAGTCAGAAGTTTTGAATTCATGGTGCTAGATGCAGAACTAGCAGGCTTCATCTTAGTGACTGTAGCCTTGTAAATTATGTAAGGCATATTTTTTAAATCTTCTTAGTTTTTAAACGGAATTATTCTCCTTTAGTAATGTAGCACATTGACTAGTAATTATGTATGGAACATAAAACATTGGTACTCTTGTAGGTATTGCTGACTTCAGCCTCTTATTATACATTATTTAGTCAAGAACATTTACATTTACAAAAGCTACATTGAATCTCATGACATGAGTGTACATGACAAGTGTGTTGAGATGATTATTTAAGGTGTTTTTTTCCCCTAGGTAGGCAACTTCATGGGTAAGAAAACACTTATGCTATCTGTAATGTAGTCCTGCTAGTTTTACAAATTTAATGCATGTAGCTTGCCATAATTTCTTTCATGAATTTATATTTTCTTTAAAATGGGCTAGGGGAAAAACAAGAATGAGATAGGATAGCTTAATAGTTGAGAGCCAGAGAGAGAAAGAGAGAAAGTAGTTTCAATCCAGCCTGCTAGGCTGGATTTACAAAAATACTCGCAAGTGCAGGTTTTCTTCCCCTGCAGTTAATCCACTTCTGGGATTGTCCTGTGCAGTATCCTTCCAAGTAATATACATTTTTATTTGGTTCATTAACTTCTCTTCTAGTAGACAATGCTATATAGTGAACAGCAAGGGAGTTTCTGAAGAAAAAGGACAGATAAGCATTAAGAGCTTCCTTATAGGAAACTACAGGATTAGATTTATTTTTCAGAAAGGATACTTTGCAAAAGTCCAAATATATCCAAAGCCTAGCTGAGGAGAGTGCCGATTTGTGGATTTGTGTTCTTTTATATCCTGATTACCAGATGTTTTCTACTATTCAGTGGTATACAGTTCCTATAGCAACTGTAGCAATATATGGTACAGATACTATAATGATAAAGAAATTAAAAGGACAAACTCCAGTGTATTTGAAAATAAAAAAAAAAAAAAAAAAGGTATCCACAAAGCACCTTTCATAAGTGTAGATATACAGCTAGCATCCTGCACTTATATAAATACAACTCAGCATGTTTCTGAAACCTTTCAATGCATGCACAGTTCAGCTGATTAAATTTTGACAAAATACGAAAGACAGCAAAAGTCTTTAATGATCCAATATGCTCACATTCACGAAAATTTGCACTGATTTCAGCTGAAGTAAAAATCTACCCCAAATAAGCCTCTCCTCTTGTCTTACTTATTCAGAAAAACCTAAGATAAACAGTCCATGTAAGAGCTCTCATATGAAATAGCAGAACATTTTAGGCAGCACCCAAAGAGGTTTCTCTATTGCATTTGTAGCCGTGTGCCAGCAATCCAATTACAGCCCAAGTAACACTGTCTCCAAAGGAGCATGAAACACTTGAGTGTGTAATATAATTAAGACAGTATGTGTCTTCAAACAAGGCTGCATTCAGTACCTGCCAGTGAAATAATAATGTTACATGCATTGAAATAGTCACTGAGACAGTGTCCATACGTTCTTGCAGTGTGGAAAAAAACATGATTTAGAACATATAAGAGACACTTTTATCTTGCAGCTGTTATTTGAATATTAGTCCACATACACTGAGTCTAAGGTAATTCACCAAAACTTACAGTGAAAAGTTTTAACTGAGGTCCAACCCTTGGAAAGCAATTATGATAAAAAATAAGATTTTGGCAGAGATGTCTTGAAGTGACATAGCTGAGCTTTAGAAGCCACAGTGTGTTTAAATAGTTTTCTACTTTTACCTATGATGAAAAGGTAGATGTTCTTGTCCACTTTTGCAGCAGCAGGAATCCTTCTGCAGTTTTGTTTCCGAAGAAACAGAATTAAAACATCTCCTAGGTGAGACTGAGGAAAACAAATACTATTTTAAGAGCACTATATTCATGGTACAAATGTGCTATACTTTCATTCACTTAAAATCTCTCATTGCCTCTGTCCTTTCAATAGGTAAGAAATAAGTAGGTGGTAATAAAATGTGGTATACTTAGGAGAAATTTGGCTTTTTACAGTATTTAGACAACCCAAACCTTCACTAACACAAATAAATGTCACTTCACACCCATGGTGGATTTTAAAGGACTTCGCTACCAGTGTGACCAAAACCAACATTTGCAGGAAGGATGGCTAAGGCAACTATTATGCCAGCTGAATATTGTGCATCAAGATGACAGATTAATTGATTGTTAGAAAGTCAAAAAAGGATTCCCAGCCATTAGCCTCATACTCAGCAGTGCACGCAAGATGGTTTGAAGAGTAAAGTTGGGGGCATGAAAAGTGCTGTGTGACGTAGCTGCGTTCTCCCAGGAACAGACACTGTAATGCTATCTGACTTTTAAATTAAGTATAAAGGCATGCCAGGATGGGGAACTGCCCCTTTCTGGGTACATACCTGCAAAAGACCCACATTACTGTCCCAATTGTCTCAAAGAAGAGGGAGGAACACTTATTTGATTTAGCTGGGGCATGATATGTTTCTTATCCCTGAAGCAGGGTAGCTTATTAGATTGGCTCTGACAAAGTGAAGCAGACTCCTTGTGGCTTAGTAGTGAGAGCTAAGATTTAAAAAATTGACATATATTATAAAAGAGTATTTGGGTTCAGGTGAATATCCCCAGTAAACAGATGAACCCAAAACTAGCTTTGCATGCACAGATGGGCACTTTTGTGCAAATATTGATAGCGTCATGCTTGAATACCCAATCTTCTTATTCAAACATTGGTTGTGAGAATGCAAAAGACAGTGTGTACACAGTCCTAGGATGGAATTTAAAGACATTGACAATTTGGCCCTTAGTGTATTTGTGTTAGCACCTATTATTCATTCCCCAGAGCAGACTATTTGTAATTATTTTTTTTATATTAGAAATAAGTGTTCTTCATGTGAAATTTAGTGCTAACATTAGACACCGAAAGAGCATCTGATGCTGAGATAGATTTCTTTTTTCCCTGTTTAAATGTTTTTTTTAGGGAAAGATTTCCTCTTTCTTTTGTTTTTTTTAAAAAGAAAATAGTAACAGCTTAAGAGACAGGTGGTCCATAATCTTCCTGTGTACAGATGTAAGCCTTTATACCTATTAGATGTGTACATGATTTATAATATCCTATTTAGAACAGACAAAACGTGGAATTTGCCAAGGTGTATTGTTCAGTTCACAAACATTTTACCAATGCAAAAATGAGGAACAAGGAACGAACAGAATTGTACACTGCCTCTCTCCCCTTTGTATGTTCCCTGGGTAAGCTGGTATTGTTAAGTATCAGTTCTGTGGCTGCTTTTCTTACACCTTCAGCCACAGAGTGAGCCTTGTGTTTTATTCTTCTCAAACCATTAAGTGCTAAACATTCATACTGGTTTAATAGGATGGAAGTCAGTAATAGTCCTCGACAATCAGTCCAGGAACTGATTTCCTGTTGTAAGAATCTTTTGGAGAACATTCCCTACCTGATGCTACTAGGATGGTGTAAGTGCAAATAATACGGAAGAGAGCAGATATGGGTAATCTAGGCTTAGGTGACCACCTGAAATACTAAACCCCAAACCCAATACTTTCTCTTAGAAAGCTCCAAATGAAATGGAACAATATTAACTGTTAATAAAATTAATAAAAAATAAAAATACCTAATCAAAGGTATTGATTAACTTTTCTTGGTCTTCACAGTTTATTGTCCTTGTAAATACCTTTTCTGAGCAAGGTGTTTTTGAAAACTATTATGCAGGAAATGAAAGACCAAGAAGTTTGTAACACTGTTAAGAATGTCTAGAAGTTGCTTGAATAAATGCTCCAACGATTTAAAAATATTTATTTATATTAACAAAAAAAAAATGCTAGCATTGAGCTAGCAGGTGAGTTTGGTATACATTCACTGACAGTTACAATGACTGTTAAAATAAAAGTTGCATCAAAACAGCAGTTTAATAGAAAATTTGCTAGTTTCTAGGCTGACCTTTGCCTGCTAGGTCTGACTATACTACTAGTACAAATTACAAATGGAAACAACAGCTTTTTTTCCTCTACATACTGTCGATGCCTGATTTTGTGCTATGGTATCACCACTGCTGGAGAAAAGAAATTATCTGAGAGGAACAGGGTGGTTTTTAAGAGGTCAGCCTCTTTAGGGTGTGCAGATGATGTTAGAGGACCACTGTTACCACTGTAACACATCTGAAACATAACTTAGAGCATGCCTTCACTTTGGAAAACAGTCAGGCAGGGGATGAGGGGAGTGGAAAAGTGTCTTAGGAACACAATCTCTTCACTACTCTGGGATTTGCATTGAACAGAGTTTGGGTGAGTTTGATTCTCTGTCTACTGTAAGAAAATTGAAACTCTTGTTAAAACCATCTGTAATCTGCAGAACTCAATAATGTGATCTCCTTGGACACTCAAGCTCCCTTCAGACTGAAGGCTCTGCTGGTTTCTCCCCATTGCACCCGCTGAAGGAGCAAATCATCTAGGCAGCAGCATTGTCCGACCATGTCAGGATCATTGAGAAGGAGGGCAGGGAACATGGAAATCTGATGATATTTAGGAGAAGGCAAGCAGTATTCTAGCTGTGTACTGGTAGAAGGCAGAGAAATTCAGGTTTATTATCAATTTTGCTAGCACTGCCATTGTTGGAAGAAAGGCATATCATCCTGTTAATATGCTTTTAGAAGGATGCTATTTTTATATACAGGTATAACAATTTGGGGTAGGGTGCATAAGCAGGCCTGATAATATTAATACCAGAATATTTTGTAAGCTGATGATATTCTAGATACTCTGTGACTTTCCCTGTGGGTCTGACAGTCTGTTTGCTCATCTTAAAGGGAGAAGTTTCTCTTGTTTGACTAGAAGTGCTGTTGAGTTACTTTTGTACTCAGTTATCTGGACATTTTTTTCCCATTTTCAAGGCACCTGTTAATCCCTAAAGCCTCCGAGGTACTTTTTATCTGTACCAGTAACAGAAACTATTTCTAAAGACTTGATCCTGTTAGCCTGTGAGAAAATCCTTGCTCACTTTTTTTGTTGTATATGATTGTTTTGTTCAGTGTATGAATACTTCTGAAACAGTAACACCTCAGAGGACTTAACTATTCTAACAACTGCTTTTAAAACATACAGGTTTCACATCAGGAAGATTGCATAATTGTTTAAAAAGTCACTGTATGCATTAAAAAATTGAAATATCATACTTAGAAGAAGTAAGAATTCTAAGAATTTCTAAGAATTTTCAGACTGTTTCTATAACTATAGGGATTGTAAACTTTGGATTCTCTCTGCTTACCTAGTGTAAGTGGTTGATGAATTATTGAACTCCCTCAGGGTGCTCAGTGATGTACAAAACAGGAGAAATTTTTTTCCCACTGCAGGAAAATAGAAGTTTTCGAGTGTGGTGGATCCTGCTTGGTGTGAAACTGGTCCTAAATCCAGCATGCTTGTACTGAGAAGGGTTAGATGAATGCAATGAGGCAACACAGGGAAGGAATTTGCTCCTTGCCACGTGCTGTATTGCAGCTTCACTTTTTCTGCACCCCTCAGAAGTCACAGCTATGTAGAATTCCTGTTAAATTATACTCTGTGAAACTGAACTGTCTCACAGGTGAATAAGCTTGCATAGCCCTTTTCCTGAGCCATAATGATCAGTCACAGCTGTAGATCTGGGTCCCTCAATACTGACAGGCAATTAGTTGGCCATAGTCCAATTACCAGGAGGTCATGATACAATTACTACAATTGTTATTCATTTATTCTAATGACATAGTGATTATTTGTACTCAAAGAATAACACAGCATAAGAGCCTGCACAACAGAAGAATTCATCAGGCACATTTAAGGTGGTTGTCATATGGAAAATCTTACAAATTTAATAAAGTCCTCTTGGCTTTTTCCAGTACTTCACCAGTATTGCAGTTTCTGCTTTACTGCTAACAGAATAAAACAGAGGTTTTTATGGGATTGGTAAACCATAAATGACTTGACCTTTCTTTGTCTCCCTGGCTTTTATGTTACACCATTTACCTGTGGCAAAACAGTTGTTCATGGTCACATCAAACAAGGTGAACTGTCATAGACAGGTCGCTCGACACTGATGACTGAGACATGTATTAACCCTTCATTCAGAAACCTTTTTTTTGATGCTCACACATTTCTCAGCACCTCATCATCTGGGGATTTGCTTTCTATAGCACTGTCTTCCAGCAACCTTCACACTTCAGACTTCTTCAGCTCATGGTCAAACAGTGAAATACCCTTTTGCTTTTTCTGGTAGAGAAAGAGTTCTCATTAATCTTTATCACTTCATTATAGTGAAATTAGAGATGTAGTCCAAAACTGGCTTAAGAATTGAAATTCAGATGCATTGGTGAGCTTTATATAAAGGCATTGAACTAGGCGTGATCAATCTGATGACAAATGCTTACTCTCACTTAATCTGAGTGACACACCAGCAATACAGTATAGTTAAACAAATTAGGCACTTCGACGAAGTGGACTGGCTGCAAAGTGAGTCTGATACTTTGATTGCACAAAGTTGCACACATACTGTTTCTTTGAAAATACAATGTTGATTCTTATAAAATTTTAAGACATTCCCATGTCTCTGTTTTAGTCAACTAGATCTCCTAAGTAACATCAGAGTGACAGCCTTTGAGGACTTAGAAAAGAACAAATCAAAACTAGTCTTGGCAAGTTGTTCTTGACCAAGCAATGATTTCCTCCAAGTTAAGAGAAGTCACAGGCTCCTGGTTCCTTCTCGCTCCTTCTGAACTGCTGGTACTTTTATTCCTCCCCTCTTATATCTTATCCCCTCTCATTCTGAGAGTTAGGAAAAGATGAATGTATAATGGAGGGACATGTAATGTACAGATAGGCAGCAGATGCCACTTTGTTTTTCAAACCCATGGCAAAACACTTTCTGCATGCAAGATCTATGTGGGAGTTCAGGAGACTGAAGCAATGAACTGAGCAAGGAAAATGAGTGGCAAAGGCTCTGAGAAAAGAACAGACTGGGGAGGGACTAAGAGCATGGACAAGAGGAGAAAGGAGATGAGTGTAAAAAGTACAAGCAAGAACCTGAAAAGCAGGAGCAGAAAAAAACATGAAAGAATAGCAAGCAAATTGGAAGAAAATAAGAACAAAAAGGTATTGAAGAAAGAAGTCTTTCTATTGTGCTGAAGATTTCATTAGACATTCAGGTATTGTGTTTATGCTTTAAGAGAAAAAGAAACAGAAAAGTACACTGCTGTGAAGCTAGTTAGTGTTCATTCATACCTTTCTTCCCCAGTATTTTGTGGTATTTCTGTGGCTTCCCTGGATCTCCACTTCTGGGAATGAAAGGGTGGTTGGCTAAAAGTAAATACAGTTTGGATATTAGTGACTGAAACAGAGGTCCTCTAATGCATGTTTCCACAGGGAAGGTTAGGGGTCATTACCCTTCAAAATGCACTTGGAGTAGCAGACAGCAGAGAAGTTTTAAGTGTTCAGAAGTTGGGAAAAACAATGTTAGCCATTTTTATGTTTCTGTTTATTGACTTCGAGGGTTGTTGTTTTTTTTGGTTTTTTGTTTTTTTTTTTTTCCTTTAGCTAATAGACACAGTGTTCATGGTACTGTAAAACACTCACAATAAACAGCTTTTGTGGTTACTAAATGCCTTGGCATCCTTCACTTTTTTTAATCATCCACAAAAGCTTTTTAAAGCCTGAATACTCCTCCACGGTGAACATTATCCCTTAATTATTTTTTCTTGAAGTGCTGAATTGAATTTGAAACACTGATATGCCTGCTTTTAACATGTGTTGCTATTTTGAAATGTGTTCTTGAGAGTTCCCTGATCATGGAATATGGAATATTTTATAGCTTGTGAAAATGGGGATTCTGGGAAATGTAACCCCTTAATAAAGTTAGGTAATGCAGACGTGCTTTAGAAAATCTTTGACTTTAAGAAAACTCTGCAGATACTCTCCCATGAACCCCCAAGAAAGTGACAAGGGAGTGAAAGGCAAGGCAGTCACTGGTACGGGGCAGAGCTCGGGTTTTTGTGTTCTCACAGGCCAGCTTTCTGTGCATGGGTTGAGATGTAGCTTTTACATAACCAATCATTAAATGAGGGTTGTGGTAATGTTTTGACAAGATGCCCAGGGATATCCACAATTGCCTTAACTGTTAAAAATGAACTGCATTTGGAAACTGAGTACTTAAGGGAGTAAGTTAATTTTTATAAAGCATGTGTTTGAAACTGTAAGGAGAAAAAAGATGTTTTAATGCTGAGTTTGAGTTTATTTGTGAAGTGAAGGAGTATAAAAGCCACTCCTAATATCAGAGTACACAAGGTAGCCTTAAACTCAGTCTTCTAATAATTACAATCTGCTACACCCCCTGTGTAACACATATAATCATGTTAACAGCTTTTCTACTCAGGCACCTTATATTTCCATTATGAAGCCAGCCTCAACTAATTAGGATCATGTAGTAAATTAGCAGTTATGAGGACTGCTGGGTACAAGGGGATCCCCATTTTCTCACCATCTACTTAATCCTCAGTCAATGTTGAGATTACTGCTCACTCAATTTACATATAAAAAAAAATGCTGACATCCTGCTCAGATATTGTGATTCCATCAGTTTATGGGTTTGGAAAAAAATGGTTCACTGTGAATATCTAGCAGTCAGGATTACTAGATTCCCATTGTGGTATCTTTCTGAGGGGATGCAGAGTGATCATGTGTACTGAAGTTGGGGGTTTTTGTATGTGTTAGGGTAGGTGGTTTGTTTTTATTAGAAGGACTAATAAGTCTCAAAAATAACATTTAGAGGGTAAAACATGAGATCTGAAAAAAATTTTCAATACTGAAAAGTATGTTTAAAGAGCTGTTTTCAGATATTCTGAGCACTTAAGTAAGGAGATGGTTTTGGAAGAAGACATTTTTGATATGAGCAAAACCAATTTGCATTATTTCTTATCTCCTTTGTTTATTGCTAAATACAGTTATGATGAGATTATGATATCTGTTAATGTCTGCCATTCTAGCCCAGTTCCAACAAATGAGAAAGAAGTGTTCTCAGGAAAATATTTGGGAATGTTATTTCAGTGCTTTTCTTTTAAACACTTTGGTAATCTCCACAGTACAGAGAGATGCTTAAATATTACAACAGCTGCCTGAGGTGGGAGGAGTTCTCCACTGGCACTATTGGTTTTGTAATAATGACCATTTTTTATGCATAACTTCATATAAGCTCACAGTTGAGCTACCCAAATACTGTAGGCAGCAGTATCTTTTTCAAAAAGGGTCATTATTATAAAACAAAAATGTTCTAACATGTTTGAGTTAGCTGTGGTCTGCTGTACAGGTTAATGATATCTACAAAGGGTGGTTTTTAGAAAACTTAAATATTTAATTCATTGTTGTCACACTCATATCTACACTTAAACCAGCAGAACTACCTAGAAACATGTAATGGGACAGTGATTTTCTTTTGCATTAAGGAGTGCTCTTCAGCTGACTAGCAATATAGTAAGATGCCACTGCAAGTTTTGAAGCAGCTGGGATATTTTCAACTGTCATGTACTAAAAGTGTTAATGTTTTACATAGGCAACAGAAATTTTAACTTGGGTGAGCTATAGAATCACAATATTTTTAATTATAATTTTTATTAAATGTACAATATATATGACTTGCAACACTTCATAAAAATGTATTATTCTTAAGAATAAGTTTGATTTTGAACTTTATCAGCCCAAACTAGTCTTGCATTGGTATACATATGTTGTCAGAATACACATTTTCAAGAAACATCAGGCAAGCTGTTTGAGAGATACATAAAATGGAAGATTTCTAAAATTATTTGATATAGAAGTGCTATGTTTTAACATTGTCTTGGCAAACTTCTCTTTGAGGTTTGGAAGGAATTGTGAAATGGTTTAAACCCTGAGGGTGTTTTACATGTCCTCAGTTTCAGGTAATGGAATCAGAGGGTCCCTCTGTGGACTTACCAAGCCCATTGCCAGAAAGACCAGGAGACAGTTACTTTTCTTGCAGGTCCTGGGAAACAGGAAGGCAGGCCATTTTATAGAAGTCACATGCTTCACAACGTTGTTTCTCAGCTGAAAAAAACTGGCTGAAGTGTGGCTGGCCACCTCTTCTCTTTGATTTCATTGTATTCTGGGGGTAAGATATGTATTGCAATGATCATGAGTGGAGATAGGTTTAATTAAACGCTGGCAAGGGTTACAAACCATTATATAAGCATGATCTGTTAGTCTGATGTGTTCTCGTAGGAAACAATTAGCTTAATACAACTAAATGGATATAGAGTCTCTTTAGCACCACAAATTCAGTTTTTTGGAGGACCTTATCCAGTAGGCTATAGAACAATAGAGCAGCATAAGCAGAAGACCTACTCAAGATAAGGACTCCTTAACTAATTTGCAGAAAATAATCTTTCTGTTAAAACCTTGCTGTTATAACCGTTACCTTGCAATTTTTAAAAATGTGGGATTAGAGTACAATTCTACTTTGCATAGCTGGAACTTATCTTGAATCAATATTTTACTGACAGGTAAAAAATAAATACTTCTCTATTTTTTATAACATGGCAAGGAGGTTTTGTTGGTTGGTTGGTTGGTTTTGGTGTTGTTCCCCCCCCCCCCCCCCCCCCCCCCCCGCCCCCTGCCAGGTTCTAAACCTTCTCAATATCTTTTGCTTACATAGTTGTTTTTCTTTAGGTAGTTGGGTTTAGACAATACCACCACAGTATGTGTTATATACAACAGCTTTTTCTGAGTTTCAAAGCTGAGGTCAGGGTTAAATTTGCCTTCAATTTTACATATATGAAAAGCGGTGATTGTTGTACATTACATCAATGAAAACTATTATAGTCTGGACTGATTTGTATGGTACTTCTAAGCCAACAAGGTAAGTAAAAACTGTGACTGAACTACAGTTAAAATTAGGTAACTGCAAATGAAGAAAAGAAAAAGGTTGATCTCTGAATAAACTTACAGAAACCACAGTCTCTTAAGGCCAAATAAAAATGTAACCTAAGATTAAATGCCATAAAGTAACACTTGGATGTTAATCTTAAATACTCTGTTCTCTAAAATTTTGATGTTAATAGTTAGAAATAAAACTTCAATTAAATATTTTAACATAGAAAATATGGATCCCAGGTTTCTACAGAGGACTCTTTACATTAGTAATTTACACACTTCTTTATGGAACAGTTATCACAGGAGTAAAAATGAATTTAAAGTTAGCAATAACTGTTAGTTAATAACTTGATGGAGAGAAAGTAATCAAACCTAGTGTTGCTGACAAAGAAAATCCAATCTATTTCTCTTTTCGTATGAATGCTTTCCACATTCAGTAGTCCAAGATGAATGTAGCTTCTTATATATTTTTCTAATTTCTGAATATTCAAAACTCTTAAATTCTAAGAAATGTATCATAAGAGCTGAAGAAAACCAACTATTTAGAAGGAGGTTAGAAATATGGTAAAATACAAGCTGAAGGTTAAATTATATTATGGGAAAGAATAAAAAAATCCTTCATGTCAACAAATATATTTCTATAACTTTTTGCCTTATGTTGAGTGATAGGAAAAATCCTATAGAAGATATCACTCAGATACTCTTTTTTGGAGTTTTTCTTGAGTCTGGGAGCTTCAACATAATAAACTTCCATTACTGAAGTGAACAGAAAAGACATACAGAAATTGTGTGGTCATATTATCTTTGAGATTAAGAAATTTGTAAAGAATGAGGTGTTTGATGGAGAATTAGTCACCAGTAAATTTTTCAATTTCAGTTACAATTAGGCAAGGGAGCCTACATGTGGGCTAACCTAGAAGTGTATGATGATACCTTTGTTAGATGAATGTTTGAGGTACTACCTAAAGTATTTGCTTACCAGGATTTAGTAAACTTTCTCCTACCTAGGAGTTTATTACATTATAGGTAACCTAAAAGGTTACTTGCCTGATCTGTAGATCAGATATCTTCTGATCTACACCTAAAAAAAAGGAGAAAAAACTCCTCTGATTTGAAAATATCTAAGGAAAATATCTGAGATCTTTAAAACAAAAAAAATCCAAGAAGCCAATGATTTGACAGTTTGATAAAAATGTTTTCTGAAATGGCCAAGCGTAATTTTGAATCTGATCCACACTGGAATTTCAATACAAAGTTAATCAACTTTCATATATTTTGTAAATTAAACACACTTACTGCGCATTCTGTTCGTTAATTACAAATTTTGACTCTTACTTAATTACATGTTCTAATTATGTGATTTTGTGTTCAGCACTAACTTCAGTTAAATAATTAGGACATGTAAGTAGAATTTGTAGGTAACTATTTGAAGATGTTCATGAAATTCTGTTCCTAACACTAAAACTCCTTAAAAGACAATCCATTACAGATATTAATGTGGATATTTTAAAGAAAGTAAAGTAAATAATGTTTTTGATCACATATGACACAAAAGAGGTGAAGTCATGACATTGGTAAGCCATCTTTTTCATTTCCATGGAACTGCTTGCATGTGTAGACAGAAATACTTATGGTAAGTATTTATTAGATTGATATTTACTGGATTTTCCAGTAATGCTTGATCAGCTTCTAGAATTTCTACATTTCATAACGTTAGTCATTTCATTTTGAGACACTCCTGATTTATTTCTATTCCTGATTTACAGACAAAACCTTAAGCATGTCAGAGGTATCTGCAGTATTCATGCATAAGAATTTTGTTTATAAGCAGATAGTTGTACAAAGTTTAAGGTTCATAAGGTTCATTGCTTCATATTAGTGAGATATTTATAGTAAAAAGTTAGCTAAAGGGCAAGAAAGGAAAACAGCAACACAACACAGAATTCTGTTTATTTTGTCAGGAAATAGGGTACTTAACTACAAGAGGTCGTATAAAGTCACACTAGTTCATCCTGTGAAATTTATTTACCTTCTTGTAGTTCTAACAGGATATGCAGACAAGGAAGGAGAAGCTGCTTCAGGGAGTTGTCAAGAGTTGTTTTTATTCAGCAAGGAAGGAAAATCCATGGTAACAGATGACCCTAAGTCTATTTATTAAAACTTTAAAGATAGGTAAGAAAAAGCAAGCACAGAAGAAAGATTAAATAAAGAACTGCAAGAACATTCAGAGCACTGCTAAGTGTCAGCTCCACAAAACTTCATTAAAATAGCTCTCAGTTAGCAAATACATCAATTGTCACATGCATTGAGAGGTTTAATAAATGGTCAAAATGATAAAAGCAATTATACTACAGACTTCGCAGTGTTGGATAAGAACACTGAAATTATGAAGGGTAATGACTCTTCAGTCATGAGAAAGATACTATTACAGGAAAGAGTAGATCATCATGAATTGTTTTTTCCTTAATCTTTAGGTAATCTGTTCAACAGAGAAGTGCAGATTACAATAGCCTTACAACTCAGGGGTGTTCCTGGGGAACACCAGCTGACCTGTTAAGTTCACTGTCAACTTTTTGCTCCTGTAACACTACCTACTGTAGGTAAAATGGGGCATAACCCAGGCACCAGTTTTGACAGAGAAGCAGAGATAAAGAAGTGGCTGTGTGCTTGAAATCAGATCTACACAATCAGCAAAACATAGCAACACTTAACCAGGCATTTTGATATGTCAAATATCCTTCTTTCTAGTATTCACTTTCTGTGTAAGACCTCTGAGGGAATTATATAATACATGTGTTACAGATGAATAATGGCGCTTCATAGGAGTAGCTGTGTCTGAGAGGAGTGAAGTGAACAACAAGGCTCCTAGAAAAGCTGTATTCCTTATTATCTGATGTATCACAAGGCAACGTACAGAGCAGCTCTGTTAAATGCCAGTGGTTTTTAGGGACTGTTGCTAAAGAGGGAATTCACCTCATTAAGGAAATGTCACCTTTTTAGTGGGAAGAAAGTGCCTCAAACAGGGGGATTGAAACAAAGATATGTAAATCTTTGATTTTTTTGGTTTGGTTTGGTTTTGCTTTGGTTTTGGGTTTGACATTGGGATGTTGGTTCCTCTTTGTCTGATTTCTCAGGAAGCCTGCTTTCCCAAGCAGATGGTGTACTAGAGATTTGGGCAGCATGGTCAGGCAACTGCTTGATGACATAGCTTCAATTCCAGGAGCTGCATAGCCTTTCTTCCATTCTGCTTATAGTTTACAGGTGCAATATTTAAATTCTGTTAAATCTATGTTTTTCTGTAGAACAGGGTTTTGCTGGAATATTTATGATCAGTGTTAATTGCTTTGGCTCTGTGCACCATGTTAATATTGCTGGAGCTATGTAAGGAGAGCTTCTCCTACCTATGCTCCTAAGGGTTTTCTTTCTTTGATTGGACACCCTACTGCTTCCTATCTTCTAGAGCTAAATGGTGTGCCAAGAGATTAGCATGTGTCTTCTACACCTTCAGATGAAGTTTTAGTGAAATGTCAGTGGTGCATAAAATGCACTGCAGTACTCGCACATTGGTGTTAATTTAATGTTTTTGCTTTTGATCCCATATGGTAAACTTTTACAAGTCCTAATTACTGTGATTTTTAACACATAAAGAAGAAGTTTAATTTTAAAAAGTCTTTCTGAAACTGACTCTTTAACTGTATGGGCTAATTATGCTGCTGTTGCTCAAGAAGAAATTCTGTATGAGTAAAAATCATTGGCTGCTGTTTATATATTGTATAAATGCTATATTTATCCCTGACACTTCACTGCTTAACTATGTACATATGCATGAAATCTGGCTCCTAAGAGCTCATTTATTCCAGCTCTACCTCTATAAGGCCATAATTTTGTTTCTGACATCAAAACTGGTTGCTGTGGAAATGATCATGTCACAAAGCTTCAGGTGGGAAGAAAATATGTACTCAATAGATAATCAAAACTGTTATTTTCACTAATGATTTTCTTGATGGAGTGTAGGGCATGTTTATAAAACCTAACTGTGATGCCAAGCTCAGAGGATAAGATTAAAATTAAAATGATCCTTGTAATTTGAAGAAACCATCTAAAATCAACAAGAAATTCAGTAAAGGCAAATGGAAAGTAGTACAACCCCCCTACATTTTAGAGTGGGGAAAAAAATGAGTGAGCACAGCAGAACTTCAGAAAAAAGATCTGAGGAACCCTGAAATCTAACACTGATTTTTAAAACAATGCAAATGTGATTCTGGAATGTATTAACAGCAAAGTCATATGAAAGGCCTAGAGGTGATTATTCCATTCATGTGACCTTTTGTGAGATTTTGGCTTTCTGTACTCTAGCTAGAAATACTTTTTATGATAAATTTGAGAGCATCATGCCAGAGGAAAGAAAAAAATAGTGAGAGATTTTGAAAATACAACTTACAAGGAAAGGCTGAAGGAAATAATTTTTTTTAGTCAACAACAACAAAAAAAGATTAAAGAAGGGCATAGCTTTGTTCTGACATGCTAATGAAAATGTGCATCAGTTTTGCTTGGAGAAGGATAAGAACAAACAGGCTTAATTTACACCAAAGGAGATTTACCTTAGGTATTAGAAAAAAAAACCACAAACCTGCAAACACCAGTCATTGTGGTAAATCCTTGGAACAGACTGCCCTTGTAGATTTGAATATGGAATCCTCTTCTCTGGGTCTTTAAAGACCGGATTAGGCAAAAATCTGCCAGGGGTGGTCCTTGTGTACTTGATTCCAAGTCAGTTTCAGCCAATGTTTTAGGTGATCTGTTGAAGTTCCTTCTAGTTCTACATCTCTAAGATACAATGATTTTTAATTATTATTTCAAAGCAGATATTATACTTTCCCAAGTTGTATGAAAATACTTAAGTGATGCAGTTATTTTTCAGCTTTTTTTGTTTAAATAATTTTCAGGGACTTGTCCAGATAGATACAGGAACCAACTCCCTTCTGTCCTCCCCTCAAAATAACATAATGGGGAAACTCCAGAAAGAAAAGGAGAGAAAGAAATTAATAGTTCTGAGGTGTTGACCAAGGAAAGCAATACCAAGTAACTAATTTAATAGTAAACTAGACTTAAACAGTCTACTGGAAACACCAAACTGTACAAGATTCTGGATTTTATCAGCCTTTCAGTTTGAAAAGAAAGGTGATATAATGTGAAAATATAAAAACTGTATGTAGTTGTAGAAATTTCTTTGATATTCTTTTCGATTTAAATACAAATTATTTAATGTGGTACTCATGTGTCCTGGTTTTAGTATGTGATTACATTACTACTGACAGAATATGAATTGTTAGGTTTTTTGTTTGAGGCCTAAGCCCCAAAAGGCTTTGGGAGGTAGCATGGAATTTGGAGGTAGATTTATTTTGTAAAATTTCTGCTAATTTTCTCATTAAATCAGTTAATGATGGGATAAAGTTTATCTGTGGCTTTCAGAATCTCCTTTAGTGCAATGACAAATTTTGGTCACTTTTAGATTGCAGAAAACATTGTTCAACAGTATCAGCCTTAGAAAGTTACAGGCATAGTCTTGAAGACTAGAAATATTTTATTATTAATCAGAGCTTAGGTTTCAGTCATGATTCCTATTAAGAGAAATTAATTTTCGGACTCTGTGACAGGGGCTTGATCATCAAGTGGGTGTTTCTCGTTATTTACCATTTATGTTCTGCATTTATAGAATTACACAAGAACAGATATAACTCTCATTTCTGCAACTTTGTTGTAAGTAAGAGTCACAGTAGCAATAATTGTGCAAATGATCCATCTGTGATCTGTTTTTATAACCACACAAATGATACACAGCAGTTATCTTTCCCACAGAATTGCTTGGGAACTGAGCTATTTTGCCTCTGAAATTAACCCTGAAGGGTTATACAACTCTAGGGGTGTACTAGTGTTATTTATTTATTAATATAGAATGAATGAGTCAAGGAATGAATCTTCCATCTGCACATAAATTATGGATGAATGAAACACT
Source organism: Aquila chrysaetos chrysaetos (assembly GCF_900496995.4). Taxonomy (NCBI): domain Eukaryota; kingdom Metazoa; phylum Chordata; class Aves; order Accipitriformes; family Accipitridae; genus Aquila; species Aquila chrysaetos. The sequence goes on from NC_044030.1 coordinate 26,155,717, forward strand.
GAGAGCCATAAGAAAGGCAACTTCATTTCCATATGGGAGAAAAACTAAGGGCCAAGTATACTAAAGTTTTATGTCAATACAAAATTGGCACCAGTGGCTGATTCTCTTTTAAAACTGAATAAATTGTTGCCAACTTATTTAAGAGGTCTAGCACCAGAAATACAAGTACAAAACTGTTCAGGAAACATCTGTTCTGAGGGATGTCTGTAATCATTAAAAATGTATTTACCGTCAGATAATTTGTAGATGCAGAATTAGCACTAGTTTACAGACAAGGACACAATTTCATTCTTAGTGGGTAATAAAACTGGATTTTACAAATGTATCTAGATTTTTCCTGTAACATGTAAAGCCTTCAAATATATGCTTCCATATTGTACATATGAAGCTGAACTCTGACAGGTATTGAAAGAGATTGCAGTGGTCTCTTAAGAAATGCAAAGGAACATGCTATATACTTGGAATGGATTGCAGTTTGAATGGTAATGATAATCATGAAGGCAATGAAAGCTGTGTTTAGCTAGAACATGGCCTCTGTGAGTCTTCTTACACATACATTGTTACTACTGTTTTGAATACACAGAGAAAAGACAAAATGCATGAATGTGGCTGGCTTAAATGTGATACCTGCTATTATTAGGAAACAGATTAAACCCCACTCCATAAGCAGAGAAGGAAGAGCAGAAAGGATCCTGGAGAGGAAGAATTTACTTTCTTCAGTCACTGGGAACTACAGACTAATGTAAGTCTTATTGATCTGCCCATCTGGTCACCTTAAACTTTTTGGCTATTTCTGCCGAGGTAGGAATCTCTGATCTTTGGGAATGTCTAACCCATCCACCGTCTTTTGCTGTCCTGTTTTTCTCTTCGTGACACCTCTCTAATACTTGTGGTTCTTGCATAAGGCAAATGATTGACCAAACAGAATCATCTGCTATGTTATTAGGTACAGGACAGTACAACCAAGATAGTATCAGTTGGTGATAAACGAACAATTATTCAAAGGCAAATGACATTGATACTCTGACTGCTGGAAACTACAGACTCTAGATGCATTAACTCTCCAAAAATCAGTCATGCATTTTCAACAGCCTACTGTTCCTGGAGGTTCAGCTGTAAAAGACAGGGATTAAATGATCCTGTCAAACATCAGCCTCATAGTTTCCAGATTGCCCTATCCATCCAAATAAGTTTAGTACAAAGATTGCATAACAAAAGCTTTATTGAGGTACTTGTTCCCTCAGACAGCTGTCCTGCCTCCTCTGGCCATAGGTGGACTTCCTGTAGCCTTCCTGACTGCTCATTAGTAGATGTCCTCCTGTAACTCCCTCTAATGCAGTTTCTGGACTACTATGCACACTCCAGTGTACTTACTAACATTCTCCCAAGGCTGGACCCTGTAACCTGAACATATGACTCCCCTTTTACTGTACTTTGGTGATGATAGAACTCTCTTCTGGTTGATTCTTCTCTGGTATAATCAGCAAAGTTCTAATCATCGAGCTACCAACTTAATACCGTCTCAGGATCTGATTCAAGTAGTGAACTGAAGCACAACAAATTTGAATGCTTTAGGTCAAGTGTGTGGAAAAGGTTTTACATTAAACAGAGAGGGATGTTGCCTTCTGTTCAAACAATACAGTGTTCAGGCAGATGTAGGCTTGTACTGGCATTGCCTTCATATCAGTTTAGATGAAGACAACAGATCACAAGGAATGACCTAATATACCAGTTTATTTCAACAATATCAGCAGGTGAGAACTGTCGTATAGATGCCAAATTTAGCTTCATGCATTCCAGTGATTTTTATATTTAAGAAAGTATATAGAGAAAGTATTTTTGTAATCATGTTATCACATACTCTTGAAATTATTAAATAATTTCATATAAATTGCAAACTTTTAATCCAACAATTCTCTTAACAGTTTATTTCCATAATCTTTTTGTAGCTCCAGAGTGGCAGAAAATAAAAAAAATAGGCTTATTAAATAGTTCAAGTTTCATGCTTTAATAGATACTTCCCCTGAGTTATGAAAAAACCAAAATGGATTAAAACTATCTATCTGGCAATCGCTAAACTGATGAAAAATTGCTTTGAAGATTAGTGATATACAGTACTGTATGAACAAGATTAGGCATAGCACAGATGCCACTGACAATCCACTTTTCACCCTCCTGCTCCATCTGTATCCATTTACCACTTTCCTCTGGCCATCAGCAACACCACTAAGCCAATTTATTATCCAATTTAGAATGTTACCATCAATAATGCAATGACTCACTAAACTTCTGTAGAGTTCTGTGATTTCATGACTTACTTTTTAAACTTTTATGCCAGTAGTATTGAAAGTATTCTTCAGATTCAGTTAGCAAATGTTCTTTTTTTTCTGCTTTGACTTTCATTGTAATTTCCTTGTGTGAAATAGGTGAAGTGTTTATCAACATGTGTGGCTAGCCATCTGCCCAAACATTGTACTGATTTTTTTCCTGCTAGAGGATGAATGTGTCTTGCATTTCATTTCACACATGCAGGTTTGAAATAGTTTCTAATTTCACTTGGATCAGATCTTGGGTTGGTATAAGTTGCTATAGTTTACAGAAGTTTTGCCAGTTCACACTTGCTGAAAAATCTGAGTTATTGATTTATTTGCAGTCTTTACATGTGTGAAGATGATAAAAACAGGAGATAATTTCATTGAAGTGTCTCAACTTTGAACACTTCCAAATGAAAAAGGATATGAAATACAGATCTGAACTTTCTACAGTTAACACTTTTATGATTGTCGTTCAAATCTTACTATGTTTTTTTCCTATCTTCCTTTAGAATTCTGAAAAAGGAATTCTTTATTATAACCTCTAGTTATGAATTTTTTATGTTAGCTTGATAAACTGTCTTTATTTTCATCATGGAAGAGGTTTTAATCTTGTTAAATATAAAGTATTTCACATATAGAAAACTCACCAAATTCTGACTAATCATTCAGCAAAGGGCAGCCAATAAAATTTTTCTGTCCCAGGAACATTTATCCTTCTTGGAGAGAAAACCACTGTGATAATCAGTCTCTAACACAGTAAGAGCTGAACAGCTTGAAAATAACATTTTTTTTTTTTCTTTAACTCAGTAAATTTCTAGTAACATCCAAAATGAAGTCTGTATGAAAAGAGAAGAGCTATGTAAGGATTAAAGGATGTTTTTGTTAGGCATATTTAAATGTTCAAGTAAGAAAGGTAAAATTTAGATATAAATGTCTCATTCTGCAGTGGATTAGACTACGTGTTGTATCTTTTTATTGTGGTCAGCTTTCCATCTAAGTTTTTTCTCTTTCTTTAATCACTTATTATAGTTCTTTCAGGCAAAATGTTGCTGGGAAATGGAAAAGATGGAATGGGAAAAAAGAAAAGAAGAAGTAGTGGAAGAAGAAAGAAACAATAGAAAAAATCACCACTGGTAAACCCAGTTGCTTTTAGGCTTTTATTGTGTCAGTTTATGTAATGAAGATCACCTAATAATGTTTGTAAATTCCTGTTTTTTCTTCAATTCTGAAGTCCTAATTCCCATAAGAATGTTACTGATGAAATGCAATGCTATGTATTTTATTCAATTTTCCTTGCACTTATGAATATAAAGAAGTGCTGATTTTGAAGTCATGCACACATATGCATTCCAGAGTTTTATCTTGTCACAAATTCTCTAATGAGCTTTCACTGGAATGAGTTTCAACTGAATTGTATTAAGTGATGTTCAATAACAATATGTGAAAATTATTCACACCATGATTCTATTACCTTATGTAATATCAAGCTGCCTTAAACATTGCTATTAGTCTGAAATAATGAATTCATTCTTTCACTGTTAAGTATATGATGGTTTTGCTTTATAAATGGTGTTATGGGACAGTTTGTCCATATGCAGCTGCATTTGCCTTCCCAGGAGAGCTGGGTTTAGCTTTCCCAACTTTTTCACACTCAGGGAGCTAGGGACTGGATGGTAGCATTCTGCCTCCCAAGGCAATCATGAAAGCCCTCCTTCCATTCTTCAAGATACAGAAAGTAGCACTGCTGGAGAAAAAGAAGTGCAATACCCTGTAGCAAATCATGTTCACCCTTTGAGGGGGAAGCATTGGGAAGGCAATGGTTACCACTGATCCTGAAGCTTATTTTGGATATATGCTAGTATATGCTTGATTAATTGAGCAATATCTCTATCCTTTCCTAAGGTTTTCCCATTATATCTTTCTTTGGTTTGATTTGGATGAGAAATGCTTTCAGGCAGTACAGTCCTGGTATCTGCATGATTTATTTAAAAAGGAAAAATATAAAAAAAAGAGTGTAAGACTGCCTGTTTTGGCTATTGAAGCCTATAAAGCTCTTCATTACAGAGTGTATGATAACACTGAATGGATTTTTCCGTGAATTTTCCTCCCTAATAACACAATTTTCCCTCCAGACAAAACAGAGAATCATAGAATAAACCAGTCTGGAAGGGACCTCTGGAGGACACCAAATTCCTAGTTCTGCTTCAAGCAGAAGTAATTTCAAAGATTGATCAGGTTGCTTAGCACATAGTCCAGCTGTTTTTAAAGATCTCTGAAGATAGATATTGCACAGCCTTTTTGGGAGATACATGCTTGACCACTCTCATCACAAAATGTTGTTTTCCTTCCATCTAGCTGGAATTTCACAAGTTGTGACATTACTGTTGCCTTTCATCCTCTGTGCATGCCTGAGAAGCATCTGACTGTCTTCTCTATAACTTCCCTTAAGCAGCTGAAGGCAGCAATAGGATCCCCCTTCAACCTCTTCTGCAGGATGAACTTCTGCAGGCAGAAGTGTTTCCTGTCTCTCCTCAAATGTACTGTGCTCCAAGTCTCTAAGCATCTTAGCAGCCATCTATTGAACTGTCTCATTTGTTGCAGTGGGGAACCCACAGCAGTATACCGAATGTGGCCTCCCCAGTGCTGATCAGAGGGGAGTAATGACTTTGCTTAAGCTGCTGTCTATTCTTTTGCTAATGCAGCCCAGGATGTGGTTAGTCTTCCTTGTTGTAAGGTAGCGCTGCAAACTCACCTTGAGCTAATAGACCACCAGGATTACTGAGTCCTTTCTTGCAAAGAATCACCCTAGCCTTTTGGTCCCCAGCTGCATGGAGCTGGTCCATCTCATGTGCAGGACTTCTATTTTGCTTTGTTTCATGAGGTTTCTCTCAGTCCATTCCTCCAATTTACTGAAGTCCTCAGAACTGGCAGCCTTTCCCTCCACGGCTTTGACCATTGTTTCTACTTGTTGTCATTCAAGAACTGGTAACGGTGCATTCTCTCCTGTCACCCAGGTTGTTGATGAAGGTATTTAACAACTGGAGAAGTATGAAAAAATTCCATGAATGCTTGTCAGTAAATGGAAGACTTTTCCAACCTCAGTTTGGGTTATGTACACACCATTTAGGGTAACTACTTGGGAGTAAATTTTGTATCCCTTCTTCATTTTGTCTTGTGTATAGCCCAAATGAAACTTTAATCGATGAAAAATGGTTGCAGATCTCTAATATCTTTTATAGTTTAATAAAGGTGTATAAGTTACCTTTGTGTAAGATAATAATACACAGCTTATCTACACACTGAGTACATATATATGTGAGTGAATAAGAATGTGTAAATTGTAGATGTGTATTAGTTTATACAGCTTGTGAGAGCAGATCAAATGATGGGCTCACAGCATTCTCTTTTCCCAGATTAAGGGAGAATAGATGGAGACTTAGAGACCCTTTTGGAAAGCTTCAAGTCTTAGATTGTTTTTTCTCTCACAATGCTTTCCTTTCTCTGAAGTATTTTTATTCATTCTAGTGCTAAGAGATATTCTGGAAGTCTTGGTTTGTGGCAGCTGAGCCTCAGGCTGATATGGATGGGCTGGTCTACACAATTTTGCAAGAAACAACTATTAATAAAAAGAGTTTCATTAGTCACATATTTGGAACTTCCAACTACATGTTGTAAGAACATTTTTGGCTGTGCAAGAATATTGAGCTCTTTTAACATGGTGTAGTCATATGGTTTCTGTCTGAAAGACAGTATACACTTTATGTTTCATGGCCAGAAAAGTTCTGTACTACTACTGTCAAGATGAAAATATTGTCACATGAGGGAACGCACTTGTGGATTTAAAATTTTCAGCCAAGAAAGAAAGATTTGTTGACTGGGGACTGTGCCAAAAGTCATTAGACACTTTTAGGAATAGCAATGCTACAGGGAGTGTCACTGATGAGAACAGTGGTTGATTAGGTCAAAATGTCCTTGTTCTGGGTATCACTGTACATAGAAACTAGGCACAATGTTATTCCTTATCCTTACAGGTGGGGACATATGTCTGAGACAGTGGAAGAGAAAGGAATTTTGACCTCACTGAGGTTATGCCTTGTGGTTTCTTCTACTTTGTGTTATTTAGAGGACTATTGTTTTAAAACTCCTTTCTCCTCATGGCCAAGAGGGAGAGCAAAATGCCTGAGTAAGACTGGCTGGCTACTGAAGTCCTGCATAAATGCAACACATCCTGGAAACGTTGTAGGATTGTACTGAGTTTGGCTGGGTTGGAGTTAATTTTCTTCATAGTGGCCCATATGGTGCTACATTTTGGACTTGTGACTAAAACAGTGTTGTTAAGACACCAAAATTCTGGCTATTGTTGAACAGTGCTTGCACAGTTTCAAGGCTTCCTCTTTTTCCCACTCTGCACTCCCTCAGGGACTGCCTGGGAGTGGGCAAAAAGCTGGGAGTAGACACAACCTGCACAATTGACCCAGAATGACAAAACTGATACTCCCTGCCACATAACATTGTGTTCAGAAATGAAAATGGAGGTGAAGGGAGTTTAGGGAGGTAGCCATTGCTCAGAGACTGGCTGGCCTTTGGTCTACTTGTAGGAGGTGGTGAGTGATTGCCTTTGCATAATATTTTTGGTGGTTTTTTAATTCCTCTTTCCTTTATTTATTAAACTGTCTTTATCTTGATCCTTGAGTTTTCCCACTTTTGCTCTTCCTAAATTCCCCTGTCCCGTTGGAAGGGAGAGGAGTGAACAAGTAGCTGCATGGTGCTTAGCTGCTGGCCAGAGTCAAACCACTACAAAGACATAAAAGTTCTTGCCTTGCAGCTAATAATAGAAGGACTATTATATTTCTCTGATAAGCTAGAATTCAATCAGGAAAATTTGTCTGGTAATGGCAAAAGGAAATAAAGCTGAAATATCTAAATATAAACCAAAACCCCCTAACCCTTGCCCTGGGAGAGGTTATGCTGATGATGCTGGGATAACAGGGAGCTAATGGCCATCTTGCATCAGAGAAGATGGATTTCGAGAAGAGAAATTACTTTCATTGATAAGATAACTGGATTGGTCAGAGATGCATTGCTTAATAAAACTGAGGCATACTTTATTGGCCTGCTGGATACCCTTGTCATGAGAACCAAGTACACAGCTGTCCCAGCAGCAATTATGGTGACTTATAGTTGCCACTGCCCTCTCAATGGGCTTGGAAGGCTTGAAGTGGAGTGCAGCTGGGACAGCATCTTGACTGTAAAGGAGGGCTGTGCTGCAGGCATACAAACCCACTGCTGGTCCTCCTTATAATTGCAATTGGCCCAGCAGCATAAAATAGGGCACTAAGTGTTGTGTCCAGTTGACTGTCACTGGCAGTGTGGTGAGATCTGTGAGGGAGAAGCAGTGTTCCTATGCATTACTGTACATAATGTCAGTGCACCTGCCACATCAACTGGTCTGGGATGGATTCATTGGGACCATATGGTTGGCATGCTCAGGCAAGGATTGGGGGAGGCCTGTCCTGTGCTGGGCCTGGTCCTCTGCTATGTTGGCTGATGCCCCATGGGTCCCAGGTGGCCCTGTGAGGTGACCTAGCAAAAATTGTGTGTAGGATGGCCAGTACCCCAATCTGTTTGTGTTCTGAAATAACACTGACATTTCTGTGACTGAGTGAACATTGCAGAAACCCTTAGCGTCCCACTAAAGCAGAGTGAAAAGTTTCATGCAGATGCTTGAGTTGGCTCACGTCTTCCAGATCTGTTCCATTTCTGTCTGTGCCTTAATACCTGGTTGCTGGGACTGGAGGGACCTTTTGGGACAGGGTGGCATCTGCAACGAGAGCTAAAGATCAGCATTCTTGGGTGACATTGGATGTGCCAGGTCAAACGCACTTGGGTCTGTAGCACCTATTTGTGGGTTGCAGAATCATTTACCAAATGATGCTGTCACAGTCTTTGATGTGGGCAGACGGACTGCCTTCGAAATTTAACCCAGAAATAGTACCATGATTGTGCTTTGCAAAGTAACATCCCTCTTGCTTTTTAATTTATGCAGTGCTAGGGCAAGCTGTTCTGTAACTGCAGAGGTTAGTTTTGTTCTGTTCTCATCCTAATACTGCTGAAAGTCTCAAGAGAATTTTAGAAAGCACTATTAACAGAAAGACATTAGGCTATAGCCTAACTTCTTTCCAAATAGGTAAAAGACCTGGCTTGCTTTTCCACCATGTGAAAGACAAGTAGTGGGTACAGACTAGTATCCTTTCCTCTTTCTAGAGTGTTTTGTTAAACTGGCACAAGAGTCTCAATTTCATTGCATAATAACAGTAACATTTTGTTACCTATATTCCTCCTGCTACTGTATTCTTGTGTTCCTCCTTTTATCTGCATAGTTACGTATATCTATACAGACATATAGAGATATATACTCCTCCTTCTACCTATCTTCCTCCTTCCTACCTGGCAGTAAGTACCATTAGTTATCCCATTCATGTTATACATTCCCATTCAATGGCTGAGAAATATCCGTGTACTCTTAACAGCAATGAAGTGAGATCTGCAAGGTTTTCCCATATTAGATGGTCTTAACTTTTGAGATACCCAGTAACTGGTAAATAACTCAGTAACTGTGAAGAGATGTTTAGCACATGACAGGGCATTACTCCAGCTGGCATGGAACATCATTTATGGCCTGTCCCAAGAATGATACCTCACCATTCCAGGATCTTCCCCTTCTCTCTGATAGTCATGTTTCTCTGATGTATGTCTCAGGAGGTTGTTTTCATCCCTTAATGTAACATTGCTAGGTGCTTTGAGGATGAGAAGGAAGGTTGTCTTATATCTCCTCCTTCTCTTTGCAGGAGCCTCTATGGAAGCTGTGTTCAATATTCCTGAAAAATATCTTTTAAACAAACAATAACATGTAATGACAGTTAAATGACAGTATTTAAATATCAACATTTTATAACCAAACAAACTGAATTGAAAGATGGCAACTTTATACTTTTCGGAGGGTCTCGAACAAACCATGAGACCTCCAACTATAGAGGACATTGCAGTTAGTATAATTTCATGGCTTAAATCAATACTGGGGCCTCTGTTTAGAACAATTGGCCTGACTAATTTTGTGATGCTGGGCAAGTTGCTTATTGCCATTAAGTATCAGTTTCCTTATTTCTATAAACTGGGATAAATATGCTATGTATTCTGCTACATAATGTGATTTGAGATGCACTGCTTTACAGTTGCTACCAACTGTTTATACCAGTCATCAGCCAACCCGAGAGCAGAACTTAGGAAAATGTATCTTCACGACTTTATGAAAGACTGTACTTAACCTTTATAGATAACATTTCTCTGAGCCAAACATAACTGCAAAAATGAAACATGGCACATTCTCAGAATAATGCTTCCAATTTCTGCTGGCATAGGAAGTTGAAACCAGTCCTGGGATTTGAACTTGGAATCTCCACATGCAACTCTGTGGTAGAAATGATATCTGGACTTAGGAATTAGTGAAATATTTAAGCATATACATTGAAAAAGTTCATAGGTGTGAAGACAATTAATTATCAAGTTCAGATTACTGCTGCTGCAACAGGTAGAGCATGCAGGGTGCAGTAGTAATGTCTTGCAGGTGTTTTTTTAAATCAAAGACAGCCATCTAGATTTATCCAAATTCTATTGAAAAATGCCTGTGTGGGCTGAATTTTGATAGGTTGTTAGAGTCATGTCTAGATTGCTCCTGACGGATTTATATCCTATTAGACTTTGTTTCCCAGAACACCCATCAATTTGCTGCTTAACCCTGGAGACACCTACAATACTATAATACTTAAATTTCTGCTTCTGACCATGTCCAGAATTGGCTTGATTTTGACATCAGTGTGGACCTTTGACTCTAGCCTTCAGTCCCACAGGAATTCAGAAACTAGATGTTTTCTAGCAATTTTATATGCTGGTTCCAGTCCAGGAAATATTCTCACATTCTATCTACTGGGCTGAGCCCTCAAAAACAATTCTGAGTCTAGTATGATTTTATTTTTGAGGCACGTAATGACATGTAAACATCTCCCAGAAACTTTAGAAGAGCATAAATGCCTTTTTGAATAATTCTTTCAACCATGTGCTTGCTCTTTCAGCTTCTGTTATATTCTTAACTCACAGGTATTCCTGGTTCTACAATGTATAACCTGTTAGCCATGTGTGGCTTGTAAAGGTTTGTGTGGTTCACAGCGAGAGACAATAGCGTTTTTTCATTCTGCAGCTGATCAGTCAGTGTACATGTATCTCATCTCATCTGTGGTTGGTCAAACAAGAATGCAGTGTGTGTTTTCCTCTCAGCAAGAGAATTTAGGGATGTTGCACTTTTAGGAGTGAGAAGTTGGAGAAGAAAGGGAAATAGAAAAGTTTCTTGTGGACTGGGGAGATGGGGAGTTTTGGAATATGATGGTGAAACTGAAGAAGTAGAGGCATTGTTGTGGTACCCTGGGAGGTACTCACAACAGTAAGGAGTCTGAGTACTTAAGAAGTAAAGGATGACATAGCAGAGACTGGGCTTTTAAAGTAGGACAAAGGTATAGTTATTGCTGTGTTGGAAAGAAAGGAAAGATGAAAGAAATGGTTTCATAAAGATGTGGGCTATCTGGCAGGAAAGGAATGTTATGGTGGAGGGTATAGCCACTGGGTAGACCTGAGGGCATTCTGGTAATGGGAAGGAAGACACCTGGGGATATCTTTGTGGTGAAGTAACAGAAGGGAGGAGCAGGACAGGAAGACAATGTAACTGCGGGGACATGTGATCTGATGGTGTTCAAGCCAGCTTGGACTAACCACTCCATTGCACTGTTTCCTTCTCTAAAGAGGAAGACACCTGAGGGTTAACATATTCAAGATTGCAGTACATGTTCTCCTTCATGGTTACAACTCCCTGGCCTTCTGCAAAAGGGGAAAAAAAGATGATAAAAAGAGAAATATGAAAGGTACAGTAGCAGATATGGAAGGTACAGTAAAGATTTTGAAGATTTTCCTTCAGAGAGTCTTGTTCAGATGTCTGATTTACAAGGCACAATGGAGCCCCATAACTTCACAAGGTTTTGAGTTTTAGATTGAACTACTTCCCTGCATAAACATGATTTATGAAACTAGTGGTTGGTATAAATATCACATGAACTATATAAACATCACTCAAGATATCCTAAGCAAAATGCAATCAGTGAAGAGTTAAAAAAAACTGTCTAGGAGAATTAAAATAATCAAAAGATTAGGGACCACAACTGGGAATCATAAAAGGCAGCAACACAAAGTTATGTTACAGCAACAGAAAGAATCAAAACTGCAAGAACATAAATCATGCCTGTATAATACCCATAAGGCTGTTGTGGAGAAATATTTATGGCTAATTAACTGATCACACCCACATTTGCTGATAAATAAACAGGTCTTTATTCAGGTTACATTTTATTAAAGATCTGAGAAGCTAAAGGTGGTTTCCAGTACTAAAAAAAATCCTTTTGGAATTACTAATAATTAGGTGGAGATGTAGATGTCAATACCTGTACCCGTAGTCTGACTTATATTTGCAGCTCATCTTAGGATCAAAATGGAAGTATCCCTTAATGATGCCTAGGGCAATGGTGCTGGGGCCAGAGTGTCTTAGGCAAGGTCTAAGTCCTGCCATTGACATAAAGCCTATGGAAATATAGAAATGCTCCACATTTCTTTTCCCTTACAGAAGGGAAACCTGCTGTGTTACCTATAAAAGCTACAAACTTAGTGGTGAAACTAAGTGGCAGAAAAGTAGGAAGCATGCTCACAGAACTATTATAATTAGAACACAAGACATTACATGAATTAGTGCAATGGCTTTCTGAAAGTGTGAACCTTGTATCATTAGTGCTAGCAAAATGTAACAACTATGTAATTACAGTTGCTCTAATTGTAACTACAGAACCAACTTTTAAATTCATGTGTTTTTACACAAGATGCATAAGTATTCCCCAGGATATTGTATAATTATTACTAAACTTCTTTCATTTTACGATTTCATTCAAGTGGCCCTTGGGTTTTACAGCCTTAGCTTTTATTTTTATCACTGGCTTGTTACTGAAAAACATAATTTGTGTTAAATTTTTCCTAGATTTTTATTTTTTAAAAAAAAATAGATTTCTTTCTCTGTTGAACTCTTTAAAGTAAGATACATTTGCTTGTTGTAGTCAGAGTCCATCACCTGATCACATGCTTTTAAAAGATTGCAATTATTAATAAGCACTTAATTTTCTTCTTGGTCATGAAAATATTCTGGATGTTATTGTGAAAAGATCAATCACTTTCAAAAGGAATTAAATTATATGTGTGCATGTAATTTATGTAAAACATGAGAGGGAGTTTATGATAGTTATGAAGGGATCTTCATCTGGGATGTGCCTAAATTAGTCCTATGTTTTCCTTTTTGCATGAAATCTGTAATTTGTATATCTGATCTTTTCTAGATCTCTGCTGCAGATCTCTCAAACCTGGAGATTCTCAGATATATCAAAAAGTCTCTAAGGCTATTCTATGTTTTCACTGTAATATGAAGAAATGTGAAGCGTCTCCTGTTCCAGGAAAGGCATTGTATGTCTCTCTCTCTCTTCTCACAGCTCAATAATATTTGCTATACAGCATAATTCCAATAATTTCTGCATATTCTTCAGGTCTAATGAACAGCAAATTCTCATTAAAATCCCAATTTCCCTTTGAAATCTGTTGGAAGCTTTCTACAATATGGAATAATGTCTGGTGCTGCTAGGAAAGCATCTTCTGTTTTACATGAAGGCCCTGTCTAGAATGAGCCAAAAGAGGCAGATGATATAACATATTCAAGCTGGAGCTGTGAAGAACCAGTTTAGAGTACTAGAATAGGCAGAATAGATGAAGCTGTCTATGCAGAGTGTCCTTTTAGCATACTGAAAATGTGAAGGAAAGTAAGAGATACAGAAATAAATTGAGGTAAGAAACAGTTCTAGTTGGAATGTAGATAAACTGATACTGTAGGAAACCTGTTTTTTTTCCTTGGCACTTCAAACTTTAGTATTAATAATAAAGCCACTACAAAATAAAAGGACATTGGAAGTGTTGCTTGTCAGCCAGGCTGAGCTGAAATCTCCTGTTTTGGAGACTTGAATTGGATTAATTGTATTTCCAGTAAAAGTAATGATTTAAAGTCTTTGTGGAAAGACAGGACAATACATGTGAAATGCATGAAGTTCATAAGTCTTGTCCTAAAAGTTATTATTTATTTTGCAAGCAACGAAGAAACTAAATTAGCTGGCCCAGAATTTCACTACTGTGGTCACAGTCTTGAGCCATGTAGGCGTGAATAACATTTTTTTTACTGCTAGAACATACCAAGGTTTAGCTGCTTGGAAGACAAAGCATGTCTCTGTTTGTCATGTTGTTATTTTAAAATTTGTATTAAGTGTATATCAAAAACACTGCAAGGAAGAAATTAAAGCCCAGCAGTGCCTATTTTTTTTTGTCCTCCATGTGCAAATATAGTTGAACTGCCTCACTGTGTGTAGGTAACAATGCCTGATTTCACTGTAATTTAAGTAAAGAAGATTGACCACTGGAGATCAAAGGAACAGTGATTCCAGGACAAAATGCTATCCTAGATGGTGCATGTTCATATACTGATGTTTTTTCTGTGTCTAAAGTCTCCAGTGGACTTCATGAACTAACAGATGGCAATAATATGATCTAGACTGACCCATCAGGAATAAATCCAATCTAAAAGTGTCTCCAGTATCAAACATTGCAGGGTTTTGTTTAATAAAAATCACACTCATCTATTTGTGATGGCCAGAGGGTCAAGAAAGAAAATATTACAGAAAAGTGGAGTCTGTTACTTGACCTTTTCCTCTTGCACAAGGTAATAATTAAGCTCTGGTGTAACCCACACAGAAATATTTCTTACTGCTTTCTCCTTGCCAGGTTTCCAAATTATCAGAACTGTTTGTGCAAGACATCTGGAGCCAAGTCATGCCCAAATCCATTCTATTACCGATAATGTTCCTACTGTAGGAGTTAGGTAGCCACAGGTCAAGTACAGAAGCTTGTTCACTATCAGTGTGTTTAGTGTCAGGGAATCTGATAGAGATGGCATCACTATTTGGATCTAGTGAAATAAACATGGCACTATAGGAGTTACTAGCTTTAAATCTGTTCTTTCTTCTGAGGAATATTTTGAACATTAAGCCCATTCACTCAAATATTAAAGTATCTTGCTGAAGTAATGCAATGCTAAAAGAAGAGACACTTAATAGTTTAGTTCTTCAGAAATCTACTTACCTGTGTCAGTCCTGTAAAGAATAGCTCACAAAAAAAGAAATTTTAAATTATGAGGTAGTAATAGTCATCTTAATTAGTCATCTCATTATGCACAATGAGTCTTGTACTCAGGCACAAACTTCTTCTTAAAAGAATACTGAATGCAAAAATCTGCTTTCATGCAAAGGAAAGGCTAAGACTGAAAGGTTCAAAGCCAAAGGCATTCTATATAAAAATTTGTAGCTTCAAAAGTTTGAAGAAAGGAAAAAGACTTAGCATCACATTTTCAGGATAAAACAATGAACAAGCCCACCATTCAACAGCTCTTTGACTCCACTTTATAAGCTTTAAAATGGCAATAAAGACTTTTTACTACTATTATTATAGAAATTAGGGTCTTAAATGGCATGCATAAAGGAATTCTCAACTTTTCATATTAGAAGTAGAGACATGGATTGGTTTCTCTGGATTTGAAACTATTTCCAAGTTAAGCTCCACAGTTAGGAACATTTCACTTTTTTCATCTAATTTGGGTGTTTTCCAATTTTTGCTAAAGTGGTTACTCTTTCTAGAACTTTAGCTGTCAGGAAGTTTTGGAAATTTTTAATCTTACAAGACTGATGTTCACAGCCTCACAAAGAAACATAGATTTTACCCTTTGAATTCAAACATTTCTAAATAAATGCTCTAATCTGAGTTGTATTTTAACCCCAATTGGATTTACTTTGTCCTTGACTGAAGAGACAGAACAGGGAAAGTAAAAAATACTTTTTGTATGTTAAAGAATGTGTCCTTTTCTCTTTTTTTTTTTTTTTTTTTTCTTTCCCCCACCTGAATTGTGTCAGTAGAAATTACTTAATGGTGATGTAAATTTGTAGTGGACCTGACTGGAAGTTCCTGCCTGAGTATTCTTTCAGAGAACGACAATTTGTTTGTAGCAACAGATTTCACAGAAATCAGTCACATTTGATGAAAATATTGTTTTAATAAAAAGTGGAAATCTTCAATAAGTTTACTTTTTTTAGAAGAGAACATTCCTATTTTGAAATACCTTTTAATTCAGCTTAATTATAATCATATCAAGATATGCAAAGTGAATAATTTCAATAAAATAACCATAAGTGCCTTTCTTTTTTTTTTTTTTTTTTTAAAAAGGACAAGCAAAGTGACCTGAAACTATTTTTTTTTTAAATGCTCTGTTTGTAGTAAATTTTGAGGGCTTAATTTTTTGTTCATTCCGAAAGAGATGACTTTCTGACATCTTTAAAAAACTCTCCAAAATTGAAACCTTGGTTCCTGAACAACTTTGGGATGTACTAATCACTTCTTTTGAAGGGGTTGGTAGTGCATAGAAGTTTAAGAAACAAGACATCTGAAATTAATTCAATTACATAGTGTGTTCTTACCACTTAATGAAGAACAGGCTAAAACTTCATTTGGAATTTCTGCTATGATTCACACCATCTGCAGTTTTATTTCATTGTTCTCCACAGTACAGATTCTCTATAATGTCATTCAAGACCTGTACTTCACCTACTCTCTGTATGGTTGTTTATGACTTCTCATAGGATACACTTTTTGGTCAGGTGCTGAAAGATTGTTATTAAAGATTGATATGTCTGTCTTGTAAAAAGCACAGCTAAAAAAAGAAAACCATTTTAATATGCTTACAATGTTTTAGTTTTTCTAAGTGAGTATACTGGAGTAATTTATACCAGCTTTTCAAGAAAATAAGTATCCTTATTAAAAAAGCAGTTAGTGCTGACAGGAAAAAGAATAACTGATTAACATAGTGCTCAGATGGGTTTGCTCCTAGATACTAATTCTCATGCTAGTTAAGTAAATACTCTTGATCACCTAAGTTATTCTAGCAAAGGAAAAAAATCCGAGATTGTATATATTAAATACAGATTGCTAAGGTGAACACTGAATAAAAAGCAATAGAAAAACCTTAGACTGAACAGCTTCTTGAAATCACAGAAAAAATTGTAGATTTATTTTAGTAAAGATATTGAATTTGTTTTTTCATGGTAAAGCACACATCAATGAATTACTCTTTTATATCTATTGTGTAAAGAATGGGAAAGAATAAAGAATGGGAAAGAATAATAAATATCTCTGTTTCTCTAGCTTCTTTTGTGCTACTGAAACAGTAAGCACATGATACTTTTGTTTTCATACACATTACAACTGATATGTGAAAATAGCCCTGAGACAAAGGAGGAAGTGGAAACTGTAGTCGGAAGGAAAATGTATTCATCCATGTTACATATCCAGTATAACTGCAAGAAAGAAAAAGCCATGCAAATTGCATCAAACTGATTTTATTTGTCACTTCATTAAGTACCATAAGCCAGGCATTCAGAACAGTTACTTTCAGTTGTATAAATTCTGAAAACACAAATATTTAGAAATAATATTTCTAAATAATCTTATAGAAGAACATATAAAAAGAAATTATATATAGAAATATAGAAAATAGAAATATATAAAATATATAGAAAGAAAAAGGGAAAAATATGTCTTACACAATACTCCTTACTAGTTTTTAAAAATACAGTTTAAAGGCACTGTTTTCTACCAGATTTCCTCTCTTTCATAACACTTCTTTTGCCAGCCAAGGATTATTTACATTGTGTAAAGACTTGTTTACTGATAAATAAGATTGTAAATCAATACAATCAAATTACACAGTAACTGACTAATAAAATATTAGCACTGCCAAAAAAATATGGCTGAATGGGAATAAGTTTACTTCACAGCATTTAAATACAAAATATATCTAATTTATTATGAAATCAGGGAATAAATTTCTGGAAACAAAAATGACAAGAGACTACAAAAGGAGATACAAAGATTTTCTGAAAGGTAAAATGTTGGAGAATTTCTGAGAAGTTAGGTGTCTAAAATTAGCTCCAGTTTTCTCAGTGTGTTGTATCGTACCGTCCCAGTGTTTCCACTAGCTTGTCACAGCCAGCATAAGTTGGTTTATGAGCCCAGCTCACTGGAAGCCTGAGCCTGCTTTATTACAGTCAGAGAGAGTTACCATTGACATCAGCCTTAAGGAACAAAGAATTGAGACCTTTAGGTTCTCTGCTGTGTCTATTTATACAAATATGCGTTATACATGCAGGCGTTGTAACGCAGTAGCATAATACGTTTGCCTTTGGGGCAAAAACATTTACATTATAGCTACATGCTGCTTTCATTAGTTGTTGAAAAAAATGCCATCAGAACACTTTTGTTACTGTAGCTTTGCAAATCTTTCCTCCAGAGCCCCCTCTTTTTCCTTACAATACCCAACTTCTGGCTCTTCAGTACCTAGCGGTTTCTCTTTATGCCCAGGTTCTTCTCTTTCTCTCTCCCTTTGCATATATAGCTTACTGTTCCTTTAATGCATCCTTCCAAACAAATTAAACTCATCAACAGGCCCTGAGATGTATTTCTTTTTAAAAGGTTTTCTGGTGGTGTGTGGAAGTGTTTACAAAAATAAAACATACATTTTACTTCTTTGGATGAAAGGTGCATGTCCCGGTGGAGTGTAGAAAGTGAGGAGTCACAGTTCACACTGAACATGCTGCATCACTTGATTCAGAACCTTAATATTCATGTAATGATCACTAATGCTCACTTTCTCACTAGGGAGAACTTAGAAGAAAAAACACTTGTCATTTTAGGTGACACAGGGTAACAATTTTATGATGCTGAAAAAGGTCTAAAATCAAACTTGCACAACTTTTTTAAACAGAGTTGCACCTACTTAAATCAGGTCTGATTTTGGCTTGCATAGCACAGAACTGATTTCAGCTAGTCTTGCAAGAATATAACTGCTGTGAGAAATTTATTTGACTGGGGTTTGTTCTGCCGCTGGAGTGGTGGTATTTATCCTTCCTAAGGAAGAAAATACTTTCTATGAAAGAAACCTCACAGAGGATGCAGATAAATTCTCAGACCTCTCTTAAGTATGCTGTGATCCTGGAAATTTATTCTTGAACATCTTTATTCCTTGCTTTTCCCACTGCACTTCTTTGCAGCCCAATGATCAGGAGTATTATCTTTATTTATATGTACTCTCAGGAGTACACAATCTGTGTATATTATACCCATGACTTGCACAGTTTTCTAAACTGCTTAATCTTGTTGTGGTTTTTGCACTATGAATTTATCTCATGACTAGCTAACATGCAAGAATTCTACACTAATTTTGCTCATTTTAAACTGTGATCCTAGTTGCATAGTTATTTTCAGGTGGAGCTTCTATGTGGAAGGGGGTCTTTTGTATGTGAACCAGCCAGCTGTGTTCCAGTAGCTGCCTGACACCCACTGTGTCCAAAAGTCATTGGATGCCCTGTGTTAGTACTTGAAAGCTCTTTTGTGGAAATTTATTTGCCTGAAATCTTCCCCTGAAATCTGGGGAGACAGGGATTTATCTGTTGCCTAAACTTTGTTGCAATCCAGAGATGAAGCATAGCCTCATCTACTGTGAGTGCATGTCACTGGCTACACAAATGCTCTACTTCATAGATAATCATAAAAAAAGAAGGCACTTTGAAACACCATCTGGCCAGACACCTGATTTTTTTTTTTTTTTGGTTACAGTAATTATTGTTACAGTAATTATGGTGGAAACATATTAATAAGAATTTAAATATAAAAAATGGCTACTGTCTCCTACAGGCTAGATATTTAATCTCCTGTACCTGTGTTTTTAGACAGCAAAATCTACCATGTAGCTGCCTTGGAAGTTTCTGCTCAGATCTGGAGCCAGTGTGTTTGACTTGGGAGTGAAGATTTTGAATGGTAGAAGGTTATTGAGAATTTAGACTGAACACAACAATGACTACCTATGCTTCAGAATCCTCTTAATCATAGGTTATGGGGTTGGAACAGTGTTAGATGTGTCACAAGTAAGACTGTCTTGCCTATAGGGCAGGTGCCTCCATCCTCTTATCCACTGATGTGAATAAGCATTGCTTTTTTCTAGTCTGTGTTCCTACTTTCTTTTATTTTCTTTTACCCTAAGAAGCAGGATTGGCTAAGAAGAAGGATGGTTACATCTGGGTTTTGTGTTAATATGAAGACTGGATTGAGACAGAACATATATCTGGGCAAGGGAGGTCAGAAGAATTCCTGTTTCATAAAATAAAGACATAATAATTGTCTCACTGTTGCAAACCCTACCATTGTATAGAACTTAAGTAAAATATAAGAAAGCTTGTAGGATGTTCGCTGCAAAGAAACAAATATTCATTTTTGCATGCTAACAAAAATAAAGATGAAATAGAGGGGGTTTGGAGGGCTTTCTTCATAAATTTTTGTTGGATTTTGGTTTTGTTATTTTATTGTACATACTACGTAAAATTTGTTCTCATTCTCAATAAATACATGGAAGTATGTTTGGTTCCAGTTAAAAGAAGAGCTTTAATTTCCCAAAAAAATACGTATCCCTAATTTTTATAATATTTTTAAAAAATACAGAGTAGGTGTCATTGAGAAATTAACCAGAGTAACACAAGCTATTTTACTAACAGTCTTCCTACAGACATATGACATTATATACATCCTTCTATATGGGATTATTTTAAAAAACAATAGGGAATAATATAAAACCTTAATTTTTTTTTTAATTTGAAAATGTGACAGTTTATGAAAGCCCAGTGACTTAGTGTCTGTTGTTTTATGAGACTGACTTACATGCCCAATAAACACTAAAACTATAGTATCTCTTTTGCTGTCATTTTTCCCCCTTTGGCTCTTCTCCACCCATATTTGATTGGGTACAGAAAGATAAAAGCGTGTTACCTTAATTTTCACAACAAAAAAGCAGAATTAAAGAAAGGTTTCAGTTTCTCACAGTTTTCTTTCTAGAGGCTCTGGGCAGCTGCTAATCATTATGTTTGCAATGTTAAAACAAGACCCCAGGTTAGTCTGTGCTAGTTCATTTACGAGAATCTTCTGTATTTGATTAGACTCATATGGTTAATAAGGACGTCAGGTAGAAGCAGTTGGGCCATTTATTTCTGTAATGTTATTAACTGTCTGTTCTCTACAGGATCATTTCGATTTTTCTGCGAAAAAGCAGAAATGGGGCTATACATCCTAGTGATAGTAGTCCTAACATACGTTAAGCAGTTACACTGCTAACTATCACCTCCTTCCGTTAATGGAATATTTTCAGGTGGCTTTTGTTTTGTGTATGTTGTACATCTCTGGAGTCTAACAGTCAGTTTCTAATGGCAGTAAAAATAGTTTAAAATGGCAAGCAAAATCATAAAATAGCAAGAAAATGAATAAATAAATGCAAGTTTTTTCTCCCTTAATTTCCAACTTTCTAAGCCTTTGACTTACTTGGCTGTAGTTGAGTTGTTTTCAGTTACCAAACAGACAAAAAGAAGTAAATAAGATCTGGTTGGCTCATGCAAAGTCTAGCACTAGATGACTCTGAAGTGGCATACTGTGTCTGGAGTTTGGAGCTGATAGGTAAATCTGATGTGCATGCGAAATTGAAGTTGCGGAGGTCAGAAAACTTGAGCTTCTATCTTTAAGTGCCATCTCTAGTAGAGGAGTATACTATTAGGGTTGTGCAAGAGTGCAGTGGCAGGCAGAGAACTTCATGATTTAGTTCCTGAGGCAAATGTACAGATGTGCAGACAAAGTATGAAGTTTCCACAGAATAAGGAAAAAAACCAACACTTAAATGTTTTATTCTTACTTGCTATTTCTCTCATGACCTCTTTCATCTAAAACATAATGCTGCATCAGCATTGTACAAATTTTTCTTACTGAAAGTGCTTTAAGCAACAGATGGCACTGGCAATGATATGTAATGTCAATTTGGTAATGGTCTCTATTATGGGACCTTTGACCTCAGCTTAAAAACTTGCCAAGCTTTAACCGCTTTGGACAGAATTTTCATGCTGGTTGCATGTCTTTGTTTAAAGGGCATAAAAGAACAGCCAAACTTCACGTGGTTGTGCCATTTCAGATGTTAGTTTACAAAAATGGTGGCATTTGCTAATATTCAAGCTACCGAGTATAAAGGAAATGTCCTTTGAGTTTATAAGGAACATTGTCCAGATTTAACAAAGTATAACTGTCTGAAATTGCAGCTCATACAACATCAGAAAAACTTATCAGAGACTGATTGCTAAATTCTTTTACAATACCAATTGTCATGAGCATGCTGAATTTCCACAGATCTATCATGGGCTGGGTGAAGCAGGCATTTTCTGTTCTCCTAGGAAACAAGAGAGGACATTTCTGTAATTTTCCCTTTAGTTTGCCAGGGAATGCTGTGCAGTATAATACTGAGAAAGGGGAAACTTAAACTGGAGTTTGATTGGGGTTGCTCTGTCTGGTGACTCCTGTGCAGGGGGCTGGCTGTCTTATTGATCAGTTTGGTGCTTGCTGGGTGGGGAACAGGAAGACAGAATTTGTGTCACCAAGAGGAGGAATGATGAAAAACTATGAGATGAGCTGGCAGAGAAAGGGGATTAGGGCAGCAATCAGGTTGGCACAGAAGACAGAGGGAAATCACAATGAGAGGAGCTGTAAGCAAAAAGACAGAAATGCACCTGCTGTTTAGACACATTTCTATTCAGGATATGGATTTAAATTAATCATTTCAGTTTCTGTTTTGTTGTTCTCAAACAGTGCAATCTATCAACAAAAGGTATCATCTTGTTCTTCTGTATCTCAGAAAATACACAGGACAATAGTTCAGGAGTGGTCCATCACGCTGGTGGTCCTGCACTGGGACAGAGATGAAAATAGGTCTTTGATGGCTCATGGTCCAATACTGGATGGGAGTGGGCTAGACATTTATCTGAGATACAGGACAATTTTGTGCTATTGACATTAGAAACCTCTATTTTTTTTTTCCCCTCACAGCGTCTGCTACATCTTCACAGGTAGAGCTTTGGATTTTTCAGCAGGTAAGTGCTCTACATGTGATAAAGCCCTGTCATAAAAGTATCACTTGGATGGCTCATGAACCTGAATCCCATGAAGCTTCAGAGCAACAAAGTAGCCAGACAGAAGGAGCATGGTAATATGCTGGTGACAGTATTTAACTAACCAACATGACAGACGTCTGTAGACTTACTGGTGATTGGTCCAAGCATTTAGTGGCAGTCCCTGTGGTTCCACAAATTGGGATCTTGTAGGGATTACGCTTTCTAAAAACCTAATAGAAGTAATAAACAAAATACAAGAAAAGAAAATTTTAAGTAAAATTGAAATGTTCAAAAGATAAGCAACTCCAGAATGTCATGTAGCAGACATTTATTACACCGTCCATAGTTTGCTTACCATTTCTTTACTTCCTTTAACTTAGCAGATGAATGAAGCCAATAGCATTATCTGATAGCTATTCAGCACTTCTATCACATGCACATATCCATGTTTGGATTTAAACATTGGGGTTTGTATAACTCTTTTGAATTCAGTTGGGAAATCTTAGAATGAACCATGTTTCCTTGAGTTCCTAAAGCCCAGAAAAATGTTGTACTGAGTCCTTGTGGAAGACATAATGAGTTACAATACAAAGAAAGAAAATCCTCCTACACACACAACCAGGAAGGAAGGGCAAGAAAAGGGAAGAAAAGAGGTAGGAGAGGGAAAGTAAAGGAGATAAAGTTGTGTGTTTATGTGAAGTAAACTAGTATTTTTCCTACTTACATCAAGACAGGGTAGATGTGGAGAGGGACAGTTGCAACTCTTTCCATACCTTCACTGTGATAATCTCCTTCCTGTGAAAAAAAGACTCTCAGAAACTGAACATCTCTTTGTCCATCTTATACTTTTAAAGTTTACAGTGAAATAAGATACAGCAGAAGGACTGTGTACAACTGAAAAACAGTAATATTTTCATATTCTTCCTCCTTGTGTGTACATGATAAAAAAAATACATGGATTTGTGTGTATATAAAAGTATACATGGTTTTAATATTATCCCTTGTCATAATATCTATATAAATTATAACTCATTTCCTCTTCCAACATAAGATCTTTAAAATCTGACATTTCATCCTAACATATGGTTTAAAGATGAATCTGGCTTCCCCTCTTTTCTCTCTTTGTTTCACAGCAGTCCACTGACAACAAAAGAGGAATAGTAGTTTAAATGACAGATGTGGGTTCATAATCACAAAATAAAATACCTGAAATCCTCATAAAATAGAAGATTCAGAGTGTAGCTCTTTTATCAACAAATGCAGTATTCACTGCATTAGGAATGTATTTGTCAGAGTGAAAGATGATAATTTAGGTGTTCCGTGTATATAATGGATGATAATATACTCAGAAATGTGGCCAAAATTTGGAAGAGAAAGTTTTCTGGTTCCCTGTTTATCTAGAAGCAAATGAATAACCTGTTGTAAACCCTTGTATGATGTAATAGGAAAAGGAATTAAAGTTTAAAGATAATGAGAACTAACCAAGTCTTGTGGTCAGTAGAAGAAATGCAGCTTTTTATTTTGTCTGAACATCAGCTGTTCTAACATCTTGTAGCATCTATGTTTCTTTATCTTGCCTGCATTGCCAATATAATAGTACTAATGTTAGAAGGCATTAGAGGAGGCATCTTTCTTTTCTGTTTGGCTAAAACATCAGAGTGACTTCTTTTTCATAGATAAAACTTACATGGATCTTAAATGGGTCCCACTTTTAGAAGGTGAGCGAGCAGAATATTTATAATAGCAGAAGTCTGCAAGGACCTTAGTTCAGACGCTTTCAGTGTGGCTTTGGCTCCATGAGTCAGCTTAGGGAAGGAAATTGTCTTACTTGGAGATGGTTTATAGAAATCAGAGTTTGCTTGTGCTGATAGGTTGTTGTACAAATTAAGGCTTTTTTTCCAAAGAATGTTTTATTACTAATTCTGACCCATTCAAGGGACCTTCTCATCAGAGTAGAAACAAGCATGCCAAGTACCTGCCAGATCTGGGTTGACTTTGTGGTAGGGGAGAACCTAACTGAGTTTTTTGTCATTTTAATACTTGTTCTCGAAGTATTGAGAATTAAGCTTCATTGGTGCAGATCAACACATTCTTATTCTAGCTGATGATCTCAGTTGATACAAGCAATTTGTGAGATCTTGGAGATGGAGCCTGTAGTGTACACCCTGATTAATGCACCAAAATGAGCACTAATGTAGGAGAACCTTCACTGTAATGATCCTATGGACTCCATGCAGAGAGAGGTACTTCTCGAGGACAGTTCAGATCCAAGCTGGTAATGAAGTAGCACAGTCTGAGCTTAGGCATCATAGTTATGTCTGTGAAACTACTGAGAGTCTTTCTTAGTCTTTGTTCTAAATTTTCAGATGACAGTTCCCTTGACTGGAGAGAAATATGGGAAACTAGTGAATAGGGGACAACAGAGAGCTGTGGCCTTTCCACTTACTGGACACACGTCACATATAAACGTCTTTGAGACACAGCTGTCTTTTTTATTTTTCAAAAATGAAGTTGGAGTCAATCATTGATTTAGGAAACATAGCCAGGTGAAATGAGATGTTTTTCTGCTTCCATCTTTTATATAATAATCTGTTGTTTATAGATTTGTATGGGATAGGGGAGACTCCTGTCCACCTGCATGGTTTCAAAATTGTGGTTGCCACTTTCAGAAAAAATGTAACCATCTGATTGTGTGTCTCAGAACGGCAGCAAACTAGTGAGCAACTGAACAGAAACCTTCAAAATCACAGTTGGAGATAATCGTTTAAGTTGTAAGCCAATACTTTATTGAATCTGATTCTTCATTAAAACCATTCTATAAAATTAATGTTTTGTACTTGAAGTTAATATATTGTAATTGTTTTGGAGCAGGGACTATAAGTTTTATTTTTGTACATGTTTAGGAACCTATTAAATATTAATAGTGCAGAGTATGATCTCTGAGCACATGAAATATTCTGCATTTATCATTGTAAGAAAATAGAGACTTTCCTGAAGCACTAACAACATACAGAAACTTCAAGATGAAAAATTTCTTAAAAAGATTTATTTTTAAATGTACATAAACCTATTAGCACTTCTAAATGTGATGACAAATATTTGAGATGTTGTGGACTATATTTGGAAAGGCACCAGAATGCTAGTATAAAAAATACCTCGGCAAATTAGACTACAATAAAAATAAGGAACAATGAACAGATTGAATCTCTGTGGAGGTTCACAGCAATGTCTTGGCTACAGAACAGTTTATACATTTGAATCAAAATATTACCATACACCTTTTTTCTCCATTAGAAATGTATAATTACATGATAACAATAAAATGGAGATTGTGTGTTGCAAATGGAACAAGAGAGTCATCTTGCTGGCATAGTGAAAATAAAATCATACCACTCTGTTCCTGAAGGAGCTCTCACTGCCAGGCAGAAAAATTCAGGCAGCAAAATGAAAAGCACCAAGAGCAGGAAAGATGATGCTTAAGAGGGGCAAAAAAAAAAAAAAAAAAAAAAGAAAGAAAGAAAGAGACTGCGTTTGGAAATTGGTGTAGATCAGATGTTCACAGCCTTTTTGTGGCTTAGCCTCACATAATGAAGCTAGCAATGCTCCACACTTCTTTAAATTTCACAAACTCAGTACAGATAACTCAATGCCTATTATCTTAAGCTCAAGGCTGTTCCTTACCTTTAGAGTGCTTGAACCACACAGGTGATGCCTTGCTTTTTAACTGGGAACCACTGAGATTAAATATAACACAGGAAGCAACAGCAGTGAAAAGGAAAAAAATAATTTTTACTTCTCTAGTATTGGTCTCTTTTTTTCCCCTGAAAATCCAAGCTAAAGCACCATAAAGGTCATTGATGAATCCTCTATGGGGTGTCCTTATAGAAGACAAAAGATATTCTTTGTTTCAATTTAAAATAAATAAATAAAGAAAGAATCTGGGAAGGAGTATTGAGAAATGCCAGCTGGTTTGTATTTCTTGCAACAAGTTTACAACTGGTTTGCATGGGAAAACTACCAGTCAGGTTTTACTCTAAATTTATTATTTATTTGCACCACAACACTTCACAAAAACACAAATCAGGCTAAGAACACTGTGGCCCTGTATAAAAACATGAAAGGAAATTATCTGTGTTCCAAACATGTTAGAATCTGTTTTGAAATAGGTAACCCATATACTCATTTGTATGACCAAAAGAAACAAAAAAGTAACCAAAACCCAGAATTTAGAGACTTGGATAGAAGTGGCAAGAAGTCATAACAAAGATCACTCAGTTATTTGCACCCTGTAAGAATGCATGCTGGGCTAAGGAGTGTAATAGCTCTACTTAGAAGCTGCTAGCTGTTGATTTTCATCCTTTCCCTGTCTTCTGTAGTTGTGTTGTACAGTCTTGGAGAAAAGAGGTAAAAGATTAGGGTCTTTTGCTTTAGAAATTCCACTGTGTCAAAAAATGAGATTTCATACCCTGCCTTTATGCCAGTTTGCACAGAAGAGTCCACGTTTTCTATTTACTTATCCATCATTTTTATTTTTTTGAAGAAGAGAAATAAGTCCTAGAATAACTAATAGGCTGATGACATTAATCCTTATGTGGAACTTAGAGACTGAATTAGTTCTTATTCTGGTTGACTGAAAGTAGAAACATGGATTCATGTTATTTATTTCTCCTGTGTATAAATGCTGCCTACAGAAGTCTTGCAGTTTTTGTTTTGCTTTGGATTTTTTTTTTTTTCTCTGAATTTCTAGGCTTGCCATTGACATTTTAATAGAAACTGACACTTTTCCAAAAATTTGCCTAGTTCAAAGTTACAGCATTTCTCATCCATAACTGTTTTGACCAGCTTTACAGCAGATACCTTCATTTATTTATATATTCTGTAAATGGAATAAAGGAAGGCTGGGTTTGTTGTTAAGTAGTCTGCTTTAACTAAAATCCTTACAGTAGGTTGGCATGTAATGATTTACTAATACGTGACTGGAATTGGTGATATTTTAATCATGGAAATTTATGGCAGTGTTTAATCAATCTTGTGACTAATTCTCTATACTGAATCCATAGAGGATATAATTCATACTGTTCTTATTCTGAATATGTGATTCCTAAGTTCAAAGAAGTAAAAGATAGTTTTGACTTTATATTTTTTGGTTTGAAATACGGACCTCAGTCTGTGATCATGACAGTACTCACCATGGAAATAGAAGCTTGTCTGGTATTTAGATTATTGTTAGCATCAGACTCTCAGGACAAACTTACTCTGTTCAGAAAAGATGGAGCACTGGCCAGGAGTCTGACATCTTTTCCAGCATGTATGTGAGAGTTGTGTAATTGGGCTAGTCTGCCTTTTGCCACCACTGCTGTTGAATTAGAATGACAGGAAACTTTTTGCAGACCTCGGCTGATTCAAGAAGTTTCTTCTGTTTGTCTTCTCAGAAAAAAGTGTTTGGATGCAGAGGTATGTGCAGCACATGTTTGTCACCAGCAAATCACTGCTATTCTCTTGGTAAGGCATAGAAGGAACATGAACTTAGGACCTTGTTCAAAGAACCATGGTAGTTTCCTATGTTTACAAAGTGGTATGGTAATATTTCAATTCATGTTAATAGTGAAAATCCCAAAAAATTTCTTTGGGAAATTTGGCTTTGGGAAACTGGTATATGTGGTAATTACAATGACTTGTGGCAGATTTTTCAGGTTCAATCCCTTTGGTTGTTTATTTCCTTAATGCAACTGCCTCTCTTTCTACATCTTGTCCAGAGCTCCTCAAACAAACCTTACCTGATCTTGGGTCAGATATTATTGCTATGAAACAAACTAAATAATAATTCTTGCACTTTGATACCAGTAGAGATTCAAAATGTAACGGTCTTCAAGGGTGGAACACCAGCAGTGCTGCATTGCAGCCACTACAGCTTCCTTCAGGGCATGCAGAGTATTTACTTGGGTTGTCATCATCGCTCAGTGCAAGCAAAAAGCATTCAGTAGTTCTGATAGTTCACTCCGGTTTCAAACCTGTTCTTCTTAATAAGTGAAATTCATCTATGAAGGTGTGCATTGGCAGGCTCTTTGTGAACAGGCTGACTGTTCCATGTTATGAGTTTTTCTTTCTGGAGCTGTATTCCTTTCATTCAGTTGCCTATTCATCTGCATTATTTTATATTTTGGTATCTGACAAAACCTCCATAGTTCAAATATCCTCATTATATTTTCTATTTCACACCAAGGAAGTGATTGTGTTCATAAAATACAAAAGTATGGTTTGGATTATGGTGTTAAAATGCTACTTAAAACTGTTCTGTTTTCTCATTAAAATGTTTTCCCCATCTTATTGGCCTCAGGAGATACAAGAAGTTTTCTCCATGTAGGTCCTAAGGGACAATAAGCAATATGCCACATGTCAGTTACATCATATTAGTTTAATAACACCTGGAGTAACTTAGCTGCAAATGCTCAAATTCTTCTACTTACCTGCAGATCTCTAATTATGAATAGGAAGCCAAGGACTTAATGAAGAATTGTATGATTCTTTAATGGCAATTTTATGACAATTTAGTTGGCCATGTTCTCACTTTCATTTGGATCCATTTGCACAGCTGGGAGCAGCTAAGAAATGCCCCCCACACACAGCAGTTCCTGGCTGGCATAAATGCAATACTGACTTGTACTTCAGCTGTCTGAAGCAGCCGTCTGCACTGTGGGGTTCTGGAAACTCAGCAAAGCCACAGAAAATGCTTTATCTCTATGTGTGATACTGGGTGGCCAGACCTGAAGATCAGAGCTAGTCATTCCTGACTGCTTTGTTAGGCAGAGCTGCCTAAGCTACCTTTAAATGACCTTGTTTATGAACCAGAGGAGATCCAGCCACATCAGACTGTTCTGAGACCCAGATTTGACTTTGTCTCCAACCCTCCGATTTGGCCAAGGTGGGAAAATGAGTACACGGTGCTTTATATCACCTTTGTGATTCATGTTTGAAACTAAATAATAGGTACCTCAGGTCTAGAGAACTGAAGGTGATGAAGAATCTGAAAAAAAAGTAAGATAAAATTTGTACTGATCTGAAAAAAAAAAAAAAAAAAAAAAGCTTTAAAATCCTCTGCTTCAGCATGCACCAAAGGCTTATTATGTAGTCTGTCACCTGTTGTTGGAACCAGTGGATTGGAGCCTTGCAAAGTGCATTAAATATACTGCTGAAGGTACTCTGCTTTCTGAGAAAAACAAAAATTAAAATATAGGGACTGCTTCAACTTTGTTATTGTTATTGTTGTTTCAGTTTTGTTTAGAAGATTAAGTTGAACAGTAACATTATTGTTTTCATAATTCTGTGTTTTGGATTCATTCCCGTCTCTGACTACTCACTTCTGTAAAGAGAGATTCCAGCATCCTCATCATGCTGGGCTTTACAAGGCACATAAACCATGCAAGGCTGAAACAGGGATCATCTTGCCAATGTTTCCTCTTGCTTAGTTTCCTGGGAAGAATTTTACCCCCAAAGATAAATGTTTTCACTGTTGAAAGGCAGTAACAGAGCTGCAGTGGGAAATGGTGTTCAATCCATCTCACTGGTGGGTAAACACAATGTTAGATTTCTTTTCAAAAGTGAACAACAGGTACTTTTCTGACATTATTCCTTTAGAGTCAATTTAAAATGTGAGAATTCCTACAGCATATAAATGTCTTACAGTTCAAAGTATAAAATGTTTCAGCCTTGAATAACGGTTTTATAATTCAGAAGGTGATTAAAACGACACATTGACTCTTTAACGTGAGTGATCATATCCTAGGGATCGACTATCCTATGGGACTCCCAAGCTGCCTTTTACTCATCGTCTTTCTAGAAAATGCATAAATTAAGTAAGTAAAAATTATAAGTAGAATTATATGTGGATGTTGAGTGAGCCTTTAACCCAGCGTAACTATAGAGTGTATAAGGTATTCTGTTTGCAGACTCAAGCTCAGTATAACTTCTAGGTGACTTTCGGGAACACAATTAAGAAGCAGTTGTCATAATGAAAATCTCTCAGATGTTAATGTTAGTTTTGCATCATTGATTTCTAATCAGGGATATCTGTTCCTTTTGTAATGGAAGAAATGCACATAGTGCAAGCATAGCTGATTCAACAAGGTGTGATCTCTACCTAGATACTACTTCTGAACTGTGATTCTGCCAGGTATCTAACATCCGAGGGAGTAATCGTCTGGGAACTTGACAATTGAAAACTCAGTTACCTAAGCAAATTTCATTTTTTTTCCCCCAGGATTTTTGGAGGTGATGTAGGTCATAGTCTTCATTTTTGCAGACTCAGGTAGTGCTGTGAACTGCCACAAAGAGAAGCCAATCTATTATAATTATTGTAGATGATGAAAACATAAATACAAGAAAACTCATTGTGGATTCCTTGACAAGTAAACTAATCTTAAAAAGTCAGCTTCATAAGCTTAAAAACATTTCTTCTATATAATTCCAGCTGATCTTCTAAGTATGTAGATCTGTTGTCATAGCTTTTTCAGTTACTAGCTAGCAGGAAAATAAATTCACCTAAAAGAAACTGTATTTACTTAAAGTAATAACTTAACAGTATAATGTTGTTTGACTGTTTATTCTAACAAGTATAGTATGAAGAAAAAGAGGATTTGCCTTCTGAATTTTTGTCTCATTTGATTTCATGTCTTAGTTTTGTTACTGTGTCCCAAAAATGGTAATCCTTTCTTTATGTCTAAAGCATAGACCTTTTTCTATTTTAATCCTTAGTCAAACAGTGAATTAAATATAGATCCAAAGAAGAGAACTTTCTGCTTTCTTGAACTTAATGTAGCATAACGAACATCAAGAATGGACTCTTTCTGAGATCTGGAAACCCTCCTATTCATATCTGTTTCACCAGTAATGTAAGTGAAAAGGGATCAGTCTGTATTGCGTGTAATTTTTGGTAGTTACAGTTGAAAAGAGTAGTAAAATGTCAGGACGTATATAGCCCTTATCTGATTAGGGTGAGTTGGAAGAAGGGGAGGGAAACAGGGAGAGAGCTGTAGAGCCATATGTTTCTTACTTAACTGCTACAGGCCATATTACTGTTCTAGGTGGCCCTAACAGGAGGGGTAATGCCCCTGTACAGTTCACTGTAAATATGCAGCTAGCCAAAACCAGGAAGTACCTTTCTTGCAATTGTCCTGGTTTCAGCTGGGATAGAGTTAATTGTCTTCCTAGTAGCTGGTATAGTGCTATGTTTTGAGTTCAGTATGAGAAGAATGTTGATAACACACTGATGTTTTCAGTTGTTGCTAAGTAATGTTTAGTCTGAAGTCAAGGATTTTTCAGCTTCTCATGCCCAGCCAGTGAGAAAGCTGGAAGGGCACAAGAAGCTGGTGCAGGACACAGCCAGGACAGCTGACCCAAAGTAGCCAATGGGGTATTCCCTACCATGTGATGTCACATGTAGTATATAAACTGGGGAGTGGGGACGGGGGGATCACTGCTTGGGGATTAACTGGGCGGGTGGTGAGCAATTGCATTGTGTATAATTTGTATATTCCAACCCTTTTATCATTACTGTTGTCACTTTATTAGTGTTATCATTACCATCATTAGTTTCTTCTTTTTATATTCTATTAAACTGTTCTTATCTCAACCCACAAGTTTTATTTCTTTTCCTGATTTTCTCCCCCATCCCACTGGGTGGGGGGGGAGTGAGTAAGCAGCTGCGTGGTGCTTAGTTGCTGGCTGGGGTTAAACCACAAAAACAACTTACAGGCCAACTGTGGGTAAAAGTCAGACTCCACTGAATTCAGTAAGTAGGCAAACACTACCTTGCTTACTCTAAGGAATACCTATTAATTTTCTAGTTCAAGAAAATTGATAGGCTTAAAGGTTACAGTTTGCATGTTGCATAAATGCATTTCACTGAAATAGGACAGGGCATGTAGCTTTGGCTATAAACACTTCATCTTGGTTTGCTTCAAATCCAAGCTAGTTTAGACAGTCCAAAAAGACATAATCAAGGCTCTTTAACTAAGAGCAAAAACAATCAAATTTGAAAATGAAGATATGCATTTTGAACTGGATCCCACAAGCTACAGTCTTCTGCTTTCTCATACTGTAACCCAGATGTGTTTTGCGTGGTTGTGCCCTCTATCCTTAATTAGATATTTGATTTCGAACAGAATGCTAATGAACAATGCAAGATGTATAAGTTTTATTTCTTGCCCTCAGGTAACAAAGCTATATAAACTGAGTCTTGGTTCAGCTCAGAACTAGAAAAGACTGTTTTCAGCTACTATTTTTAGTGAAAAAACAACTTTGCAATTTGAATTCAATTGAGATTTGAATAGAAGTTACTTTGATTACAAATTGAGGGCAGTAGTTCAGATAATAAAAATGTTTAATTGCAAATTCTTGCAAGTGAAATATTTTAATTTTTTTCAAAATAACCTTTGGATTGACATAAATAATTTTTTACATTTCACTAAAAGATAAAATTTTGTTTTATTTGTGTTTAGTAGAGGAAATTTTAAACACAATTTCAGATATTTTAGCCACATAGTAGAAAATACAGGTCATATTTAATTTTTATGTCACACTTCTAAAAGCAAACATAGCATCAAATTGTTGGGCTCTTAGAAGAACGCAGTTTAAAATAGTTCAAATTACCTCTGGTTTCCATTTATACAAAGCAAACACACAAACAGTTTTCTTCCAAAATAAAATTTGTTAGTCTTTTTGTTTTCCACTCTACCTACAATCAACCTATAATATAAAGAAACCAAAAAAAAACCCCAACCAACCAACCAAAAGTATTCTGCTAATTATTGAAATCAAATCTATTTTTATAGACAAATTTTTATACAAGGAAGGTTAAATGAACATGAAACATTAAATACAGTGATCAAAAATTCTAATTTTTAGATTCTGGCCTTGCAACAAAGTCATGCCTTGGAAACATACACCTAAGGAGGCATGAGCTTGGGAGAACAGTGAGGAAATCTGCAGGCTGGCTGGGTAGCTCATGGAGAAGGTTTATCATTTGTGTAATCAAGACTTAGTGAATGTGCTAATGCACGTCACAGCAGGGGATGGAGCCAGCAGCATCTGCACTTTTCCTTGTTGTTTTAAGAGAAAGGACCATGTGTAATCCATCAAAAGGAGAACAAACAGAAATATTCTGTAGAAGGATTGGGCGTTACTACTGGAATATGAATAAGGTAGGAAATAGAGTTCCATAAAGAAATACAGACTGAATATTGCATTTTAAATGCTGGATTTTCTTGCTTTTGGAAATCACACTTTTTACCAAACATTTCAAATTGACGTAAAAGCTGAAGTCTACAGTAAATTACAGAGAATAGTTCACATAATGTTTCCAAGAAGAGTTAGTTTTCAAAGAAGAAGTGAGTTTTCAATCACTCACTTTTGAAAAATGATCGTATAAACTGTATTCTCTAGGTCTTTGAGAAAACAGGACTTTACAGATCACTCTATAATTTTGCTGGCAGGAGAAGGGGCAGATTTCCTATTGGTATTAACAATTATTACATGACTGCAACAATTGTTGTACATTATGTACCACCTTTGTGTTTCAGATCAAGTTTTGTTCTACCAAGCCTTTCCATATTTAGAAGCCTCTTAGCTCTATAAACTACATTGCTTCCCCCCACCTTTTCTTTACTCTTTTTTTTTGTTTGTTTTTTCCCAACCACTTTAATCACTGGAAAGGAAGGAAAGGCAACCTAGGATTAATATGGACAGTCTCTGCTGTCTCTTCAACACAGAGATTGTTTTCTGATTGTGAAATTTTTGCTGGTTACCCAACAGACAAAGAAGTTTTGCTGCTTGTCAACTCTGCCTGTCTGTAAAGGTTACCGTGCAAAGGACAATGTGTTAGAGGTGTTATGCCTGCTTGAAAAATGCAAACACATCTCAGAAGGAAACTGGAGATCCAGCTGAAACAGAGTAAGTGCCTAGAACTTGGTTAAAAGTTTGTCTAATAAGCTGTCCAAAGATATAAAATGAGTTTGTGATAGATACTGTATTGCACAATATGCTTTTGTTTATGTTGAAACTCTTGAAATTACTTAAGCAGTGTATATGAAGTACTCTTGTTAGCTAAGTGCTTTTACAAGTGTTGCTGGAATCAAAGTAATGTACATAGGGAATTTTATAAAGATGTTATACTCCAAAATGATGAAGACTAGCATTTACAGATGCTAATATTTCAATTTGTAACCTAGATATATGACATACATGTGCATTACCCACATGTGTTGCAGATGGTAGTCTCCTTGAAGGTATCCTATAATCATTATGATATTTAAGCAACAGCTTTTTCAGGCAGGAAGGAACAAACATGTGGGAGAAAAATCAAAGAAGTTGTGGGAGATCTGGAAGCAGGTGAGATAAATCATAACGAATTTGTGCTTTTTCCTAAAAAATATATTTCAGTCATTTCAAAGCTATCAATCTGGGGAGTCATCTTCCTTTTCCAGGCAGGATTTTATATAGTTCACTCATGAAGTTTTTATGTATTTTTGATCAAGAAGTGACCCAGAGAATTATGTAACAGCAAGGGCAAGAAATATTAGTCACTTAAAATAATCACTAATACAAGAAGTCTGGTTTGTTCTAAATTAAAGGTGAAGATAAAAATGTTATTTTTGTCTGGAAATGTATATTTCTCTAAAATCAAAGTTTTAAGAAAAAAAAGTATGAGAAGCTAACTTTTCATGCAACAACATGTATAAAATTCTGCATTTTTTTCATTATGTGATCAGCAAACACACTTTACTCCTGGCAATAATATTGTCATTAATTGGGTCTGGTCATGGTCAAGACTTTGACAAACTGAAATGAATTTGAACACTAATTCATTATAGTTATAATGGGTGCTTTTATTCAGGACCATTTTAATTTGTCAGTTTGTATCAAAGTAAGTAACACTTACATATTCCAAAACAGTCCCCCCTGAATGAATAACACACTGCTCTCACATTAAACCTGCTCAGTGGACAAATATTGAGATTATCATTATACAATTTCTCTAATTGGCTAACTCATTTATTTTGTGAAAATTTTCATAGATTTCCAGGTTAGAAGGAACTGTTATAATCAGCTAGATATACAGCTGAATACCAGGACCCTCAGCAAATAATTTCTGAAACAAATCTCAAACATTTGACTGAAATGTAATGTATTTTTTCAAAAAGTGTTCCAGACTTGAAGACATCAACAAGCTGATAATAGATTTAAAACATACTGCTTCAAGTTCATGAGACAGTGTAACTACTAGAAATTTGATTAGATGCAAATTGAGACAAACCAAATATTCTTTAAATTTTCCTTCAGAAATAGGAAGGTTTTTTTATCAATATCTGCACATAGGTATGAGTCCATAGCAAAGATTCTGTATATCTGTCAGGTTTCAGTGCTTTCATTAAGAGTGAAAAATATCAGTTCCAGTTAGTCACTGCTGCTATTTTCAGTATAGCTCTGGCCGTGTGGCAACCTGGAGGATAATTCCAAGGAGGCAACTTGGAGCTTCCAGCAAAGCTGGACTCTGTCTGCCTGCTCAAGAACTGTGCACAGATCTGGAGAGAAGTAAAGACCTGACTACAGCTTTGAGTGAAAGGATGCCTCAGGTAATTCATCTATCTTCCATCAAATGCAGGGACAATGAGGTTGCTCATTTCTTTTCTCAGTAAATGGCCTGCAATAATGGAAACCCTGATGGCTTAGCTGAGGTAAGTGAGGTAATGCTCTGAGGACTTCTAGGACTGTAGAAGTTGGCCCAGGCACTTTGGCACAGCTGGCTGTCACAGAATAAAGCATCCTCCAAGTGAGTGAATTAAGACAAATTTCTATCTACATTACACAATATATAAATGAACTAATCAGTTCTTTGAGGTCCATTATATATTATTAACTAACTTAGGTGGTTTTGCTCTTGAAGTACATATTAGCATGAATAAAGATTATGTAGGAATATATACATTCAGCAGTTGCTAATGATGTAGGAGACAGAAAAGAACTTGGACTTTTATTCTGCATCTTCAGTGTACTACCATGTAATATAAGAAGTGAAGATGAGCAGATGAGAGGGAATATATTTATTTAATGTTTGTTCCCTCAAAAGGTAGCTTTTCAGTAGTGTGTAAATTCCATGAATATAAATAAGGATTAAATAAAAATAAGGATTAAATTGATAGTATGATTTTTTTTAGTGGGCTGACCTCAAGTTCTCCAAAAGTTCTGTTGAGTATAGATAGAATTCCACTGAGAACAGTAGATTTTGAATCAAGCTGAAACTGAAGGACTGAAGTTTTTCAAAAGTTCAGAGTTACTGAAATTAGAAGCCTAAAATTTAAACTAGCATGTAACCTTTATGCAATAGTCACTACCACAATTATTATATAATTTTAGCATAGCAATAGATACAATTTGTATATTTGCATAAGAAGTTACACTTTTCTTTCAATTGAGTAAAACACAGTAAAGCATTCATTTCAGTAAAAGCAGTCTTTGACTTCACATTAGTTTACCTAGAAACATTACTCTGAAGATTGCTATAATATGCCAATCAAAAAGGATATCTTTCACAAAATCTTTTTACCAAGCTAGTTTTCCTCTTGAGAAGTTACCTAAGAGTTGTGTATTTTAAAATAAAGCCACTTGTGTATTCAAAACTACTTTATCTTTGTCTTCCTCAGTTCACAAGTATGCTGTCCTCAGCCTGAAGAAACTTCAAATACTCTGTTTTGATACACTTGAATTACTTGTGCCAAAAGTTTCTATTGTGGAAAAAGATCTGCTACACTTAATAATGTCTGACATTTCTGCTGCCAATTTAGAGCTACATATAGATTGCATAATGGAATTACGTAGAGATTTCAACACATAATGGACATTCAACTTGTCTAGTATGAATTGTGACAGCACGCCTGGGTTTCAGGTGGAGGTTTTCAGCAGGATGGAGGGCAAAGAAGTGTCAACAATTCGATGTGATTGCAGTCCACTCAGATTGAGTCTTAGCACATTACTGAACTGCTGCAGAAGAAAATAAAGGGCTAGAGAAATATACCATTTTCCATACAATATTATTCTTGGATGATGCTTAGATACTATCTATGTTTGAAGTGGCTCCAGGTTGCTAAGACAAACAGACTTCTCTTTAACATTTCATTATCTCATTACATCGTCATGTCAGACTACAAAATGACATCAGACACTCTGGTGATTTGAAGTAAATTATGTCAAGTCACACAAAACAGTAAGAGAGCAATAATTATAAACAGTAATTTATGAATTACAGAAAATTAACCAAACATGTACCTGAAGTTTGCCCATTTCTTCTATTTAGCCTCAGCACTGCCCAACAGAAGTACAAGCACAAGCTGTGGTAATTTCCTTGCATCCTTCCTCTCATGTATTGTATTACTTTATATACAATATAGTAAGTCACTATAATTAAATTGAACACACATGCTTTAAAATCTGGATCATAATTTAATCTACCA
This sequence comes from Aquila chrysaetos chrysaetos, assembly GCF_900496995.4. Taxonomy (NCBI): domain Eukaryota; kingdom Metazoa; phylum Chordata; class Aves; order Accipitriformes; family Accipitridae; genus Aquila; species Aquila chrysaetos. The sequence continues at coordinate 26,193,787 of NC_044030.1, forward strand.
TGATATTCAGTATATAGGAAACCAGAAGTAACAGACTTTGGAAGAAAATAACCTGGAGGTTATCTGAGTCCTTTAAATTAAAAATAACTTAGAAAATATAGGAATGCCTATTGTTTATTTGTACACATAGCAGAATATTTCCTGATTCCAAGAAAGAAGTTGCAAAGGAATTTGATTTGAATTCAGACTAAGTTGTGCTCGAAAGGCAAACATTCCTGAAACACAGGGTTAATATCGGCTGTGCAATATAGCACCAAAGGTTACACTTAATTCTGATAATCCAAGTAACTATATGCTGGTGCCTGACTTTCTGTTTCGATCAAATCTATTAAAAAATGATGTTTGTATAAGTGTCTGCATAGTCTGATCCCTCGGAATTTAGAAACCAATATTTGAATACCTTCGTATAACCCAAATACACTTGTAATAGTAAGCAAAAATAAGAAATTAGTTTACACTTACTTAAATTTTAGTTTTAAAAAGCTTATTTTTAAGACCATAAGAATACATAGTGAGTGGATCAGTTTAACTGGAAAACATATTTTAAAAAGTGTTTAATAATAGTAATGTAATCAGGTATGTAATCATTATGTCTGAACAGAGATAATTCCTAAAAATTAACTTTGTTTACACATCTGTTTACATTAAAAAGGTGGCCATGTATAACATTTTAAAAGAAAATACTTGATAAATAAATAGTTATTACTTTTATAAACAAAGAAATAAGTGTTCCAAGTCATTTTATGCAGATATTTGAGCTACAAAAAGTAGACAATCTGAGTAAAGCCTCAAGTAATACTTGTATTATACTTGAATATTACAGGACTGTTGAGAAATAACTTATAGTATAGTTCACAGAAATGATACATAAAATAGATTTGGTTTTATTTAACAGTGACCCACATCAAATGTACAGGCTAGGAAATATAGAGGAATAAGAACCTCACTTATGTGTCTGTGTAGGTTATATCTTGAACACTGGTGTTAGTGTTAAAACTGTGGGTTAACATATGGAGAAGATATAGACATCTGAGAGTTGATGCAGGAATCCCTTTCTGTTTGTTGAACAGATGAGTAGTACATTGATATAGATATATTCACATGACAACCTATCCCAATGAAGAACAAAAAAGAAACAACCTTAATTCAAGTATATCTTTGTTAATGTAGGGTTTAGGACAGCAAATATAGCAACACTTGTTCAGGACACCAAAGAGGCAATCACTGAGTGTTGCAGTGAAAGAGTATTCAGATTTTAATTTCAGCTTTTGATACTGTCTCTCACAGTATCCTTCTGGACAAAATATCCAGTGTACAGCTGGACATGTACACAAACACGATGGGTGAACAATTGGCTGAAAGGTTGGGTGCAAAGAGTTGTAGCAACTGAGGTAACATCTGGCTGGTGGCCAGTTTCCAGCAGTGTTCCCCAGGGCTCAATTTTAGGGCCAGTTCTCTTCAATGTTTTTATCAATGAGCTGGACAGAGGAGCTGAGTGCACACTAAGTAAGTTTGTTGACGGTACTAAACTATGGGGAACCATTGATTCCCTTGAGGGTAAAGAGGTCTTACAGAGAGATTGTGATAGATTGGAGTGCTGGGAATCACCAACCTTAAGAAATTTAACAAGGACAAATGCCAGATTCTGCACCTGGGATGGTGTAATCCAGGATGTTTATATAGACTGGGGGACAAGAAGCTGGGGTGCAGCCCTTCAGAAAGGGATCTGGGGTGTTTGGTTGATTATAAGCTCGATACGAGGCAACAATGTGCCCTGATGGCCAAAAGGGCCAACTCTATCCTGGGCTACATTAAGCATAGTGTAGCTGACCGGTCAAAAGAAGTGATTGTCCTACTAAACTCAGCATTGGTGCAGACTCACCTCAAGTAATGTATGCAGTTCTAGGCTTTTCAGTAAGAGGGTGGTGAAGCACTGGAACAAGCTCCCCAGGGAAGTGGTCACAGCCCCAAGCCTGTTGGTGTTTAAGAATTTGGATGATGCTCTTAGATACATGGTTTAACTTTTAGATTGCCCTGTGTGGAGTCAGGACCTGGACTCGATGATCCTTGTGAGTACCTTCCAACTCAGGATATTTTGTGATTCTATGATTCACTAGTTCTTATAGTTGCCTAGTTGCAATACTTAAAAGCCCCCACAGTAATGGTGAAAACACTGGAAAATAGTCAGAGGAGTTTCTCATGCTTACAGAGACTTATTTGAAAGATACAGTCTGAAAGTTCCTTCCTACATTTCTGAAAATACATGATTTCTTTTGCAATTACCTGCAAGAAGAAAGATGAGATTCCAGTGTGTATGAATTTAACACACACATGTAGAGGCTGTAGCATGATTTACTTCCTCTTTGTGTTAAAGTCTGATAAATATGCAAGGACAACTCTGGTTCTGTCATGGAAAAAAGTAGTGATTCTTGTTAATTAAGTTCTTGTGAGCATCCTTTTTTTCTTTTTACATGGCTTAGAAAATGATAAGAAACAGGGGTTGTAAGTTTTCCATGCTTCAATGTATTTTTCTTCTCAAATCAGAGGAAAATTGTTGGAAGCAGGGAGATGCTGTCTTGCAGAAAGGATAGGTATCACCAATTACCTCACTGCAACTGTTTTGCAGCTCGTAGGGCTGAGGTTTCACTTTTCTGAGACTCGTCCCATCTCACAGGCACCTCTCTGCAGATAGAGTGTTTCCTAACCTGTCCTGGTTCTGCTGCCCAGGCATTCAGAGGCATTCAGAATCTGCCTCTGTGTCCTCTCGGCATGTGGGGTTTAACCTGTAGCTAACTAAATCCAGGGCTCAGGCATTGCCATCTACCTTGGTGCTTAAATTCATGGCATGTCTACATCCCCAAAAGTCTCACCTACTAAAGCTAGGATCATTTTTCAGTAGGAGTACAGATCTTGCAGGACTTAGCAGATTAAACCTAGAGATAAAAATGAATGATTGTAAAGTTTTCAGAACATAAATTAGTATTTTCACAAAAAAAGTGTGAACTATAATTTGCACTAGCTAAATTTCCTGATTGTCCTCAAAGGTAGCTCCAAACTGGGCACTTTTCACTACTACAGGTGATGGAGGTATTTAAAAAAGACGTGTAGATGTGGCACTTAAGGACATGGTTTAGTGATGGACTTGGCAGTGTTAGCTTTATGGTCGTATCCGATAAACTTAAAGATCTTTTCCAACCTAAATGATTCTATGATTCCATGATTATATGAAAAAGCAAATAATCCTCATGAAATGTGCATTGGAAAGGGCAGATCCTAATTTCTTCTCCTCTTCATACAGCCAGGACTTAGCCTTGCTGTCAAGCAAAACAAACCTTTTAAAAGTGACTGTAGATGAAAAATTTTCTGGATCTCCACAGAAAGTTGCTATATGCTCCTCCTTCTCTTATTCATGAATAGATCTAATTTTGAAGGGCACACAGAACTAATAAAATGACATTTACTTTATAACTACACCATTACAGCAAACCCCCAAATTTCCACTTCTATTTTTTTTGTTCTCAACACACAGAAGTCAGAGCTTTTTTCTCTTGTAGATTTATTTTACTTCAGTAAAATATATCAGCTGTGAACTTTCTGGCAAAATACAAATGCTTCTGATAGGCTGTTACAGGAAGGATTCAGGATTTGTTCTGTGTCTGGCCTGAAATAGGAAGCATCAAGGTATGAATTAACTACACAGCTCCCTACACATTTGATGTCTATTTGAAATGTAAAGTTGGTAAATTGCAATAATTTTAGATAAATATCAGCTAGCTAAACTGACTGACTCTGAGAAACTGCCCAAATGTAGTTGTGGTTGAAGCAGCTCATTGTATATCTGCACTGTACTCAAGCAGTTTAATTTTTGTTGCTCAAAGACTCTGTCATACCCCAGGGATGTGCCGGAATGGTTTCATTGTAATCAGAGGCTCTATGCACATGAAGGATTTGTTAAACTCATTCTGATCAGTTCATTAAAAGCTTGAATGCCATTTGAAAGCCTTCTATACTGATTGGATTTCACTCAAAAAGTCTAATTCACAGTAATAAGCATAGAGCAAAAGTTACAATGGGGATGGAGAACAAATAATATCCATTTTCCCACAATTTATCTTCTTTGAACAGTACTGTCTCTCCTGTGATGTGGCCCAACAATGCACTAGTACTCAAAAAAAGATTGATTATATTTTCCCTTTTTTTTCTCAAGTATATCTTGCATTTGTATTTGTATGAAAGAAATAACAATGGAGGATATTCTGTCCCAGAATTTAGAAGGCACTGAATAAAAATTTGTAAAGCTATAGCTTCTTTCCTCATTTAAACTTCTGACTTCTAATCCTTTACTTTCGAATAAGCCTTCCCAGTAACAGTTAATCAACAACACTAGGCTCTATTCCATTTCAAATAGTTTTATCCCATTAAAGGATTAGGTCATAAAGAATGGGCTATAAGTGATCTTATCAGTGTCTTGTATTTAAGATGTGATGCAATTTCCTAGTGAAATGCATAGAACCATAAGGTTTGCATTTCTGATGACATATTGTGTTCTATATTTTCACTGTTCAGAGGCAAATAAAGTTGCTACAAAACGAAATTCACTGGAGGAAAAAAAACCCTCTTAACCAGCTAAAGCAAGTATCTATATCCAGTCATTAGGCCTTAAAATCATCTGATCAAATGCAAAGGAAATATTTAAGGTTCCGTTTCAAAATTTTATGTAGGACAATTAAGTTATTCATCTGTTTATAGAAGAATATAAACACAGTTGGTCTTACAGGGTCAGACAAAAGGCCTATTAGCCAATTGTTTTCTACTCTGTAGGGGCCAAGGCCTAGGGAAGATGGTGAAAACAAGGCAAGTCTGCAGTAATATTTCTTTAGCATATGCCAAATCCTATGAGGGACTTCCTGAAACAGAGATGATGTCTTTGCATACATTTATAACTAACATGCATAATAGAGAAAATAAATTAATGTCTATGGTTTCCATGATCTGCTGGTAATGGGAGATGACACCTGACCTAGTGAAACTTGTGAGGTACTCATTTACTGCTGATGTCAACAGAACACAAGTGCATGGAGCTCCTCTCATAAGTGTTTCAGAGTGTTATAGCGGTTTTTGTCTAATTCACTTTTTTCTAGGTACCTTCTTGTCATGGTCAGCTTAGATCTTTCAAATTTACATAACAATATTTTGTAAATTAAGCTTTAATTTATGAGCTCATTGGGTTAAAAAAAAGACAAATCACACATGGGCTCAATCTCCTTTGTGCAGACTAGTCTAACATGAATTCTCTAATTTGTTACTGCAATAACTCATGGATTCAGTAACCTGCGCACCTATGAGCAAAGCACTCAACTAGCAGGTGGAGAGAATGCTCATCCTTCCTCCTCTGTCACAGTACAGGTGTCTGGAAGGCATGAAAGCCTCAATGGTTGGGCTGCTATTAGATCTACTTCAAAAGGTTTTTTGGATAAGCTGGCGTATTTATAACTTCCAGTTTGGAAGTTTGGTATAAACCGTTTCCATAAGTTAGTGAACTCTGAAGAAACTGTCAGTAAGTGTGCAAAGATGTAGATGACAGCTGTGGGAGAGAGCAGGCTGCAGGTGATAGTGGCTACAGGAGAGCTCATACGTCCTCCTGTCTACTGTGTCCAGCTTACGGGTTGCTTTTGTTGTGGGCTAATGGCGCTGCTCCCAGCACACATCATGCCCTGGCATAAGCTGTGTATTTGGCCAAAACCTGAGCAGGAGCTGCATGAACTACCAGACCCCTCCTCCCCATTAGCCAGCCTTTCTGAGTGCAAAACATATGAACATGCCAGGCCCGAAGGTCCCAACAAGTTTTAAGTAGGCATCACTGTAAAACACTCAACTGTACCTGAATAACTTAGGACACAAAATTTTGCAGAATAAAAATTTGGCTCTATGCCTAGCTAAATACTAAAAAGGCATTTAGCTAAAAGGTTTGTCTATATAATTTTTTCTTTAGTTTTATATCAATTATAAGATGTTTCTATTAGGCAAACTCTCTTTGCTTGAGTTCCTCTCAACAGTTCAGATCACCATGGCTAGCTTAAACTAAGTAAATTAATATACATGAAGAGGTTTTCTGTACTTGATAGATTCATGCCATTGGGTGACAGAGTATAGTATCTAACCTTTTTTTCAGTTTCCATAGGTTCTAAATATTATGCCATGGTGTACTAGGGAATAAACATAGAGCAAACTTTTCAAAGAAGTGTTACATTAGCACATCAAATATCTTTCTGGCACATTTGAACACCCGGTGAGAATATTTAACTGAATTATTTTACTACAATCAAACTTGAAAGATGAAATTATAAATAATGTTTTTAGAAAAGAATATTTAAATTGCATTTTAAAATATTTTTTCAATCTTTTTCAAACAATACAGTATACTTAAAAGGAAAAAATTACATGAGGTAATAAATCTAAAACAATTTCAACATTCTCATTATCTCATCAACAACACTAAAATTATATTATTAAGTTTCTTTTTGACATATGGTCTTTTATTTCTATGCTTTATTTATACTTATTTACACAAGTGCTTATGTAGTACTAAAATATTCTTATGTACAGAAGTCTGAACCAAAACCAACTGTTTGGCTCTTAAACATTACAGCTAAGTCTAGTGTTTGAAAACTTTAAAGAAGGTATTTAATTTCCTCATCAGCTTTACTTCTTATTGTCATGCTGTATATGCAAACAACATCATGGGATGTAGTTCCCTTCGGAAACATGATTTCATTACTCCTACTTTTATGCTTTTATGTTATGATACTTTCGTGTGCATTTAAAGTTACTGAAGCCATGGAAGACCCATATAATGTTTTTACTTTCAGGGGTTGGATAGAGCAGGTTTTATTTAGTTCCACAGAAACTACTTTCATGTTATCAGGCGTGACTGGATCCAATAGGTACAGAGAATCTCATATTTTTCTGTACGACCTGAAGAAGCAATGCTTCCTTAAAGAGGCAAAGATGGGGGAAAAAAATCCTAGAATGTTTCTGGCTTTTCTTCTTGTGACTCTGGCCTTCAGACTGTAAATTAATGCTCTGCTGTCCCTGCTAAAGACTGAAACAATATGCCAAAACAAGGATGAAGTTCCTCTATTTATCTTGCTGAAACATTAACTCTGAAGCCTTGTTTTGACGGAGGACTAATCAGATGCTGGGAGCTCTGCCAGGGAGGGATGTGTATTCCAAGGCACCAGCCTCTCTGGGGAGAGAGTCCCCCACTTCTCTCCCCTGGTGCTTGCTGATCAGATGCTGCAACAGGGCCAGTGCCTTTTGCACTCCCTCCAGCACCCCTCACTCTAGTAAAGCTCCCACAGAAGTAAGGCAGACTATGGCTTGTAGGTTTCTGCTGGCTCTGGGCCTGGTGTGCTGCCAGGGAGAACCCCAGAGACCCTTCCCCTTTCTGTTTGTACACCGAACATTTCCTTAGGAGGAAAATCTACCAGCCCACACTCATTCAAGATAAGACAACAGTCTTAACTCGCCCGGTCACATTTCTTTATTTGGAGAGCTTTTTCTTAGGATTTGCTGTGCTGTCCAGTCTAAGTATGTTGCACAGTCGATCTTTTTGTCAGATTGCTCCATTTCTGCCAGCAACCCTGGCTAATAAAAAGAATAGATACATATAGAAAAGATAAAATACAAAATGTAGCAAACTTTTTGTGTGCTTGGCAATATATGTGGGCATTCAGTCAGATTTAGAGAAGAGAACAATATTCACTTTCTTATACATATTTACACATCCAAAGTTCAGTTTTACAATGTTAATAACTGCTTTTAAAGGACCTTACTTTCACATACAGTAATATCTGAAACAGCTTTCTGTCTTGTAAACCCACAGATGACTGGCAAGCCCAAGATATAAGACAGTTCTTTCTTCCCTTACTCTAACTCCCTGTAGGTTTTTCGTGAAACTGCCTGGAGCCCAAAGAAATCAATATTTTTAATGCAGTTTTGAATAATGCTCCCTTCCCCTTCCCCTTCCCCTTCCCCTTCCCCTTCCCCTTCCCCTTCCCCTTCCCCTTCCCCTTCCCCTTCCCGTCCTTCCTTCCCTCCCTTCCTTCCTTCTTCACCTTCTCCTTCTCCTTCTCCTTCTCTCTCCCCCTCTCTCCTTCTCACTTCCTCTCTTTCTCACTCCCACTCCCCCTCTCTTTCATTTTGTGGTCTCTTGGCAAATGAAACTCTTGTGATGGCTTCATGGAATATCTAATTCTTTACAGCAATATACACCTTAAACCACAATCTTATTTAGAATCCCATGTTTTTATGATCTAATCACAAAAGGATTTTCAAATTAGTCAGTTTAGGGAGATTTCTGGAATGGTTACTCAGTCAGATATGCAAGAGAAAACTGTGCAGTTATGGGTTAGAGAGACTGGTTTTGTGCAGATAATGTCTAAATACATAACATCTTGCATCAATTCCCATAAATAACTGCACAAACAATATTATGCAAGTATAAACGGTAGAAGTTGTCTTGTAAAAGATCTGCTTTGGAAAAATACAATTTACAGGAGAAAACTATGAATCTGGCTAACACTAAAAGCAGGATTGCAGGATATTTTGGGGTGGGCAGTGAGCAAGGAAGGGATTAGAATGAATACAAACAGGCACCAAGAGTCTACCACACTTGTGCACATTTATCTATCTAAGATTCAGTGGTTGCTTCAGAAGGAAAGACTACTTGGAAGGATTTCTTCAAGTACTATTTCACTGCTATGATTTAAACAGCATGTGCTGGTGGTTATTAAGATCAAGAATGATGATGACATGAGTAAGGTCATGTGAACAAATGAGCTTCAGCTATATATATTTTAATATTGTTGCATATTAGGATGAACCAGACAGTGACTATTCTGTATGATTGTTCCCACTCTATTCTAATTTTGCTCCTGCTCTTACTAAGATGAATAACCAATCACTTCCCATTGAAGTGTGGGGGCATCTATGTCTAGTCCGCTGTTTTGTAGTGATTGTTAACAGGACCCGTAACAGCCCAAGAATATTACGCACTTTCTCAAGTAGCCCATTTATGAATTCTTTCTTACACAAAGAAAAAGTGCCTGCTTGTTTTATCCTATTACCTATGTGAGCACTGCTGGAGGTCAATTTTTTCAGAACCACCTTTATGTTCAATCAGTTCCTTTTATTTCAAGGATAATGTGGTATATATTTTTTGGCTTGTAAGGGAATAAAGGAAGTAACTTTCAAGGAAATAAATTTAGCAGCAGAATTGTCATTGACAAAAAAAGCTATTTATGAGGCTGCAGTTCTGTACACAGGTATGTGTGTTGCAATAGAGGAAAAGTATGAAATGGAGAAAACTATGAAATTAACTAACTAAAATACCTTGTGAATATATAGATGTCTAGGAAATTACTCTTAGAAATACGTTAGCTATCTATATTGGAAAATGCCAAATAATTTGTTTGGCCTTTTCTAAAATTACCTTTTTGTGTCATTTAAACCTAGAAATTGCCTGTGGAATTCTGGGTATGAATTCTTCCTAGGTCCTCTGGTGTCAGTTTTATTCCTCAATTAAGGGATGAAATGAGCTTTAAATACCCTGCTTTTTCAAGAGCTGATTTTCTTTTCATAAGAGTCACAGAAGGAACATCACCATGATCAGAGATTCTTTCTCAGTTTAACTGATAGAGCAAAAACGTCAGCAATATGATCGTAATTAAGCAATTTTCTTTATTTCTCCGGGAATTATATGAGAGTGAATCGAATGATGCAAATCATGAATTTTTCTGTAATAATTAATTTGTAGTGAAGAACTTCCACTAATCTTCCATCTTCTGAAATGGTTCCTGGTCTTCTGTAGTGACCCTGCTTCTACTCTGACCCTGTATATCTACTCTATTATTAGAACAAAATTAGAACAACTCAAATGTCAAGTATGACTTAAAAAGCTATGGAAAGTAATGATTTTTTTCATCTCCCATGATTCATCATAGCTTCACTGATATAACCTCTGTTATAGTAGTTCTCATCACTTTTCAGTCATAGACATGCACATATATACGAAAAAAACCCCAAACCCTAGGTTTTTTCTGACCTCTTTGTTTTTAAACTAAAGTAAGAATCACATTATCTGTCTAATCAAATTATCTATCTATTGCTTAGAGCAGAACTTAATGAGAGGGCAGTGTCTTTCATTCACCATTATTTGCCCATCATCCTAGAGCCTGATATTCCAGTACCCGCTATTCCTGAGGACCAGCCAGATTGAATTGACAGTAGGAGACTCCCCATGGACTTCTTATCCTCACCACTATCCCGGTCAGGTTATCCTTCCTGTTGTAGTGGGTAAAGTTTCTGTGTGGGCATTTTTTGTCTTGGAGATTTTCTCTGATACAAGATGAGTGGAACTGAAGACCAACTGAATGGTTTTATCACTGGTTTGTCAATGCAACAGGAAAACTTTATAGTGAAGTTGCATGTATGCTTTGATTCTGAATATCTGTCTGTGTATTTTTAAAGGATGAAAATCTTCAGTCTGAAATGTGGGAAACACTGTTTTGAGTAGGTTCAGTGACATTAAAAGACATTGTATTATTTGGCAGCTGAGTGCTAAAACTAATTCCAAAATTTGGGATAGTGGGGCAGAGATTGAGCTTATTTTTATTTAGCTTGACCTCTTTTCTCTCATGGGTTATGGTAGTAAAAGGGGTATCTATCTCCTTGGAATAAAGGAGGCTAATTCCAAACTTAATTTCCCATAACTGAAAGTGGAAAAATCTGCCTTGTTTATTAAGTGTGTAATATTCCTTACTCATTCTTGTGTTCAGGATTTGAGAACAAACAATGTTAGTATTTTGAATTACTCATATTATAAAAAAGATAATCATAAACCAAAAATAATGTCTCCTGGTTGCATGTTAATTGCAAAAAAATTAGTCACTTTTAAAATTCAAGTACATATTTATTTTGTCTTTAAAATTAAAGAACAGACAGATTTCCTCATCAGGTGCTAAATTCAATCTTAATTAAGCTTAATTTTAATAAGCCTGTAGAAATGACAGCTTTCTAGGGAGTAAAGGCTAGCATCCCCTCTTATGTTGGTAGTTCTTGATCAATTACTGAACATGAGGGGTTCAGTGCCGTATTCTGACTGAGGGGATTTAAATCAAAAAGGCACCCTGTGTACCTACATATAAGCAGGAGAAAGGAGAGAGACATTCTTTCAGCAAAATCCTCTGTCCTTTGGACATGCCAGAGATTGTGGTGGGAAGTAGTCTTATATCTTCTTTTCATACTTGTATACATTGTAAGGCAAAATCTAATCTGTATATATAATACTATAATTAGAGTTATGGAAAATGTTGTTTTAAGCCCTTTTTTTTATTTACAAATGAATTAAACACGAGCTTTTTATATATATTTTTTTCTTCCCTAGCCTACAGTTCCTCAAGACCAATGTTCAGGTGAGAAATAGTTCATATCATAGCTCATTTGAAGCTGTGCACACACTTACCGGGCAACCAAAATAGACCTGCAATTAGCTAGTCATTTTTATGTGCTGATTGGCTTTTATAGATTTTCATTTGCTTTTCTCTTACTGAGGGTGCTATCTTGAATCACTTTCCTCTGTCCAGATCCTGTTCTTTTAGAGAGCTTAGTCAGTGCAAAAGTTACTTCAGAAGTGAGGAGAGAGGGGAGAATTGGCAATGTATGTATACAGGCTTCAATTCCAAGAAAGATAGTGTAATAGATCTAGTACTTTCAACAAATTTGCTTGTTCATTAACACTTAGATATGACAAGCCAATATTATTCCCTTTATGATGTTTTTGATCTATCCATAGGTCAAAAGAAATACTTTCCTGATGGTTGTCACCTGCTCAGGCTTTGATGAGGTCTTTCTGAAATCCTGGTATGGTGTAATACTTATTCAACAGCATACAGCAATCTCCACCACCATGTTAAAGCTGTGTGGACAAGCAGTTTACTACATGGCACACCACTAAATGCCTGGGAGGACAACTTGCTTATGCTGATGATACTGATGCTGCCAGTGGCGCCTGAAAAGCACTGCTTACTACTGCTGTTGCCACTTTGTGAAGCTGAGTAGTGTCACTCATTTTGTCATTCTTCTGTGCCAAAAAATCCTACTCTTCTTCCTGAAAGATGGAACATAAAAGCATGTCACTGAACATTAGCCATGACTCTGTAAGATTGAAATCTGTAAGTGGCACAGAAGGAAAGAAAGAAAAGAGCAGATCCACATTTTTGACTAATAGGTATTTTTGTCCATTTTAAGAGACAAATTGTGCCACTCAGACCTCACTGTGTTATGTATGCCAACATATAGATTTTTTTTTCTTAATTTTCTTTGTTAAATAAGAATGCATAACGATGGAAAACAAATGTTTGAAGGGAAACCATATTTGTGCATGGCATGCTGGAGACACTTCTAAAGAACAATGGAAGTAAGAAATGCTTCTGACAAAATCAGTGTCTACATGGATTATCTCCGGTGTATTGTAGCAGACTCATAAATTTAGAATCCAGAGAAGAGATTATTAAAAAAGGTCAATCTCAGTTCTATGAAATTTTCTTAAGAAACTATAAATAAATTCTGAGGGATACCATTCACAAAGGAGGAGTTTAAGACAGGAATGAATTTTCAATACTACTACTTTTTTTAAAAGGTTTAAAAGATTAATTTTCAAGGAATTAATCTTAAAAAAAAAAAATCTGAGCAATTTGATATGTAGGCTAAGAATCGCTTTTCCAACTAATATTTATTTTTCAGAAAGAAGCCAGAGTCTGGCATCATTGTTTGATTGATTTTTCTTTTGGAATATATAGGATTTTATAGTCTAATTCTCAGCACTGTGTGACGGTCTGACAAATTATAGTCAATGTCTCAAACATTTGTTAAAGAACTTTGCTGGAGAAACTGGCCTCTGTAAAAACGGTGGAGTTTTGTGAACAGGACAATGTGGCCAGAGGAGAGGGCCCCATGGAGGGTGGGACTGCACTTCTCCAAAGCCACAATTCCTTATCTTAAGTGACCAGGAGAAGGAGCACAGCATATGCGCCTGGAGGAGGAGGCCCCACGGAGGATGGGACTGTGCTTCTATCTTAAGAGGTCATGCCAGCAGAAAAAGAGAGGCAACTCCACAATGAACCCCCTCCCTCCCCCGCAAAGCTCACCAACCGATTCCAGAGAACCCCGGGAATGGGAACTGTGCATGTCGAGACCATCGACTAACATACTATAAAAGGAGAACGGGTTCTCGATGCATGCCCTCCGGAACAGGATCTCTAAACTGGCTGGACCAATGCTGGACCCAGGACTGGTGAAACCCTTTTCTTCTTTCTTTCTGTCTGTCTGTCTTTCTTTCTTTCTTCCTTCCTTCCTTCCTTCCTTTCTTTCTTTCTTTCTCTCTCTCTCTCTCTCTTTTCCTTCTCTCTTTTCCACAGTCCCTACACCTCATCCTTTTAAACATAAACCATTGACCAAATCCGAGACTAGGAGTGGATCTAGCCGCCCCTGGGCTCCTCTTTGAGAAGGAGTCCAGAAAGCAAGGGGGTCTGCTCTGAACCTCGTGACTCAAAGGGAGGGCTTTCCTTCTGATACATTTCATGTTTCTTTTTCCATTTCTTTTTCTACACCTCCCTTTTCAAACAGTGGCTTAATGACATGTTGCAAGGTTCATATTGATAAGTTCACTTGTACTTGGACAAGGTTAGCTAGGTTGAATAAATGTTGATTGTTGTTTGAACTCCCCTGGTGTTGTTTCACCTTAATTCTGACAAAGGAAATCCACGAACCTGAGTCACTCCAACTCTGGGACGCGACACACTGTTTTTCAATGTGGAGTATAGATGGAAAATAAATAGCTTGAGTAGTTTCTTAAACTAAAAAAAAGACATATAAGATGCAGCTTCAGAGTGTGGAATCGCTTGAGAAGAGAATATGACATTTATATATTTTTAGAACTTTTTTCATTTTATTATTCCACAATGAAGTGGCTTTGGGAATTTAGGGCTCTGTGACACTTGAGAGGGATGAATTGTCATGTCTATTTTTCAATTGTTTTGACTTTTACAATCTTAAATGCTTACTTAGCATGAGATTGATGATGGTTATTTGTCATATAGAAAATATGGCTTGGATTTATAGAATTAGTTCACATTTATTATTCCTTGCATTGCGCCTCTAGAGTGATTTTATTCTATTTGTATATACCTTTGGAATAAAAGCTACCAGCCTTCCTAATAGATCAGTATACTTAAAATCACATCCTCTTGTATAAGTGGAGGCAGAAACATATATACACACATGCATGCACGTGCCATGCTGTCACAGCCTTGCCAGGAGCAGTACATTTGAACCAAACACTTCTGGCAGTAACATTGTTCCTGGAAGTACTGTCTTCTGGGAAAGTGGTTAGAGCTAGAGCCATAAATAACACTAGAAAGACACTACACTAACAAAGAGAATAAAGTTCTGATCTCAAGCAGAAGCTGCATAGCCGATATTAGCTAACTGCGTGGCCCAAATCATGTTAATGTCACCACAGCTTAGGTGAGAATCAAGTTTTCCCCCCCTCCTGCCTGTCACCCACTGCCAGCCACATGCCAGTGCTCCCAACTAGAGGGAGAATGCTTACTGTTCAAGTAATAGTGCCTAAAAATGCCATTTGGAGGGAAACATCATCAGCAGAATTAGGTTTTTGTTATCTTTTTTGCAAAGAACCCTAATGTTTGTAACATAACAGTTCTTAATTTATGGGGAATACATGAAAGCTGAGTCCCAAGACATCTGTTTTTTGTATAGTTTTCCAGTAGTTTTTATTTCTTTTGAAATATATAATCTGAAATGTCATGTAAAACTGGCCTGAAGACCTTTAGAGAAGAGGTTCCCTAAATATATGGCTAGTAATCTAAGGAAGCTTGGTACTAACAACTCCTGTTGATACGGCTCCTTTAACTCATACTTTTAAAATACATTATATTCTTATTTTTATTTTATTTGTTACCTTTTTCCCATCTCCCACTGCCTATAAAGAAAGAATACCTGGAAGGAAACATTCATGTGAACAGTTTACAAAAAGTCCCCAATGGAGTTTGGCTAGAGGCCTAGGGAGGTAAGGCAGCCTTGTGCTTTTAGGGTGTTGATTGGATTGACAAACAATGGTTCAGCTCCCTGTTCCATCACATAAATCCTGTGTGACCATGGGCAAATTGCTTACAACCTCCCTGTGTCTCAGTTCCCTTTCTGAAAGATGTAGTTTGTAGTAGTTCCTTGTCTCACAGGGGTACTGTGAGGATAAATACATCAATAATAGTGAGGCACACAAATATTCTAGTAACAGAGGTCATAGAGTACCATGGTTATTTTCTCCTCAGTAATAAACCCATTTTAATCCAATAGACCCCTTGTCCTATTGCAAATGAACTCCTTTTCCACAGGTATGGTCACAAGATATCTCAATCTATCCTATGTGTCAATAATGCTCTTCCAAAACAGTTCACTAGATAACCACTTCCTCATGCTGATTCCTCCCAGAGACTACTTCTCATTTACAAACATACAAAAGAAAACTAGGAAAAGCAGCAAAAATAAAGAGTAAAAACCCCAAGACTATAGACAATTAAAATGTTGTATGAAGTTAATTATAGCAATGTTGAGGTCTGTTCTTCATTTGACATCAGGAGATGATGCTCATTGTTATTTATCTCTGCTGAGAAATTGGTTCACTAGGCAACTGTAGAAGTTTAACTCTTTCAGGATAATAAACCCATTGCTCATGTAAAAAAGTCTTTATCTTTCTCTTTTTGTCTTTCAGAATTTTCTTGTTCTAGGACAAAACACTTCATAGTCTTTTCTCCTTTTTTTCCTCAAAGCCCGAAAGAACCAACTTGTCTGGCTTCAAATAGATGTCTCTATCTCTTCCATCCAGCATTGTTCACTGTGCTCTTTGAATGTTACTCTTCAAACCTTCAATTTGTAATCAGGCCCTCTGTTCACCTTCAGACTCTATATTACAGTTAAATAGTTGTTTTTCTCAGAGGTTCCTTAGCTTTCTTCTCACTGCTTCATCAGTGATAGGCTCTTTTGAGGCTTTTTATTTTAGGGCACCATAAACACTTTTATTCATACTTCCTTTTACTCTAAAGAAAATCAATAAATTGTGTAGACTTTATTTTGCCCACCTGATCTGTTTTTGCAGGGACTTTGGCTTTAGGCCAAAAGTTAGAGGACCTTGGCCTGTGGATGGGTTGCAACAGGATAGCACAGGTCCAGTAGATCTTTAGATGACCATCTCTTTGCACCTTTTCCCCTCTTTTGTCCTGTACTCAAATTCTTGCATTGTTACTTCTACACAGAAGAGTTTTGGAGAAGACACCTGTATTACCCTCTCTTTTTTTGTGAAGCTCTTATTTTTCAAAGAACACCTTCAGGCATGTGCAAATGGTTCCTGAGATGCTGGTCATGGGGAAGCGATTAGTCCTAATTTCCTTAGTTTAAATTATGTCTGCATAGTAATCTCTCATTGGAGAAACATAATTTGTTAATCAGACAAGTAACTAGAATTCATTTAAACAGGTAAAAATTTAAGTGTGTGCTTTATCCCCGAGTGACATAAGTAGGATTACACTCTTAATGATGTATTCTATGAGCAGAATGAGGCAGAATTACATCTGTGTGATGTTGTGCCTACCAACTGGTAACCAGATGTTATTACAGACTTCACTAATTATCAAGGTTGCTTTTTGGTAGTATATTTGCTTACTACACACAAATGAAGCCAAAAATATAACCAGACTCAGATGGTCTGCAAATGTACCTGGGGCGCCAAAAATATCCAGTCACTGCCTAGGTGAATTGAGCTGTATTGATCTGTATTGTGTACGCTGCATTGGAAATTGCCTGGTTTATGTGTTGTATCTATTTCTACTCTCATTAAAGTGGGCTGAATCTGGAATAATTCTTCTGATTTCAGAGAGACTTATTTGTGATATTTCCACATATAGGACTATTATCAGGAGAAGGCTCCACATCTTATTAATCTACATTATTTATTGTGAATTAAGGTCTAACTATAGTTTTAAAAGAAATTATATCCTTTCCACTATAAATGTGAAATAAATCCTGCAAACTTGTAGAGTAATTATTCACAGTCACAGTTATAATTAACAATGATAGAAAGGCTTTATTTAATATTATCACACGTAAGTGAAAGACTTAAAGCAAAAGTAATTAAGAGATGACAGAAACAGAAAGAATTATTGGTGGCCAACATGAGATTGAACAGATCTGATTTTATATCTTATAGGAAAAAAAGGATGTAGAAAAGTCATGAGGGCACTTATATTTAAATTATATAGGATGACTGACTTGCTAAAATATTTCAAATCTTCAAAATTTTCAATCACTAGTGAACAGTCACAGGAAATTTTGGAGAAATGAGAGGGGTAGAGAAATAAAAACACATCACTAGAGGACAAGTTTGTGAATGAAGTGTGAGTAACGATAAACCACTCCTCAGTATGGATGTACTACATTTGAACTGGGTTTAAATTACTACTTCAAGCACAGCTTGTAACTAGTGTGCAGGTGGACACATTACAAAAAATGTTTCCATCAAGTCTAAGAGGGATAAAGACCTATAAAATTCTACAGAATGCATTTTAAATAGGATCGTGGCATCTCTTAATGCACAGAAATTCACAGCAGCTGTTAAAACTGCTCTGAAAAAGATGTAGGTGAAAGTGACCACAATTTGTACACACACATATGCTTGACTTTCAGATGTCATTGAAGTTTAGCAACACCAGGGGAATAGATGTAGTCCTGAACAGTACCTCAGCACCTAGTGTCATTAATAGGGGTATGCAGGGGCATCACAGCTGTGGCTTTGGAATGGGACTGAAGACAGACAAATAACTGAGATTCTGTGACTCTTAGAAATGGGTTGAATCTAAAAAGAATGAGACATTCTCTACTGGAAGAAATTGCACAAAAGGAACAGAAATGGACAAGGTTGTTTAAAGGACAAGGCAGAACACAGACAGCTGAAGACCTTGACATGATCAGTGGGTGCATATGCTGCTGTAGTGTCAAACAGTTTGATTCCAGCACTAAGGGAAACTGCAGGCAAAGTTGCTCATCTTAATACTAGTCTCATGTCACAGGTGGAGTAATGAAGAAAAGTTCATAGTAGGAACATCAGTCTTCTGTGGTGGAGGAGGGATTCCCTGTGGCAGGAAGACAAGCTGAAAGAATTAAATAACTCTGAAATGCCATTCCTGGCAACTGGCATTTGGTGGTGTATAAACCACACCAAAAATGGATAGTATTCTTGCAATGAATTAATCTGAAATGTAGTTCTACTTTGAAAAGTTGTGAGTTCAGTACGGTACTTTAAAAGTTAAAATGCCCAATCTATGTAGATCCAAATTCATGCCTCCTTCCTTCAGCAAACTTTTCTTTTATTCATATTTTAGTCCTAGAGCTGAGTCTTTATTCCAAAAACCCTAAGTATTTTCTTTTTCTTGGATGGCAAGCTTTGTAAGACTTCTCTTTCCTTTATCTTAACCTTCCTCCTAAACAGCAGTAGAACAAGAAGCAGCGGATCCTGAATGAACCCTCTGCAGCTACAAATATCATTAACTAACAAGCTAAATCCATTATAAAATTTCCAGAGAAATGAAAATTCCAGTAAATTATTATACACTTGATGTCAAGAGGAGAAATTAATTTGTATCTGTAGCAAGAACATAGTAACCTGCCTGTTCTATCTTCTATTATGTTACTTTCTATCATTCCTGTCAATATTTTGTTCTCTTGGATGTACCTAATGGCAACAGCGGGAATTGACAACAAATTTCAAACACTTGCAAGTGGTGCTCAAAACCAATGTTGCTTGTCATCTTTTACTGTCTTATAATCATTGAATATTTTCTGTTAGAGTAAATCGCCCCCTTTAGTAAACTGCAGATATTTGACTGTCCTCGGAAAAAAACAGTAACCTTAACCTCCTAAAGGATGCAGAGGAGCCTATGTAAGATGTCATACTACCTTTGAAACAGCTGGTGACTGATGTAGTGAGTATAATACAAAAATAACAAATTGAAAGCTGGAAGCATGTAGCATGTCACACCAAAATGACTCATTTTCAGTTTTGCAGCTAAGTTCCTTGAAACAACTTCACAGATGGCTGTAGAAGCAGCTCATCAAAAGCCCTCAAAAACGGTTGTGAATACAAATGTAAAGTGTAAGTACATCCAAGTATGTTTAGATGACCTGGAGAAGGAATAACAAAGGAAAACAATAGAAAATATTTTATTGTATTTATTTGATTTTTTAAAAAAGTGTTTACAAGAAAACATGGAAAGATCATTTGAAATCTAAATATTTTGAGAAATATCTTGTTGTTGAATAACATTTTGTCTACAATAATAAACAGCTTAGTGTTAACAAAATATACCAGTCTGACTTTTTTTTAATGAAATATTTTTATCATTCATAACAAAAATATTTTTGAGAGAAAGCATGTTAGTTAATTTTATAAACCAAGGTTAAAAGACAGAAATCAGGACTACATATTTGAATTACATAAAGGGTGATATCTCCGTGACTTTACTAGCACCATTTTGGCAGATCCAATTCCATTTTATAGAAGATTCTGGTTCAGGAATTTCTTTTTGCAACTGAATGTTTTCCCATAAGAAAGATAATTCAACTCTAGCAAAAAAGTCTCACTTTAGCAATGACGACGCAAAATGCTAGAAAGAAGAACAAAAAATATAGAGAAAAGAACAAAAAGGACTAAATTTAATTACAAAGGAAAGAAATGTCAATGCGCTCATATTAATTGGGCTGACTTATCATATTTTTGCTATTTTTTGAAAAAACTTGCATTTAAAATTAGAATTACAATTTATTTTTTAGGTGGAATTATAGTTGCTTCCTTTCCCCCTACCTCAGGTGTAATAATAAACAATGGAAAAAGATCTTGAAGAAAATGATCCAGCGTTTTGAATAGCAACATGATCCTACTTTTATTTATTTGCTCTGAAAGAATTTTGAGTTATTCTTTGCAAATCAGTTATTTTCTTTGTACTTCATTTCCAAATTTAAGTATAAAGCACTCTGTTTCTAGAAAAGTTGTGCTGACAATTAGATTAAAGGTTACAGGCACTTATATACAAGGTGCCGCACTAAAGAACGCACACAATACAAATTAAAACAAACTGCAGGATGTAATCTAGAGCTTTTTAACACACACAGTGCAGTTTTGAGACTCAAAGTACTGGTGCTTGTTGACTTTGTTGAAGTCAAATGTATGTATTACTATGAATAGCAGAGGTAACGCATGTCAGTAACAATCACCTCTTGCTGGTATCTACAGGGTCTGCATGATTACAGTTCTATTAGGATGAAGATAAGATGTATATGTGATTTCCCTATCAGTCAAGGCTGTAGAGCTATTACCTTTGAATTATAATTAATATGAGTAAAATGGAATTGATTTAATGCTAGGTTCTCTATTTGTTGGTTTAATCAATTTGAAATTGTACAAAAATTACATTTGGGCCCAATCCTGAGATCTTCATCTTGATAGATCCTAGCTGGGCGATATTTTAATAAGGTTTTTACTATTCAGCTATTATAATGTCTTTTACCTTAATTATTTTTGTTATCAAAATTAAGTTAATCTAAGTCGTGATTATACAGATGCTAAATATAGAAACTATAATTAATGTGATTAAAATCTAGCTTCTGAGACTTTCATTTTTCAGTCCAGAAACTGTGATTAATGGAGTTTGCATAGGGTGAGAATGCTGAAGTCAATGCAGAGTCCACAAAGCAGTTAATTTGCCTTTCATTAGTATTATATGCCCTGTCAAAGACTGTTATTCTGAACAAAGGCTGTACTGAGTATTGTTATAAAGTGTGAATCCACTGGCTATAGACTTCTCCAGCAGTACTTTGTTTTCTCAAATACTTGTAGTCAAATACTTGCAGCCTTTTATTTCCAGAAATCAGTGCTTTGCTTGAGATATCTCCTTAATAGAGAGGAACAAATATTGCATTAGAAAGGTTAATTTTGTCCCTGCTGCCACAAGTACTCATGATTTGGCATCTCTCACTGTCATCTTTCTATGATCTTTTATCATCTTTTCCACTGTCTTCCACATCTTTTGTATTTTACTATACTTGTCTACATACATTGAGTTTATTTCACCATAAGGGTGAAACAGGTCAGCTGTCCTCTGGACTCGTAGTGCACACCCTTTTACTCTGATGAAAACTCTGTCTGTCACTATTTGTGGCAGCCTGCACATCTCTACTGGACTGCACAGTTTGAGAAGAAGGCAACTCAATGATACCTTGAGATCCTTTGTATTCCCGTTTCCTATAATTTTCTACTTTCATTTCTTCTTTAAAGAAGCGCGGTGGGGGGGGAGAGGGGGCGGGGGCAGGAGGACTGTCCTTATAAACTGTCCTTTAGAAATTAGTTCAATGGGTAATATAGATTATATCAAAACACAAAGTTCTGTACATTACTTACAAAAGTCAAAATCTGATATATTACCATTATTCTCAAGATTTAGTTAAAACAAAAGCAAAAATATCATTCAAGTTTTCCTCCTCTAACACATGCTGAGTTTATAAGATGTCCAACTCAGGCATATTTACATTGCTTCAGTACAACACAATATAATAAACACATTAAGTTTTTACTACTCTACTGTTAAAGATCACATCTATGCATATTATTAAACCCGTGAATAATATACCAGCTGGCACTATCCAACTATTAGTCCAAATAATTTATTTTTAAATTAACCTTTCTATTTTTGTTAACCAGTTTATGCTGTGAACAAAAACTTTCTGTCAAATTGCAGTTCTGTAGCTACTGGATTCTTCGCTTTCTGATAATGCCATAAATTGCTCATGAGTTTATTATTTAAGCTCAGCAACATAATTCCCTGATGCAGTTTTGCCCATGCAACATGTAACTCATAGTTACATAAAATTACATGTTTTGTGTAATGCAGTTTCTATGAAATCTGAGTATAACCAAATTAAATTTGCTGATATTTGTAAATTTTGCACTTATGTCAAATTATCCTGCCAAGATGTTGTTTGAAAGCTTTATTTGCCTGTAAAAATATAGGAAGAAACTTGAGGTTGATTACCTATTCTCATGGATTTATTATGCAATAATTACTTAGTAACTGTATTTAACAATATTCAACATTTAATTTCTGTGGTACTCTACTTGGCTAAAATGATTCCAAATCTCTTCATTCATGAAATACACAATTTTCTTTATTTTTGCTTCAATACATTGAATTAACAAGGAGCCAAAAAGTATAGAAAAGTTGCTCTTTTATTTGGAAAACAGGAGAAAATATATGAGAGATGTTCTTTGATATTTTTTCCAAGCCAGCCATTGAAATCGGTAGCAGAAGGTAAAGCACAATCAACAGAAGTTCCAAATCTCACCCTCAGTATTATGCCAGAAAGCATGATTAACTAATGATGCTTAATAGAACATAACATTATTATTATCCGGTAAAAATATACATCACGATAGGACTGGATTTTGGTCCCTGTGCTTATTCCAGGCTTTGCTACCAACCTATTGGGGCACTTCCAATCAAGGCACAGCTGATGGCCTTCATAGCCAGCACGGAAGAGTAAGAGCTGGAATTTGGTAGAAGGGATAGCTCCTTCAAAAGAAGGATGTCCTGCTGGTAGAACATTTAGAAAATATGTCTTGGCTTCAGAACTTTTTTTCAACATGTGCTCTGCACACAGACGTGAGGTGCAAACAAAGGTAGGGAGATGGAAATATTAACCAAATGGACAAACATCACTGCTTTAGAAATGTCACATTCAGAGAGGTATGAGCATCCAGGATCTGTGGGGAAGAGTAAAACAGCAGGCTGGAAACTGCAGTTTTCTCATGCCAGGAGCAAGCTGAAGGTTGTGACTTGTGGGAAACAGGGACAGGAAGGCTGTGATTATGTAGAACTACAGAAGGAAACTCGATAGCTTCAGTTAGAGCATACTTTCCTTGTTCTGTAGGCTGCAAAATGCAATGAGTTATTGTCCCTTCTGTCATACCACAGAAAAACTTACCTCCAAGTAGAAAAGATCCATAGTTCTCACCTTCTGAGGGGTTACCAATGGCTTAGATTTATTTCTGGTTTTAGGTGCTGAGGGAGGACTCCTACTTGAAATGTCCATGACCTTGCCTGGCCAGGAGTGTTTTGAGCACTGGGAGGGGAAACATGTAGTGAGTCAGAACTTTCCCAAGAATGCAGGGTGCTGGCAGGGGTCTGCCAAGGTGATGCACTGAAGCAATGTAGATCACAAGCAGCCTTTGCTGGTGACGTTTCCAAGCAGCAAGTTAGAGATTTTCCCTTTAACAGAATCCATCCCCTCACACCACTAAAGAAAAATTAAAGAAACCAGAGCAGAGCCCCAAAGAAAAGCAAGCCCCTCAGCCCATGCACACTGCTCCCTCCACTCTAATGGGCAGTGGGTGGCTGTGTCAAGGGCAGAATGCAGCCCTTTGCTGTCAGCTTGGAACAAAGATTTCTGTCTGCTCCTAGTAAAAGCTGTTTCCATTTAAAGAGGGGGATTTTGAGCTTTAATCCTTTGTTTCACTGTGCTGAAAAATATAAAAGTCACAAAACCATTCAGAATGATCAAATACAATCTGGACTGAATTGAGTGTAGAGGATTTCTTTTCATTTTTATTAAAGAAGAAAACTGATTCTTTAAAACTATCAGGATTCTCCCTTCCCCCTAAGTAAATAATGTTAAGCTATAATAAAAACTGTGTCTTTTAAAACAGCACTCTTACAGATGTGCATAATAAATTATTCCTGACTGCATGCTATCCCTAGATTATTTAAAACATATGCCTGTGCTGAATCTGATATTTTCTTTGGAGTGGACACAAATTTTACATACAGCCATGGTTGCAAAGTGCATGCTTGATACATAATTTTGGTATTTTTGCATGTAACATACCAAGTATTTAAAAATAAAGTACAGATATGGGCAATAGCTGGTTATAAGACATTTGCAGAGCGCTTTATTACAAAAGCAGCAGCAGTCCCCTTCTCTCCCTCTCCCCTTGGATTTCTTACATCCTTGTTGTGGAGATGTTAACTGCTTAGCAAACCAAAAATTAACTTTCTCAAGTTGTTCTCAGTATGAAAAGATATTTTTCAGGTCAGGATGGTTTAAAAGCTGTATGATTAATTGTCATTACATTTGGTTTGGCAAGCTAGGATCAGCAAGCATTTGTGGTACAAAAATAAATATGAGAGAGAATTGGTTAGAAAATAATCATGCAAGATAGTGAACAATATCTGGAAGAACTAGGGTCCAAGGGAACTGAAGGTGTTCGGCATTTTCAGTGATTGCTCGGCTTCATAGGCCAAACCAAATGTTTAACACAAAGATTACTGATGTGTTTAATTTTCATGGCTTTCTGCTGCACTCCATCTCAACTATGACAATCGATGTGTCCTTTGCTTTTTGTGGGTTTTGAGGTTTTCTGTCCTTCATTTTGCAAATCCCCTATTATGTTCAATTTCTGATAATTTTGCTATGTGATCCTATGTGATCCTGGGTGATCTATTAGGCCAGTAGTGTTCTAGGTTGCCAGACATTGACTAGCTATTAATTGAAGCATTTATCTTTATAAAAAGAAAAAAAAAAAAAAGTTTATAAAAAGTAAAACCACAGGCTCTAGGATGTATATAAATTGATATAAATGGGTACAAAAGATCCTATACTGTCCTTTTCTCTGGATTAGAGTTTTCTTTTGGAATGTTTAAAGAAAATGGAAGGTAGGCTATGTTATGTCAAATTTATATAAACTTTGCACATAAATTTGCACTTCAAAGTGAATGGTCAGTGCTTTCTCATATCCACATTTCTTACTAGCTGTAAAATGCAGAGATGGAGACATCTTTCTACTGACTTGCAGTAGGCAATAGGTCATTTTAAGTGAGAATATGGCATAATATAATTCATGCATGTCAAGCTCCACATACCGTAATATCTGGGGCAGTCCAGAGAGCTCTGAATGCCGTAAAGATCAGAACAGGACAGCATTTTAATCACCTGATAATTCTCCACTGGCTGAGTCTTATCTGTTTTATCCTTGGCAGAGATGTCATAACTAATATTTTTTGATGTTTTTGACTACTCTGATACTTAAACAGCTCTGACATTCACCTCTATCCACCCCAGTCTCTCTGTCTCGTTCACTGTTTTGCTTTACTCTTGGGGGGTTAGTCATTTACTATTTGTGGCTTTTGTAGATGACCATTTGTTAAAGAATACACTAGTAGATCATAAAACTTTTGATATAAAAACTTTCTGTCTGGTAGGAGTCTGGGTTGTTTTTCTTGTTTGTTTATTTCAGGAATCAAACCTTCTCAACTTTCTCCTGAGATCACTACTTGAAGATCCATTCCTGCAGATTACTGCAGGTTGTTTGGAAGATGCTAAGCACTTCAATGTCCACCATCACCTGCTCACAAAGTAATAGTAATATATGATGAGAGCTTGTCAAATGCCCAGAAAATATTTCTGAACAAAAATATATTTAGAAATAACCCCAAATGAGAGGTAGTTTTACTCTGTGCTCCCTCACTATCAATAAGCTCACTTACTGAAAATTCACTTCATTTTCATAATTTCACTTCAATCTGGAGAAGTTCGTTTTAGTCTAGCAGTAGTATTGCTACTTAGAAATTGTAGGTTCCACACAAAGCTTGTGATATGTTCATCTGGGAAATAAAAATGCATAAATAAAACAGGTTAAACTTACTTCCTAAGATACTGTTCTCTTCCCAATTTAATAATATTTTCCCATCTGCACTCTCTCTTATTCCAGAAGTGTATTCTAGTAAAACTAACTGTGGGAGAATTTGTGAGAGAAATTGTGGGAGGACGAAGGAAACTGCACAAGGCACAACTGTTGTTGTAAGTTTACTAACTGCACAAAGGCACAATTATTATGAGCTTGCTGAAGAATGCACAAAAAGTAGAACAAGGTCGGGCGTACGTGACTGATAATAGGAGGGCGACGTGACTGAAGACAGAGTGCAAGACAGCATGCAGGTGGAGGAAACTATTCGCGTGATTAGAAGACTTTATCCAATTAGACTATTGTTTAAGCACACGAACGGCACATGTTAACCAATCAACAAATGGCTTATGCGTGAGTAGATACTAGAAACATATATAACCGAGTGTTGTGCAGTTAATAAACGGAGAAGTTGTTTGATCCACAGTATCTGTGTTGGTCCGTTTTCTCCCCAGGGTGAGTCCCTGGCGATGTGTCGTTTTCCCTAGATTGTCGCAGCGGAGAAAGTGCGACACTAACTTCATTATTTGGAAATCCCACTGTCTTTGGGGATCTATTTGGATGGATAAAACTCTTTAAAAGTCCATCTAAGCACTTTGGTTTCTTTGACACCAGTACATTTAGATCAGCCCATTTAGAGAGACAAAACGGCTGTCTTCCTGCATTTGCTAAACTCTATTCTTTCACAGGATTATCACTTGTGAAAGCCTCTTTTATTAACTAAATGACCATTTTATTGCACACTGCTGTGCAGCAGTACCTATCCTGAGGTAGGTTCTGGCTCATATGGTCTGTAGAAGAGCCACAAGAATCTCAGCACATTGTTTGTAAAACAGCAACAAAAAAGTAACATTTGCATTACACAATTTATTTAGGTTTTAGTGTGTTTAATCTTCAGGAACAGTTTCTAAAGTAAGGCCTTTTCTATGTTTCTGTGTTCTGTTAACTTTTTTTTAGTGTTGTCTTGTGTGCCTTCTTAACTTCTTTTACTTTGGTAGTGAAAGCTATTATTTAGTACTTATAGGAAAGTTTATTTTTACAGTGTTTTCATGAGAAGTTTACGATACAGAGTTCAAACAGAAAGCTATGCTGTCATGATATAAATCTCTCTAGGAACTCTGTTTCCAAAAGCTGCTTGTCTGAGACACTAGCCTGTAGGTGAAGGACTTAGCTATCCTTGGAATGCATGCACATAAAATGAAAAATCAGAGTTTTTCAAATAGTTAGTCAGTCTTTAAAAGTAATAGTTTAGTTTGGAATCTGTGCAGAAGGTATTGTACAGGCAAGGATTTTGACTGAATTCCTTAACTTTACTAAATTTTCTCCAAAATATTGACCACCTTAGAAAGTTAGCTCCAAAGACTGTGTGTTAGAACAACATATATTTTATTTCTAAGAATTTGTAGAAAATCATCAGGCCAAACTGTATCACAGAAGTATTTCAGTATTTTTAAAATTCTCTGAAGCATCCATAGTCTTGATAAAATAATTTTTCAAGTTTCAAGATTTAGCTGCTTTGTAGGTGAATATGCTTTTTAGCAAATAATTTAAAGAGTTAAGACTGGTAGCATTTATGGAAGAGCATTAATTTTGGAAAATAATTTACTCCAGATTAATCCAGCAAAACCTTTTTCTGGTTGTGATAACATATGTCCATACATTCTGTATGGTATGTCTAAATATTTTTATGGTTTTAATATTTTGTACCAGCCATGGAAACTGGTTTGCTGTTAGATGGCTGTAAAAGTGAGATTTAGTAAATAATTATTAGAAATCTTATCCTAACACTATGATTGAAACAATAGACAAAAGTGTAGCCAGGTAATTAACTAGTAGACGTAGTTACTCATAAGTTTTACAGTTCTTTGATCTTATGACTGCATGTTCCTATACATTAGATAAGAATAATATTGAAACTGACCATATGTGACTGAAAACATGTTAAGCTCCAAGATCAAAGAACAAGTATGATGAACAAAGACTTGAAGGTCAGCCAACAGAATTTCAAATGTGTTGGTGGTCGTAAAAGCAGCCCTTCGACTCAAATGTAGAACCATTGCACATGATTGGATGTAGGCAGTACTATGATAATCAGTTACAATAATTTTTATGTATATGTATACTAATCTGATTAGTATGTTACTCTATATAATCTGTTTGTGCTGAAGCTGTGGCATGCATGCTAGGTGGAATTATCCCCTGTGCATCCAGCACTGCAATAAAGAATGCCTGCTTTCTAAAACTCCAAAACAAGTCTTAGAGGGTTTCTTCAACTGCCTTTTTGGTATCAGTTGCACAAAACCATGTATTTAAGTTCTCTGTACGTAAATCTTGTTAACCTTTTTTCACATTTTTTTTTAATTACTGATTACACATATAAATGTTTTGTTTTCTCATTGTACCTCCGTGTGAATAAAAAACTAATATCACAAAAACACCCTAAAGAGGTTCTAAGGCTCTGACTCTGTCTGGGGAAAGGAAAAGAGAGTAATAAGAATGTCTTGGGGTGAGAAAGAGAGCAAGCAAAGTGGGTCCTATGGACAGGATTATAGATCTTTACTAAGAAGTAAAGATCTAGGTATCACGATGAGATGAACAAAAGTTAAATTAACATAAAGGTGTATTAAAGACAGCCAATGCACAAAGTACATAATCTATCTTATTATACCTACCCCAAAATAGGTTTGTAAAAACCCACTTTTAAGGATTCAGTCAAAACTTGTCTGTTAAATCCATGGCTTTCTGTCATGGTAGTGGCTAGAAACCTGGAGACAAATTGTTCTGCTTTGAGGTACTACTATCCTCTAAACAATGTATTAGTTATTCTAGAGTGCTGTGATCAGAAGTGGTTCCTGTGAAACTTTAATTACAAAGGAAGTAGCCAGAACTCTTGCTTTTGTGTTTATTGCCATATGTGGTACGTTGCCATTAGGGTTTGAAAATTCTGTCTGAATCTGTTGAGCACTACCAGCATAAGAACATAGTTGTGAGAACTTCACCTTTTTCTCTGGTTTTTATGGTTCCCTCATGCAAATGTTAACACAAAAATGGTATAAGCATGGTTGAAGCAAGTTCAGTTTTACCACTCAGTCCCTGTAAAGCGTTCTGCAGTACTTAACCAGCTTATCTATGTTTTTCACTTCATATGTCCCCAAGTCCTTAGCTGCTTACACCATTGCTAATAAAGCCCCAATCTGCTTTTTCATGGGGGTTGAATCCACTACACATCTTCCTGTGACAGTCAGGCACAGCTCAGTCTGGAATGTGAGATCTATGGCCAGTGGCTAGAGCAAGGTGCAAAAGTCCGGCCGTTGGAGCAGGGCAAAAGTCCAGTCTCAGTAAGAAAGCTGAACAAGTGAAAAGGGGGAGAAATGATGACAGTGATGAGTCTATCTTCATTTTCACTATCATTTTGAACATAGTAGGGGCAAAGACACACTGGATCACACATGAGAAATGCAGTTAAGATATCTTTCAGTAGAACTCAAATTACCTATGTAACTGCTGACAGATTGGAATTACAATTTACAGTCACAAACTGATGACAGAAGCCAGTTTTAGCTGCTTGTGTCTTTTTCAGGCCCAATATGTAATGCACAGTTTTCTATAGACTAACCACAGAAGAAAGAGCAGACAATGAAAGTCATTAGATTTTTAAAAGGTGTAACCATTGTCTTTCAGTGCATAGAAGGGTATCTGCCCATGTTTTTATTTGTTTTGCAGTGTGTAGTCTCACCTGACCGAATACAAAAACTTCTCACATGGAAACATCTGACTGTTGTAGGAAACTGACTGCACCTTTGGGTCTGTGTAAGACGAACAACAGGCTGGCTAGCCAGGGTGCAAATGATGGTAAACATCCAGATACCCAGTTTAGCCACTTAATTTGTTGATTTTCTTTTCTCTTTTCCCTTCTTATTCCATTGTGTATTTATCTACTGCACTTTTACCACGTTGAACATCTCTTTTTTTTAAAACATGTTATTCTAACATTTCATATTTTCGTACCTGTTTCTTAAAATCAGCACAGAAAAAAAAAGGCATTTTTCCTATGTAGTTTAGCTATTCAAAGAACATAATTGATAAGGGTTTTTCTCATATTGAGCCTTTTGAAGGGTTAGGATGTGGGAGAACAATCTAAGTTTATTGATCTTTAGATTCTGTCTCAATAAAGGTTTTATTCCAGGAACTGAATTTTATTATGAGCATCTGTTCATAAAATACAGCAGTAAAAGTAATACTTCTGTGTCCAGGTTACATTTTTTCCACTATGTTTTTACACTGAACAGATGGTGTAAATTATTCACACATAAGAACTGTTAGAAATGATGGTAATGGTCTAGGTTAAATGCTAAAAGGCCAAGATGTTCTGAGTTAATCTTGGAAATCTGCATATAATTCATTCCATGTCTGTATAGCAGATCATATGATCCAGAAGGCTTTCTCCTCTAGACAAAGCCTGTGTCCCTGGTATCTGATCATACCAGAGACACAGAATACACACCACATACATATCTGTGATCAATGCTGATATTTAGGACGTGAGGCAAATATAATTTTAATTCTGATTTTCAGAATGGAAGTAGATGAAAGAGAGAAAGCTCAGTTTAAACTTAAAGTGAAGAAAGATAGCAATGAGTTTTCTATCTGGTTTAATATACTTTGACTAGCTTAATTTAAAAAGTCTGTTGTAAAGTTCCTCTATTTTGTCTTAAAAGAAAATAGAAGTAAAAATATTAGGTATACCCATAAATGAATAAAAATATTAATTATTTTTCTTTAAAATTGTCTTATACAACTCATTAAAAAATATTAATTTTTGCTACAAAAAATATAACTCTTGTAGGAAGCAGGAATAACAAATCTGTTTCTCACTTAATTTCTTTTTTTTTGTAGTTGAAAATGCCTATGTGTTTTCAACATCAGATGTAGATCTCTTATTTAAGGGTGTTTTAAAAGAGATATTATTTTATATTTCAGCACTCTCAAATTTTCTTAATTTATCCATATTCAAGGGAGATTTGTAATCCAATAGTTTGCAATGATTTCTTTGGAGATGTTTCAGCCATTCATGTCTGAGAGTACTTGGAGACTCTTAAATCTAAAGGCCATTTGTCTGCTGTGCATAATCACTCACTCTACACCTTAAACACTCTTGTAAAACTCTCATTGCAAAGGACAAAGGAATGTTATGTGCAGGGGTTAGCAACAGCTCAATAATTTTAAAAGAAGAGAGAAAAAAAGAAAAGCTTTCGTACTGTGGAACACATTTTTGGAGCTGTATGGCTCAGGGGATTGTAATAGGATACTGAGCTCTGTTCTGGAGCTGGAGCGATCAGGGTCGTGTCTTGGGTACAGATAAACTGTGCTCATACAACACCCCTGAGCAGGCCAGGTGATTTTCTGTTAACTTTTCAGTATAGGAATGCAGACCGAAGACTAAGGGTTTCTCTAGTATCTGCTTTTTTAAAAAATATCTCTGAGGTAACATGGATCCCTACCATACAGCTAATACTAGCTCTAACAAGGTGTACTCAACTGCCTTCTCTATTACACTGAATTCTCTGTATCAGGAATTACAGTGCCAACAGTTGAGGAAGACGATATTGTCCTAGGTTTATGTTTACTGGCAAGAACAAGGTAAGTTCAGCAGTTGTGAAGGTGAAATCTCACGTATTTTAACTGATGAGGTAAACAAGAGTGTAGAAATGATTGTTGAACCAGCTGTGCCACATTAGAGCCTAAGACTTTTTAATGAGCAATTTATATTTGATAGACATCTTTTTTTTTTTTCCTTTTGTCATCTTTGAATGTATTTTTCATACTGGATGTACTCTTAGAGAGAAAATTAAACAAGTTCTAGTAAATTAGATGACATTTTTGTGTGCTATAGATAAGAGAAATAAAACAATAATATTTTTTATGGTTTTTTAGATTTTATTTGGAAACTTCATTCTCATCCTCAAAGATACCTATTTTTTTTTTTTCTGCTCTGATCTTTACAGTTTCTTTTAGTGAATGGAAATTCTTCTGGCTGTAATTCCTGTTTCTTTTTCTATGTTAGCTTTTTCTGGGAGGATGGCCAGCAAACCTGACTTACAAACTCCCTTTCAAAGACTGGATGTGAAAAGGTAGCTCAACTACATGGCTATTCAAAGATGAGTTTCCCTGATACAATGACAGTGAAGGTAGGAGTTAGGTGTGCTTATGGACGAATAGGAGTGATTTAGATCACATGAGAAGTCACATTTCACACAGACTACATTTTCAGATTGTCTGTAAATATAATGACAGTAGAATGGTCACAAAATCTTTGCACAACTTGATGCAGTATTTGTCTGTGAGTACATGTGAAGTACAGTAAGGTGGGCTTTACAAACTCTTGTGTAACATACAGGTATAACATGCATAGGATTTTTTTTTTTTTTGTAGTGGAGAACATCAATAGACTAAAACTTTTTGAAATTTAATGAGATAAACAAATTCTTCATAATCAACAGGTAGGATTCAGAAATTATGAAAAACATGTTCCATACAGCCTACGTTTTCTACTTTCCGTTGTATATTTTGGGAACACAGGGATTTATGGAAGTATTCAGGGAAGTGTTGGTCTCACTTGAATCTATTGGAATTAAAACTACCACCTAAGTGCCTGGGGCCACTGTTTCCAGATGTGGTGTCTGTATTGACCTAGAGGTTAGCCCATGTGAGTTTAATTACAAAATGAAGGTAAAAACCCACATGGTGTGTCTTTGCTCATTAATGACGCAAGTCACCAGGTTGAAAACAGTTACCTGGTTGAAAAGAAAGACTTTTGAATCTAAAACTTTTTTGTTTCTGTGTTATTGCTGAAAAGAACAATCTCCTCGAAGTAGAACAAAAATTGCTCTTGAAACAAGAAATTAGAAAACACCTGGAGAAAAGATGCCAATTTGATATAATGTATACTTTCCCCTTGAAACACTATTGAAATTTTCAAAAGGCTTTTCCATGCAGGTGTGAGAATGTGAATGTGTAAAAAAGATTATCTGTGGT
Organism: Aquila chrysaetos chrysaetos; assembly: GCF_900496995.4. Lineage (NCBI taxonomy): Eukaryota > Metazoa > Chordata > Aves > Accipitriformes > Accipitridae > Aquila > Aquila chrysaetos. The sequence goes on from NC_044030.1 coordinate 26,226,740, forward strand.
CCTAGAACTGGCATATGAGACATGAGACATTGGGGATCTCCTGCAAAGAGCTTGCACATTTTATTAAATTGCTGAAAAAAAGGCGTATAACTGCCTTGTTATTTTTTTGGTGCACATGTTTGTAGCTGTTGCCCGTAGGGACACAATACATTAATTATATGTGCTGCTTTTGGTAATTTTTGCTTCACAAAATAGACATAGTGTGTGCTTTAAAGGGCAGAAAGGGAGGGTTTTTCCTTATTTTCCCCCAGTTAACTTTATCTTTCCTTGGATTTGTGCACCATTCATGTATAATAAAGAAGTATTACATTGCAGGAAAAAAGTCTAATAAATCGCAGAGCAGACATGTTTCATAGGAAACATGTTCTATACTTTGACCATTTATATAACTTATAATTCATTCAGAGAGTTGTTTTATTATGAAAAGAACTGCTAGATTTTCATCTCTATTTTGTGTGCACTAATAAGCCTTTGAAGGTCTGAGTCCAAATTCTGATTCTGCATTTTATGCTCCCCTTTACAACCCATGTTCTTTCTCCTTTTTCCTTTTATCAAAGGCTTTTTTAACACACACCACTAGAAATTTGATGTCTGACATAAAAGCTCTGTTTTGCTCAATTGTAATGAATCAATGATTTGCTATGACCAAGTTACTTGCATAAAGGTAGGCAGACGTGCTGTTGAGAATGCAGAATTTTCTCTTGATTATCCAGCTGGGTTTGATGTAGGTCAGAGTCCTAAGAAAGTGTATTTCATCTTATCATTTGAGAATGTCTTAATGAAAAGCAAGGAATTTCCTGCAAGGGCTTGATATTCCAACATATTTTCTGAAAAATATGAATATGTTTCTAGTTCAGGTTCACTTAAGGGCAACGTTTTCAAAGCTCATTTTCTCTTAAACTGTGTATGAATGTGTTCACTGTCATAACAAGAAGACTCAAATTAGGAGTGCATGTAGAAAATACTCAGAATGTAAAAAGTCAGTTTAAACCAGTGATATTTCTTACACCAAGTTTTGCCTATGTGTATGTGCTTTACCACATTAGCATCATTGTATTTCTTATTATTTGTCTGTGGTCATAAATGAGTCAAGTTAAAAAGATACATTTTCTAAGCCTTTGAAAATGTCATTGGTACAAACACAATATCTAGCTAATTTGTCCAATTACTTCTTTTGGCAAACAAAACTTGCTTATTGCATGTTGATGTTATCAGCCCACCTCCCCCACCCCCCACCCCCAATTCTTCGGTTTTGTACTATCATTGCAGACCAAAGTGTTTTCTTTAAAAGAAAAACATTAGAAATTCTTACATGAACAATTCCATTTGGAATGTAAGACCATACTTCTTATTCCTCTGTTCCATTATTGCTATCCCAATCTCACATTGACTACACCTGTGTACTTTGTTTTGTTGGTGGACAGCGTAAAATGTCATTTTAGATTATCTTTGCTTTATTCTTCAGGGGGATTATTCAAGAAGACAGGCTTGCAGTGACCAAGTTGACCTTCTGAATTTTCAGAAATACACACTTTTTGGTTGTTCTTTGTTGTTGGTGGTGGTGGTTTTTATTTGTTTGTTTGGTTTTGTTGTGTATGTGTGTGTGTTTGACAGACCTGGAAGACTGATTAAACTTTGTATTAACACCTACAGGGTGAAACAAAATAAGTGTGATGGCTTATAATTATAAACTCTTCTAAGGTAAATATTTTCTGCAGAAAAGTCAGTTCAGCAAACAAAGTGCAGAAGAAAACATACAGGCAACTACATTTCCAGGAAAATGGGAAGTGGTCATTACAGAAAAATATAACGCTCATAAATTACAATTGTATAGCTTTTCTTAATTACAAAGGGGAAAATAAAAATATTAATGTTTCTTTGAATTAAAGGGCAGTTACTGACAAAAAATAAAAAAAACCAAACCCCAACCCCACACCTGAAATTTCAGTTTTATTGTCCAAAGTGCTTTTCATACTGGAGGGGCACAGAGGAAATGAGGCTACAACACATGACTTGGGTAGTTTATTGAAGGCAACGCCCACAGTAGAATGACACACAGACTTGAATCTAGAGACACTTAGTGTGATTCAGTAGTTTACAGAATAAGGGTGCTTTCCTCACTCAAAGCTATAAGAAGAACAATGCAATCCTTGCAGTATTTTTTTTTTTTTTTTTTTCAGGGAAGAAGACTATTCTGTTTGTCTCTGAGCCAATTGGTGAGTCTACATGTCTTCCAGTAGGGAGAGGAAATAAGCAAGCATTAGCCTGCGTCCAGGAAGATATGGTGATCTGTTTTTCAATGTTATTTTTCAGTTGTTTTTAATATTTTGTGTAATATAATCTAGATACTGAGTTAGGACGAACTGTTATACAGTATGTTCATATAGTTTTCAGAAGTGTGCTCATTAGTAGGAGAGACCATGAATTGTACAAGGATGGTATAATACATACTGAAAGCAGGTGGAATATGCCAGGGTTAATGCACTACAGACTTGGAGCTTTGAGAGATTTGTCCAGCTTAACTTCTTTAAATGGTTTTCTAACCTTTCAGAGGTGTAGCAGTAGAGAAGCCCTATTAAATCCTTATTAAATCCTGTAAACCTTGGGATTGATTATTCTAGCTGAAATTATTCCAAGAGACACATCTTTTCTGCTCCACTTCCTCAGATATGATTTCACACAGATAGGTTTCTGTAACATCCTTGAACCACTCATATATCCTCCTAGAATAAATTGCAGTGTGCTCAGTTCAACCTAGTCATTTGCACTATACCTTGTCAGTGCAAGGCACTCTTTAAACAAGCAGGACTGGGAGCCTGTATTTAGCTGCTGGTCAAGGAAGTATCAAAGCGATGGCAGAGACAAACCATCATGATCTCCAAAGTATGTAAACCTGAGTGGCCTATGACTTAATGCAGGAGACAGCATAAGCAGGGCACTGTTTGGGATGGCAGCGACACATTCTTTCTTTTTGGCTTTGTTAAAGGGTTTATGGAGGGGCCACTCTAATATTAAAGCTTTTCCTGAATTGAGATGAGAGTCAGTAGGCCATGCTGTTCTGGGAGACTCTTCTGTCTTTTGCAGTACATGTGTTTGAAACAAGAATCAGGCATTCACAGTGAATTTCAGGACATGTGAACTCACAGGGAATGAAACTGAGGAAAATAAGACCTAAATCCCATATGAAGTTTAATGGCCAGGCTGAGCACAGCCCTATAAACTCTTTTATTTCTGCCTGTACAGATGGTCTAATATTCCCAAATTCCATTTTCATTTTGTTGTTAGTCTGCACCCAAACTGCAATAAGTAAAAGACTCTGTTAGAGATGTATCTGCCTTTACAAATCTGGGCTTAAATTTGTAGCAGATAATAAACCTAGTTGAACTGACATGCACAGCTGGAGAACTTCCTTCCCCCAAACTGGGCACCTTGATATTTCCCGTTGTAGACATCTCTTCCTTTTACTAATCCCTGGATCACTTCCAGAAACATGATGCAGTGAAGATGAGAGTGACCAGGCACCCAGTGAGAGGCATATAGCCACCATTCAGGATCATCGCTCTCGAATTTATCATGCAGTTACATGTAACTGCAAAGACAGAATACCACAAACTAAGAGCACTCCCTTCCTGGACTGATGAAAGTATAGCATTTCACACTTTCCAAAACCTAGCAACCAAATTGTAGGCAATTTGTGTATTTATTCTGCTGTAAAAAAGCACCCATCTGGAATTCTCAGTGAAAGTAACATCATAGAAGTATAGAGTAATATGAGTTGGAAAGAACCTCTAGAGCTGGAATGATATGCTGCTGAAGAAACATCCAACAGTGCGAAGCCAATAACCTAATTGTCAGTGAATTAATCCTTTCTGGTGTCTGTTCAATGGCTGACAGTCCAAGCCGTCCTCATTCATTCTCCATGCCCACATTCACTTCAGGAAAAGAGCAGGCCAGGTGGTCTGCAAAGCTGTCTTCTTCTAGGCAAAACAGGGTGAGTTCTGGAATTAAGGAGTTTGTCTTTCTGCGAAACAGAACAGAAAGCTGGGTGACTAATCTGATTGCAACTGCTGAGGTATCATGCTGGGAAAGCGACATTTTCTAGGGAAACAAGGAACCAAACCATTTGACCTTTTAAAGGTCACTGTTAATATCAGTAAGAAATCAGTTGGAAGCCAGGACAGCGGTAAAAGACTGATGTTATACCTTCCTACAAAAGCATTTCAAAGTAAGCAGACAGTCATGTTTTTTCACTGATGTATGTCCATGGAAAATGTATAACTCTTCCTCAAATGTACAGACAATGATGGAGAAATCCAAAATAAAGAGGAAAATGGTTGCAAATCCAACATGTTTGACACCATTTAAATATTAAGTAGTTCATGAAAATAGTTTAAAAAATTTGTTTACAAATACAAGAAATTAAGAAAATTTCTGCCCAGTACAAAACATTCTTGATTTTGAAGCTCATAATTTAGGCTGTATGAGTGCACACTGATAAAGTCTTTTGTATTTCTCCCTCCTGCTTCCTCTGTTATTTGGAAACCCAAGGGGAGAACACTTGGAGGCACAGCCATCTGCTCCTCTGAACACATCAAGTTTAATCGTGTATTTTATCAAATTATGACACACCACATTTCATTTTTAAGGGAAAAATCTATGGTTCATTGTGCTTTGGCAGGAACTGAACAAACTGCAAGACACATTTAGCCTTCTCTTTAAAGGTCTTTCAAAATTGACCCTTCCCTTTTGTCTGATGTTCAATTCCTCATTGGCTCTCTGTCAGCCTCTCATGAAAATTTCTTTCTTTTATTTTTTAATTTACTTTATTCCCCCAAAGAATAAGGTGTTTTCATTGTTTTCCATTAAACTCCATTACAAAGACTAAGTTCCAATTTGACAACTGTTATCTTTTCAATTAATTCAAAGGGTGGGTTAAGGAGTAGATGAGGGGAGTTGGCCCTGATGCAAAATATAAAAACATATAAACTTATTAGTTTTCCTTTCTTTTCTGTTCTTTGATTTAAAGCTCCTTGAGACTTAGCTTGTATCTTTGTACAAGAGAAATAGAAAAACAATACAGAAGGAACAGAAGACTGTGCTCTAACATTGAACGACATCACTAACATCATGGAGTCATTTTTGTTCCTTTTTTCCCAGTTTCTAGGCAGTTCATGTTCATGTACATGTTCATGTTCATGTTCATGCCCTTTTTCTAGAATCACACATATTGAACCTACTAATTATGAGAATTTATTAACATGTCTAAGAGGTTTAAAAAAAAAAATTCTCCCTGCTCAACTGTACTTTTCTTTAATTAGAATACACTGACCACTGACTTGCTTTAAAATGTAATTGCTTCTCAATTTTGTTTAGACACGCCACCTTCCAGCTTAATTGTATAGTGTTATTTTCCTTTCTTTATTTTGTTTTTAAATGCCGTGCCATTCACCACTTTAGAGCCATTATCACATTCGGAGAATCAAATTTCCATTTTTCTATGGTAGAATAGATGATCAAGTAAATATTTAACTATTGTTCACACAAAAATGTGTTATGTTGGGATGTGCTATCTCATCTTGTGTAACACTGTGAGCTTGTGCTTGTACATTGTGAAGGCAGGAGATGCATGACTTATGTCTAAGTTAATATATAAAGCTTATGCTTTTTTTCATGTATCCTCTCCCTGAAGCTGTGAGATACAGACAGACTGCACTGTAATTAATCTGTTTTCAAGAAATTTTGTTTTCTTTTGTGTTCTGGCAATTTTGGTCACACTGAGTTTCTTAATTTTCAGAGAAAGAGAAAACATAGAATCTAAAATCTAGTAATTAATCTGTAACTGCCCAGGCTGTTGCTTTAAAATGACAGTGAATCTTTAAGAATTAAACATTCAGTCACAGCATGTTACAGTAAACTCACTGAAACTTAATATCTTCTGAGAGACTTACCAAAGCATGCATTTAACTGAAGTTATGTAATGACACTTAATTGGATATTTTTTTGCTGGTTTCAGTCAACTGAAGTAATTATTAATGTGGAGCACAAATGGAGCTGAATTTGAAGACATGCTCATTGAAACTCTTTTCTCATAATACCAATAGACTATAGTGCAATTGTTATAACTCTTGCGGTTGCTAATCTTCTGGATCTGATTAATCGTAAAAACTGATAAAAAATGTCTACTTTGAGGATAGTTTGGCCTTGATTCATTGCTTGCAGTTGACTGAAAAACACATTTCCCAAACCACAGAAAAACACAAAGTGAATAAGTATCAGCCTTGAGATAAACAACAGAGGGTTGACTTGCAAAAGGTAAGCTGTGGATTTCATAGAGATATGAAACACAGAAGTCTGAGTGCCTCACTTTACAATTCAGTAAGGAAAAATGAAGGCCACTGTTGCTTTAAAAGCTTTCTTAAAAAAAACATTGCCAGCACAATTTGCTACTAATTGTACCTGATCTCATTTATCTAAATCCTTCTCATCCTTGCTTATTTTCCATCACATTTATCCAAGGCTATGCTTTCATAACAGCCACTTTGCCTGCAGGTGGGATAGTGGGACATTAGGTACCACTGCACTAGTGCTGGTTCTTTGACAAGTGACAGGTGACTTGTTTCTGTCCCTGAGGGGTGGGATAATTTGTCTCACCAATGAGTTCAGCCTCTGGCAGCCTAGAAGCTAAGGGCATTGAATGTTAACTCAAATTGTGGCTGGGGATGCATAACAAGACTATCTCTGGAACCAGCACACTGACCAGGAGAATATGCAGCCTGAAGAACAAAATGCCTCAGTATACACTTAGCTGCTACCTACTGATACAACTAGAATAAAACACACTGATGTTTGTGGCATATAAATTACATGACATGACTCATTTGTCATACCTTAAATAATTGTAATTGTAATTGTAGATTTAGAATTTCTTAGCACGAAATATGCTAGATTGAATTAAAATGTAGCATGTAAATCAGAAATCTAAAAGTAGTAGTAGTAGTAATAATAATAATAATAATCTTATTAATAATATTAAATTTATTAATGGAAAGTGTATAACTCTTTTTTACAAATATAGACATCTCATAGAAGGGCTTACACATTTAGGATTTACAGACAGCTATTACTCAGACCTGTGGTGATACTTTGCAATACACATGCAGTCATGATTTTCACTGTTTATAATTTCAGATGAGATTAAAATGGCTTCAAAAAGTTGTATTTGTGTATATTTCACTTCCAACCTTTTGTTAAAAATAGGATATCCCTATTTTACAGAAGGTTGTCTGGATGTTACCTTACTTTTCACTGAGTTGGGGATGGGAGGAAAAGATATCTTAAATATTATTCATTAACATTAAAGCTTTCATCTGGGATAATTAAAATAGGTATGAAGGGTTTTCAATTTGTTGATAAAAATACTCTGAATCTGCACTTTCTTTGAATGTATTGTTTTGAGTTACTGATTCTTTTGATGATAAAATGTCACCAGAGGATGGGAATTCTGTTCCTGAGTCTCTTTGTCTGTAAGTCCTGCAGGGGAATATGTAGTCTTTACTCAGTGCCACCACAGTGCCAGGTTATGGAAAGAACTTTGATAATCATCATAATTTAATGCAAGGACATTCAACAGTAAAAGTAAATAAACATAATCATGCCTTTGCTACAAACTGATTTCTTAAAGAAAACAAACAAACAAGCAATTTCACTTAAATTTAACTTTATGCATGTTAGGTTGTCCATGTTATTTATTTGCTCGGAACAACCAGGAGGAAGATAAGAAAGTCCTTTATTTCCTGAAGATCCAGTAACTAGTAGATTTATTAGTAAATTCTTAGAAAATTCATCCCATATGCAAAGGAAAATCCACAGTACATGTCTCAGGAGTAAATCTCAGTATTTATATGGCACAAAGTATTGAATCTCTAGTAGGATGAAACAAAACTCATTCTTATTATAGGTCTGTGGTCAGATCCTCTGTATTTTGGGAACATTTAGCTTATTGATGAAAACTCACTTTATGAGTTTATATTGTATTCTTGCAAGTAATCATGGTACATCCAGTAGAAATATTACCACAAAGCACTGAGGCAGATAACAGGGAAGAAATAAGGTGCAGATTATAAACAGCCATGGCTATTAACGGCTAGAGCTTTTATGGAAGCATTATGAATAGTCTTAAATCAAGACTAGTTGTGCTATAGCTCAGGCTGGGTCTTGCAGAGCGTTTACTGGATGAGATTGAGATACACTGGGGACAAAACAGCTAACTGTAGTGGTTCTTTCTGACATTAAAATACATGGAAGAGGGAAAACCATATACTGCCTGATACATATATCACAATGCATACTGAAATGCTGGGGTCAGTGATCAAACAACACTTTCAGGCAGGAAATAAGAAAAAACCCAACACTTTACTTTTGGTTTAATTGAAGGTTATCTTTGAACACTCAGAGCATTAGAAAGAAATCCTCTTCTGGTGAGAAGAGCTGTGAACACTCAGTGAAACAAAGAGAACATGGAGTCTTCTAATACAGGAGATGTATGTGTGTGTGTGTGTCTGTGTGTCTGTGTGTCAGCTAGTGCTATTTCCACCCCCACTTATGGATAAAATTATTAAACCTTTTGCAAACAATTGCTAAATTTGGCATTATTTTTGAAAGGATAAAATTGCAGCCCTTTTTACCTTCATAATAGGTAAGCAGAATATTCCCCCTTAAATACTTCTGAATTCTTTAAACTGTTACCTTGCATGAGTCTTTGAAACTGGTTTCTGCTGAGGATTTTAAAGGAATAATGCATTATTTTAATATAATTTTAATATGAGGAGCTATATTTCCCCTAAAATAAATGGAAAATAAAATTAATAATAAAGAATCAGTATTAATGATTTGTTCTTCTAAATAATGATTGAAGATTCTTTCAATTTGCCCATTTTTCACTCAAACAAAAAAGAAGTATTTGGGGTTTTTTTTGTTTGTTTGTTTGGTGTATTGCATATGGTAAACAAGAATGGTGAATTCACTATATGGCAAAAAAATGTAATGAGTATATTTAGGCATGGAGTAATAAATCTAAAGTTTAATAGATAGAATAAAAGCTTTTCTAGCACGTGCAAGCAAGATGCTTTCATACCAATCTTGGCTGCCAAGAAAGGAAAGAGCAAATAAAATTTATGATATGATCTGTGGCTATATGAGTGCAGATGTGCACAAGTATTTTCCAAAGAGAAAGCTTCCTCAGCTTTGCTTACATTAATAAGTATAATTTTAAAAAGTCTTTATGTAGCTAGCAGTATGTGTGCTAATAAATACCAAATAATTCAGGCAAAAGTTGGTGTTTAGATGTTCCACTTCATTTTCAGTCTGGATTTCATTAATTCATTTAACTTGTCCTTTCCTCTGAAGAACGGAGGGTACAGTTTCTTCCCTGTGGCTATTTTCTGATAGTGAATAAGCAGCTTTAAAAGAGCTGAGCTGTTAAGGGGTCTTTTTTTTTTGGAGCAAAGGATTGAGTCTCTGACAAGGACTGAAAGCTAAGCAGGTTGTCTGAGTAAGTTCTAAATATTTTTTCCCCTTCAGACTGTACATTTTTACACTTATGATGCCTGAGTGGTGTCTTTGCTTTATTCCTATTTAAAGCTTTTTGAATGCAGATTTAAAATTAATCTTCCTCTTTTTTTAGGCAAGCAGTTTCAGTTTCTGTTCTTATAACTTGCTTACAGGTAGCTAAGAAGGTCTTGAGTCAGCTTTATTTTATATACAATATTTCATAGAATCACAGAATCATAGAATATCTCAAGCTGGAGAACACCCATAAGGATTATGGAGTCCAACTCCCTACTCCTTACAGGACTGCCTAAAACTTAACCATATGACTAAAAGCATTGTCTAGATGCTCCTTGAACTCTGACAGGCTTGGTGACGTGACCACTTCCCTGGGGAGCCTGTTCCAGTGACCGACCACCCTTCTCAGTGAAGAACCTTTTCCCAATGACCAATCTGAACTTCCCCTGATGCAGCTTCATTCCATCTCCTCGTGTCCTATTGCTGGGCACCAGGGAGAGGAAATCAGCACCTCCCCTCCACTGCCCACCCTGAAGAAGTTGCAGACTGGGATGACGTCACCCCTCAGCCTTCTCTTCTCCAAGCTGAACAAATCCAAGTGACCTCAGCTGCTCCTTGTAAGTCTTGTCCTCAAGGCTGTTCAGCATCTTGGTCACACTCATCTGGAGACACTCTAATAGTGTGATGTCCTTCTTATACTGCCATATTGTTACAATAGTATAGATTATTTCTTGAACATGTTCAAAACAGAAAGCTACTTTAATTAAAACAAATACAAAAAGGGATTTCATGTTAAAACACTGTAAGAGATGAACTTTTTCTCAGCTGACCATGTATCAAATTAATGAATGAACTAGCTGATTACCACTCAGCTAGTATCCAGTTCACAAAAGTATAGTACCTGCAGAGTCACTAAATAATATACTCCACAGCAATTTATTTCATCACGATATGAGAAACAGGAGGAAGAATAAGGTCTGGCCTTGTCTGAGTGGAAGGCGACACTGAAGAGATCATGGTCTGTACTACATTTACTTTCTGGGTGACTGAAGTATGACTGTTCTGAGCTTTATAAACTCCTGTTTCTTCTGAACAGAACTTCACTAATCTATATCTAATGAAAAAAGTTAGTAAAGATGGACTGATATGCCATAGAATATTAATTCCTTCACAAAGACCACTTTCCAATTTCTTTTTTATATTGTATAAATTTTTTTTAATCTAAAAAAACTTCATGGAGAAAATGTTATGTTTGTCCAGTGTCAAAGATCAAGCCACCTCAGCTGGAAAATTTGAATATGCAGAATTGGAGGTTGAACTCCTAATTCAGTGTGGATTATCTCAGATCCCCAGATCCAGCCAAACTTTGCATTATCCTGAGATTGTTTCACCACAGGAATCTCATTTTCACTGTTTATATCCTGCAGAGGCTTTTCTTTTCCCCACAATACCAATACTGAGTAGTGACATTTTAAAAACTTTTTTGAGAGTCACCATTTTAATCTCCTTAATTGCAAAGACAGATATTAGGTCTTCCACACATTTTTAGGCTGAGAATCTGTATTTTATAATTTCATTCATGGAGTGAAACTGAGTGCCATGAACAATATTAAGATTGTCCTACCTTGGACCATAGTCTATTAGCTTTTTCACTTATTAATGAAATAGCAAGGTAATATTTGTATTTGTATGCTCCAACAATGCAAAAGGAGTGTCCAGTGTCCAGAGGTGCTTTGGTCCATAAGGAAAGACAAAGCGATTACCAATTACATTAAAAAACAGCTTCAGTTCTTGTGGGTCAAGATAGGTCCAATAATTTCAGTCCAACTACATCATTTTATAGCAGTTAAGAATCCCATCAACTGGGATTTTGTGTGAGAAATCAAATGCATATGTGTCAAGAAATTACAGTGTTAAAATTTCCATGACAACATTAACATGATCACACTGCACTTATGGTTTGCGGTATTTTGGATTACTGGCCATACTGAGAAATGCTTCATGCAGATTGTATAGTATATGTATTACATCAAAAATAGTCTTTGCATGGGAATATTAACATTTTAATTTCCTGACTGCTGAATATTTTAAATTCATAAGTTAATATCTGTATTAATATTAGGTGTTTATTTTCATGGAATTTATAAGAAAAAGAAAATGGGTATGAGAAAGAAGATAATTAACAAAAGGAGGAAAATAAAAAGGAATTAGATACATGCTTGTCCTGGTTTCAGCGACACAACCACAACAATGCTTCATTTCAAAACTATGAGAAAATAAAGCTCCCTGAGACTGCAACAGACATGCAGATGCCAATACCAGCCTAGGTGACCTAGGCATTTTCTTCTCTGTCCTTTATCTGTTCAACACTCACATGATGAATTCTATGTTTGTAATCCTACAATTCTTCCTGCAATTGACATATTAAGGAATTTCTATTGTAATATTGCTAACACAAAACATGTAGCTACATCATGTGATTGCCAAAGGGTAGCACCTGACAAGATGTCCTTGGAGTGCAGCAGGAGCTGGTTCTTCTGACTGTCAGTGTCTGCCTTGTTGACACTGGCTAAAGCACAAAGGACTTCTTCATTTATCAGCTGCATCTGTTTTGTGGGCCTCTTAATCATACAAAAGAATGCAAAAGAAATGAAAATGTAAAGTCTGCAGTCATAATTCAGAACAAAAATGATGGAAAATTGGGGTGGGGCAGGGGACAGTGGTTTGTTTTTCGTTGGTTTGGTTTGGTTTTCCTACAGAAATTATAATGAATCTAGTCCATCCAGTGCAGTATCTTTTCTCCAATAATCATCAGATGATTATGAAACAGAACCCATCTAACAATTGAGGATGCTAATCAGAATGTTTTTTCTCATTTGAGGCCATTCTGCCCTCCAAGCCTTCTTTCTGATAGATGCTGCATTTAGCCCCTTTGTAAGTGCAGGACTTAGAAAGGTGAATTCCATAACCTGTGACAACGTCTATCCACTCACACTGATGGAAACTTGTACAGAGGTTGTTGCAGCTATCATACTCTTGGCCCTGAGGTGTAGAAACCATTGCAGCATGTCAGACTGTATCTGCAAAATGAGGACATGGCATTTCTTGTTTTTAATAACCTCTGGGTCATTATGTTGCATCTGGCAGAATCATGCAATTTGTAATTTACACAATGACTTCCTTATTGAGTTAAAACCTATTTCTATGTATTGAACAGATTTTTTTTCAAAACAGTTTCAGTGCTTTCTTCCACATTTCATTGTACTTATCCCTGAATATAAGTTTTCCTGAAAGCTTAAATCTAGCACAAAAACTTTTACAAAGTATACTTCTCTGTATTGAACTTGGTGTAGTCTTCCTTTATGCAGCCACAGTGGTTGTATTCAAGTTATTCTTCCCTCCTTCAGTTTCTATGTTTTCCAACATAATCAGGTTATGATTAATGACTGTAACCTTAATTCAAGTAGGAGATAAAAAATAACAAGTATCCAGAATGACTCGAAACAATCTGTGTATCAGCTTCAACCATACTCAAGCTGCTTCTGTAGGCATTAGTTGTTGTGTTGGTCTTTTTAGCTTGTATACTAATGTTATGTTTGTAACATTGAGTGGAGGATATGTAGGAAAGATAATGCATAAAGAAATTTTGTAGACTTTTCTTTCCAGCTTAGAAAATTCCCTCAGCATAAATATTAATCCACCTCTGTTCTTTGCCTCCTGCTTGACATCAATGCCATTTATGTTAGTCACAGGCATGGTGCTGGATCATAGTAGGTAGTGACTATCATCTAAACACTGTGGACAGGTGGCCTTTAAAAAGGCATGCGGCAGTGAATTCAAATGCTTTTTCTGAGGAAATCTGGAAATCTTCACAGCTGAGAGCAAACAGTGCAGAAATTGTGAAAATCAACATATCCAATTTGGGAACTGTCAAGAGCTGACTGGCTTTAGGTGTAGGAACTGGACAAAATCTGAGGAAAGCCAGCAAAGCAACTCAAAAAATATTACTGCAATGCCACCCACAAATATTAGCAGAATAATTGTGTTTCCCTGTGTCTGAAGGTCATGTTACTTACCTTAGGGACAGAGCACTGTGAAGACTGTTCTCTTCCCCAGGATCTGCAGGGAAGCAAGTTATTTCCAAAGAGGGCTGATGAAATTTGAAACTGCTTGTTTCTGTCCTTGGGGAAGTTTGTTTGTCTTGTGGCAATGAGAAAGTCCTTGAGGTAGCTGAGTGACTGATTGGAGTTATGTTGCCAAAGGTCTTCTGGAAGGACCCAGCAGAGAGCAATCCGAGAGTGCTAGTCAGTGTAGCTAATGGGGATCCTGTGGGTCACTCTCTTACGCTCTTTACAATTCAGCAGTGGGGTGGATAACAGCTTCTGTAGTTAGCCTCTGCCAGTGTATGCTCTACACATTTGGTAAGCTGAGGAAGGTCTGAGCTCACATGGAACAGACATTTGAAAACTCCTATTCTGACAGTCATTTGTATGCCTCCATCTTTTAGGTCGCTACCTGAGCACTTGGTGTGAATCTTGGGAAAAGAATTGCTCTGGTGTGTTGAAGAAGATTTCAAAATAAGTAAGCATGTTTTCTGTTTGCTTTATTATTTCCTCATGAAAACTTATTTAGAGACCAGAAACTGCAGGCTTGACTCTCTGTAGTTCAATGGCCAGAACCAGGAGCTCAGCTCCTCAAAATGCAGCTGTTTATCTAAGTGCTTTAAATATCAGTAAAACTATCTAGCATCAGCCCAAATTTGTGTTTTCCTCCTAATTGCCTGTTACTTTGTTGCAAATGGATGTTTCAAAATGCCAGCTCACATTCACCTTATGCATTTCACTATATCAACACCCCATCTAAACCAGGGATTGTTTCAAATTGCTTACCTTTCAGTTTCCATCTACATAGTGAGATTGCATGCTATTTCATAAATTAACAACAGTTTCTAACCTGCTGATTCATTTGCAAGGGTGAAAGGTGAATGTTCAACGATTTCCACCACAGTTAACATAAACATTGACCTGATCGACTGCAGTGCTCCTTCTGTGTCGTAACATAGCCACAGATTTATCATTCCTGCCTCAGCTTTGCTTCAGGCGCCTGATTAAAAAGCCCAGACCAATGTCTGCTTGTATCTGCTTACTTTGATTTTCACTTTGGAGCACTTTACCAGGACTGTACTCATGCCTCCCTGCTGCTCACATGCTTTGTGGCATTCATTGTCTAAGTTTTCCTCTCAGTGTGGCACCAAGGTCTAACTGCATAATATACCTTCTGCATGCAAGGATAACCTGCATCTTCCTCATCACTCTACTATACTAGGCATGATTTCTATAATGTTGTGGATAAAATAGAAAAAAAAAAAGCAATCACAGAAGTCCCTGGGATTTTCAAGTTGCCTCAGAAGACTAATAAAATTCACCATATGTTTCTTCTATCTGCTGTGAACTAGGCTTCACTTCTTAAATCCATGCAAGAATCTGAAGGTTTAGTGTGATGATGTCATCTAGACGAATAGTTTACTAGAGTTATTGCTATTAATCATGGCTTACTATTGGTCTGTTTAAAACCACATGGGGCATAGCACTAGCACAAAAACATTTATTAGGAAAAATGAGTTTTCAGAAGTAAAGACTTATTGAACTTGTACATGACTTGACAAAAAAAAAAAAAAAAGAAAAAAAGAGAAAGATTAAACTACTCAGTATTGCTTAAAATGCAGGACCTTTCAGATAAATGACAGGGTTTAATGTTAATCTCATTATCCATATAAAAATTCCAAGAATAGGAGACAGCATTTTAATGTCTAAGAAATGAAGACATTTGTTTAAAAATGGATGCATGACAATATTTATTTTCAAGCTTTAAATGTTTTTCTCTCTGTGCATTTTCATGTGTTTTAATATTACTACAAAAATTCCATTATCTATCAATACCTGTCTTTAGTTTTGAAGAGTTTGATATGACATTAATCACAGAACAGAAACTTTCAGGTCTGATACAAATTCTTTTGCTGGAGCAAAGCCAGTTCTGTAAAGATTGATACAATAAAAATATAAAATAATTTAAAATATTTTGTTTTAGTAGTAGAAAGTATCTCCTTCTAAGGCCTGGAAGCAATATTAAATAACATTACTTTCTCTCCTGAATCTAAACATACTATAAATGCATTCAGCAGTTATATAAGTTTAAGAGGAAAAAGTGAGGTCATCTATAAACAAAAAGAGGGTAAAACAACTATAGCACAACTAACTGCCCTCATTCTTCAAGGGCTAAAATAAGTTGATAAACAGCAGTGATCAGATTTTTTTTCTTCATGTACAGCTGTGATATTTTTGGTTCATTATAAATCTTCAAACCTTCCCATGAAATGTTCACCTTTCACATATGACACAGATAGCAAACTGGAAGGTGACCTGTGCATTTGAAGGTATTTTCAAAGACAATAAACATAGGCTTTTCAGGTCCATAGAAATCACACAGTTTTAATATTCTAAAAATGGTAGCAAGGTCAGGTCATCTTTTAATGATTTGAAAGTCAAGGTATTTTAAATTTGAAAATCCCTGTAAATCCAAAATAGGCAATTATTTTTTTTTCCCTGATCAGCTCATGTAAGAGCTAAACCAGAAATGATGGTAACCAAACAGGGTGGTTTTTATTATTCCTAACATAAATTAACAAACACCTACATTAAGATGCTTCTTTATTGTAGTAGACATTCAGTTCAAACTGATAATCCTGAACAATACAATCCCTTATTTATCTTTAATTCTTTTATGTTAGAAAATCTAACATACTTTTTCCTTGACTCTTTAATATGACCTTAGAAAAAAAGAAAAAAAAGGAAAAAAAAAAATCCTGCCCATGAGTTTGTTTGCCATGGCCTTAATAGTTGAAGAGATGACATGTGATATGAGAGCTCTAATTTAGCAGGCAAAGGTATATGATAACCTTTTATGACCAGAAATTGGAATCAGTTAAAAATAAAAGAGCAATTAATCTGTTGGAACAGATGAACACTGGCAGTCAGAGGTTTAAATCATGAGAAGTTGTCTTCCTTAATTGTATGCTGTAATTCAACCACACATTTCATGTTAAAATCTTTGGGTGTTGAGGGTACTCCAACAAATTTATAATAGTTACATGAGTACAGTGACCCAGTCTGGTCTTTAATAAACATATCTAGCTAAAGCAAGTGAGTTGTAGTAAAGTATTTTGGTTAATAATGCATGATTTCCATGACAGCAAAAATTGAGTTAAGTTTTATTCTTGCTAGATTGGCACAGGTTCTTAGATGACATAGATTAGCAGAGCTTCACTGAATACAGTACTCTCAGTTATAGATAACAGCTGAGGAACATAATTTTGTGCCTGTAGAGATAAAAGGACTCTTTTTGGTCCTATATAGCAGACCGGTTGTAAGAAGAGTCATTGCAATAGTAATAGGATAATGGTTGTGGAGGCCAAAGCAGTTGTCAAAACTTTTTCTGGAAGAAAACAGTGTATTTGACAAAACTGAAATATCTGTAATGTATTTCTGCTTTCCAGGACATGCTTTGAGTAGTCACAACATGACTGAAAATTAGGAACATTTCTGCGTACTAAAAATTTTTTTTCCTTAAAAAATGTCAATGTTTTGAAGCAATATTTTTCTTTACTTTTGCAACATTTCATTTAGCATGTACTGGTATCTCATCTCAAAGACAACTTTATTTACTTCTTTTTTCCTCCCTTCTTCCTTCCTATCCACTGAAAAAAAGACTACATTTTAAGGGAAAGGAACTTACTAATGCAGGAGGAAAACAGGAAAACTTGCTCATGTGAGTCCTTCACCTGACTGGGGAGGGAACAATGAACCTTTGATGATACTCCCTAACACGAATGGCTGTGGACATTTTAGATATTCATATTACATCATAAGATTTTCCAAGCATGCCATGGGGGCTTTAGAGGGGACTTAAAACAAAATCCCATTAAAATTTCATCAGTTTCAAAATTTTGCTTCTTAAAAGTAGCAATGTGTTATCTCATCTTGTCTGTACAACCCATTGAACAGGCTGCACTGACAGTCTGGTGGGTGTGGTACTAAAAAAAAAAAAATCCAAGTTCAAGATTAATGCTTATCTAGGTGTGTGGCAGTACACTCCACTCCCCCCCCCCCCCCATCCTGCCAGCAGGAAAGGAAACTTGTCCAGGCAGGGAGAAGGGGAAGGAAACCCTGGAGGCCACAAGTTGAAATTTGAACTGGCCAATCAAGATGCACCAGGTACACTGAGGTGACCCTCCTGGCCAATAG
The DNA here is from genome assembly GCF_900496995.4 of Aquila chrysaetos chrysaetos. Taxonomy (NCBI): domain Eukaryota; kingdom Metazoa; phylum Chordata; class Aves; order Accipitriformes; family Accipitridae; genus Aquila; species Aquila chrysaetos. The sequence continues at coordinate 26,244,604 of NC_044030.1, forward strand.
GGATTAAATGACCACAGGTCAGATTCGACAGGGGTATAAATGGGGTCCCGCCAGAGGACATGTTGGAATCAGTCCTCCTTGAAGCAGCGGGTCTGCAGTCAGGGACTCCCCCTTGGGTCGGGGCACAGCCCGAGGTAAATCCTCGAGGGAGAGAGCCCTCAGCTTTTAGGTGAGTGATATGTGCATTTTGGAGCCATCGCTTTAAATCTTGTGGATTCTTAAGTCAGCTGTGTAGTATTAATTCTATTTACATCATTGAGCCTGTGGTTTTATAAAATGTTGCTGGACTTTTAACTAACTTTTACTGAAGAATAAATCTGAGTTTTAACACCTATTGGATTTGGTTAGTCGTGCATCCGTATCAAGGTGCTCTAAAACTTGGTGTACTCACAGCAAAACAGAGGGACAAGCTGTGTGGGGGAGAGGGAAGAATGTCGGTCATACTGAAGGAACAAGAAGAGGTTTCACATTCCTGGGCATATGAGCTTTAGAGATTACTGTATCACTAACACTGTTGTGACAGTGTAGCTGGGTGAAATGACCATGACCTGCTGAAAAATTTTCATACCAAGGTAATAAGACCCAAGCTGTGAAGCTCTCTCTTAAATTGCAAAACATAGTACATGTTACTTAACAGATAGGAACAGACTGAGCTTTAAACAGATAGGAACAGACTGAGCTTTACACTTCTAACTCTACTGAGATCATCTGAAGAGATATAATTACTATTGTCTAAAATGGAACAGTGCTCTTAAAGTTAAGTGGTCAAATCACCAAGTCTTCACCTCTAAAGTACTCAGTTTTGTAATACTTGCTATGTTTAATCAGCCAGCCAGAATAATAGCTTGGTATAGCCTCATTTGATTACAATGGCCCTGCTAGGTGTGGCTCCATCAATATTTCAAAATGTGTCAAGTGAATCAAAACAACTTGTTCTGATCTCCCAGGTTAGGACTATCATACTTTTCCTATTTGCTGAATAAAATACAGAAATGCCAACAGCTTTTATACTTACTTTATATTCTACATGAACTGTAGTAGGTTTTTAAGTATCTACATAACTACAGGCAGTTGTTCACTTTAGATAAAATCTTCTACACTTCTATGGGAGAGAACATTACATGAAAAGGAAGGGAAGGGAAGGGAGGCAATCAAGTACAGTAAGCATAAGATACTGTTTATCCCTTCCTTGGCACTAATGGAATACTTTTACTAAACAGAAGTAAAATACTAATAAAAAGAAACTGTAATATTTTTTTTCCATGAGGAATATAGTGGTAGTATCAGATTTGTTTGCTTTCTTTCCTCTCCCTATGAATATAAAGAAGTTGAGACATGTTTTACAACATACAGACAGTATCAAAAACATAATATCTGTTCAGTGGATCCATAGATGGATCTCTCATCTCAGTAGTACACCAAAGTTTATCTTGGTATTAATCAGTAATGTAAAGTGTTCTGACTCTTCAAAGGAAAACTTTTCATATCAGTTGAGAAAGTCAAAATAACTCATCTTGACATTTTACAAAATAATTTTTTTTCTGAACTTCTTTGTTTCATGAACATTTTCAGTATCATACATCTTAACACTCTTTTGTGTTGAAAACAAATTTTGAACTATTAGGACGGACATTCCATTCTTTGAGTATTTCCACTGAGCTTGATAGCAGCAATGGGCAATTTCAACTTTGTCTTCCTAATAGAATTGTCAATATTTTTAGTGGGAGTAATATAATGAATATTTTCAGATCTGAGTACATGTATTGCTCTCAGGTATTGATCAGTTACTAAATAACCATGCATGCTCTCATTTAGAATTTAATATCAAAGAATAAGGGTCTACAGCACAGGTTTTTTTTTCTTTGAGGGGTTTTGACTTCTTTTTTTCATCATGATCTCCTTTCTAAGTTTACTGGCCCCTTAGCATAGTTGGAAGAATGGTTTTGTTTCATAGCAAGAAAACTGTACTGATTTGCTGACATTTTTTGCAAGAAACAAGTTATAAAAACCTGGTCCTACTAATAAGTACAAAAACAATGTGGAATGTGCACTTCAGAGAATAAAAACCTTAGAAACTAGTTTATGTCTGAAGACTGAAAACTAATCATAGAGGGGTATAAGAGTAGCTAATTTGTATACCTGTGAAGATGTTACTTTAAGATTAGAATCAATTGTCTGAAAAATTACTTCTTTTTCATTTCCACTTGAACTTTGTTTAATGAAGATAAGTCTATTTGATAAGAAGAAAAGAATTTATGACAGAAATTTTATGATTAGTGTTACTACCTTTTGTACTGGTATTTCAGGAAAATACCTAGTCTGTTAGTAGTGAAAGTTGGATCATCCATGAAATCTAATATCTATATAGAGATGATATATTGAAAAATTAGCTCTGCTTTTTCTATTGCTCAGCACTGCAAGTTAGAGCAGCTGGGGGAAACTTCTGTTGAGAAAGAATCCCTAAGGATCTCGCCATTTATTTGATGCTGAGTCTGTGTTACAGGAAATCCCAGTACTCATTGGTAGACTCTAGTAACTTTACAGTGGAGTCATCTTTGCATGCTTGACAACTAGGTCAAAGAGCTCAAGACATGCTACCTCTAGCAGAGTAACACAATTCCCTTTTCTTAGTCTGCCACACAACCTGTTAAGATCTGATCTACAGTTTTACTAAGCAATTAAGAAAACTGTATTAATAGTACCAATTAACTGATATGATCCCCATGATATTTCATAGCAGACCAACAGCCAATGAAGCACTCTCTTAGCCTACCAGAAGAGCCAAGTCTATTGCCTGGGGTCTCCTCACAACCTCATCCTGTGCATCCATGCATCTTCAGTCAGATTCCCACCAAACTTCTCTCATTCTACCCTGTTTTCTTGTTTTAATCTACTAAAAACCCTTTTGTGTACCACAACCAAGCCTGATTCACTTAGTTCTTGCTCAGGTCTGACACAATAATTTTCATTTGACCATAACATAACTTTTCATAAGGTTTGGGTTTTTTTGTTACTGTATTGATGCACGTCCATCATCAAGTTTTGAATGGTTTTGGCACTTACAACTCATGAGGAGGAGTTGCCTATATCAATCTCCAGATAAGGAAAATTAATTCTCGATCTTAGAATACAGCCAGCCCCTCAGGAAAGCCAGCATAAAACCTTACAACCTTGAGGAAACATCATGGGGATTTTAAGCCAGTCATTGTAAACGCAGCAATGACACCATATCAGAGGCAAAAAGCAAACTGTAACCAAAAAAAAAAAAAAAAAAAAGATTAGAAAATTGTTTCCTTCCCAGGGGGTGGAATAATATTTGCAGGACTAACTAGCTGTGAACTTCCCTAAAGGGTTGAAAGAAAGCAGCATGGTACCTAGCAACGTTCAAACTGGCTGAGCAGCAGGTTGTAACACCAAGCTCTGCTGCTGTTAACAATCATGATGAACTCAGAAGAGCCAGAAGAAGGGACCTGGCAAAAGCAAGCTCAAAGGGTAAAAGTCAGAGACATAGCTCTCTTAATCAGGCAAAAGAATAAAAAAAAAAAGCTCTGCTTTGGAGTATTTTTGAGCATTCGTATAGGTGATTTTATAGGTGGGATTATTGGCATTGAGAAAAAAAAAATCTGTTACTAAACAGAAAGGAGTAATTTTATTTTAATTTAAGAGATAACAGCAATGCAATGACTAATACACAAAGAAATGACATGTAATTTGACAGTAATTTCTCTAGAAGATGTTTCTTCACATTTGTTGTAGAAATAAGAAGGAAGAAAAATATCTTTCACATTTTCTATATCATATTACCATAGAACACTGACTATGACCTGAGAACAGGAAGACATAAAGATTTAGGGTGCTTCAGCAGATTTTGTCAGCCTAAAAGAACAGACAGGCTAAGAACCTAAGGAGCAAAGGAAATGGAACAGAATTGCTCTAAGTGCAACAAGAACTACACCATGTTTTGTAGGAACATGATTTGGAAGTTATTACAGTGTCACTGACATTTTCATTATAAATGCTTATTTCCAGTGCTTCATAACTCAGCAATAGGCATTTGCTCTAGGCTAAACTAGTAGAAGAGGTCTCAGCCTGGGAGAAATATGCTTTGGAGTGTGGGGGTATATGTGTGCAAAATGCAAAAAAGGAAAGAAAAAAGTTCCAAGAATACAAACAGAGCTGGGAAGTTTCTTTATAAGGTGCATTTTTTCTTAGTTAACTAAATGATCATCCTTATTATCTAAAAAAGTAGATTGAATGGTTTTGTATACTCATTATGCTGGTTATAGTTTATTTATGTTACAGTGACTAAAGGATTCAGACAAGATGGGTTGTTGTGGCAGAATTAATAGATGGTGGTGCTATATATAGGGTATATCTGCATTTTGATTTCTGGACTCCTAAGACATTTGGCATTGTACTGCAGATCTCCCTAAAAACTTCATACATGTGTATTAACTTATATTGTATATAAACTTGCTTATCTTAGTTGTGTCTCTCGGATCATGAAAGGAATAGAGTGTGGGTCCAGAGGTCCATAAACCACAAGCACTGTTTGGCTTATTGGTTGCTGTCCCTAGAACTACTACTAGCACAAGTTATAAACTCTGCTTAGTATTCTACCTTTTGTCATTTTGACTGTCTAAATGAAGTGGCTGAAATTCAGGTTCCATTAAAGTTAGTAACACTGTCAAGCAATTGACAGATTCATCTAGTCACTGTGATTTTGGATTGACAGCATCAGCCTGGCTGACCTGCAGATGCACAGTAAGTCAAGCCTTGCAACATGCACCAGACTTACCATGTGCTTTTTGGGTCATATACAACATCTGTGCCAGAACTGTGCAAACAAACCATATAATCTGCATTCTTGGTGTTGGACAATGCAGTTGAGTTACTGATTTGATTAAGCCATCAGTTGTCCAGATAAATGACTCTGTGGAAAAAGAAAAAACTGCCCAGGAAAACATTCTAATTATAGCTAAAATTATGTTATTAATAATGTTCTCATAGGAGTGGGAATATGTGTATTCATTCTCTAATCTCTCACATTTGGCTCCTACACTTGTTCAGATGGAAGCAAAAGAAGTTTTGTAAGATAATGAAGGAAAATCAATGATTATAGGTAGAACTCATTTGTGGTTTGGAAAACATATTAATAAGCTGAATTAATGAAATTATTTGGATTAATATTAGGAAAATATACAGACTGAAGGCTGACAGTGCAATTAGTGGCAGAACACCAATGTGTTGTCACGTTCTTTGCAGGACTGTTATTTCTCTGAGTGGAAGATTATCAGTGTCTTACCCTGAATACTTTTCACACATACACAGAGTATTCACCAGGCTAAGATTTTCCTTTTGAAGGAGCTTATAATAACAAACAAAACCTATGGATCATATAATAACAAAAACCTTCCAGAGCAGAAGGAATTTTACACCTGATTAATTAATCTATCTAGTTTGACATGGATCAACTGTTGGTAACAGATCTTGCCAGCAAACTAAGTGCATCCAAAACCTTAGCAATGTTTTGGTGTAGTGGGGAGGTGTGTGTGGAATCTTCCTAATTTCTCTATATTTTTCCAAATATTGGGAAGAATATAAAAGAATAAAAGGATTAGTTTACAGAAGCCTTTTAAAATTATTCAGTTTAAAGGGTTTTGCAAGCAGGCAAGTGAGTTGCAGAACCAAAGTGCTCTCCTGGACCTGGGACTCTAAAAACAGACAAACAGGTAAGGCAGAATTGCGCAGAACCAAAAGTAAGACTAAACAGCCAGCAACAATTTTATTTATAAACTGATATATTTCAAGCATAATTATTGTGGACAGGCTGTGGATATCACCATATATTTTTGCAAAGAAGGTTTGAAAATGTTTTTGTCCTGTTTTGAACCGAGCTGGGTAAGGAGGGAGAAGACCTGGTCCACTCAGCTCTGAAAATCTTCACTCCCTCTCACCAGCACTAAGCATTTGTCTCTCATTGCAATGGGAGTCAGAGTTCCAGGTTTGTCAGGTTACACCAATTATTATTTTCTTTCTCTGCCTGTCCCTTGGCTAGCTGATCAAAGTGCTCCTACCAGCTGCAGTTCTGACAGGTTCTTAAACAGCAGCCTGACCGGGGAAGGGAAGCAGTCTCTCAGGTAGGTAAAGCTAAGTTGTCTCACTGTTATTAACAGCTGTAATAGCACTAGCTGATATGGCTCCCAGCTGCATTTTGGGCAACAGTCATCTGTGTTGCTTGGGCTGACTGCAGATCTACAGCACAGAAGAGAGAGAGGAAGGAAAATAAAGAGAAAAAAGGGAGAAGGGAGGGGAGGAAAGGCGGGGGAAGAAGGGAAGAAAGTGAGAAGAGGAGGAAAAAGTGGGAAAGGAGGGGTCAGCAAAAGAAAGGCAAAGAGAAAAGGAAAGAACTCAAGAAAGAAGAAAGGGGAGAAAGATGGAAGGGAGAAAGGATACTTATACTTACAAAATCATCTTTTTTCCACTTCATAGTTTTGTGATTTGTTTGGGGTTTTGTTTGTTTGTTTGTTTGGGGTTTGGTTTGGGTTGGGTTTGGTTTTTTTTTTGTTTGGAGGGGTGGGGAGGGAAGTTCCCTCCCTCCTTGCTCCTCTCTTCAATCTCATTCTTTCTGTTTTTTCAATTTCTCTCCTAAATGAACTCCTTGTCCATGTACACACAAGTCGGGAATCACAAACTAAGAGCTCTTCCTCTAAGTGACATCAGAAGCAGTTAGCTTAATCCAAACATAGGTGAATCTAGTTTTTTCCGCAGAAAACCTGTGCTGTCCTATTTTGGTCAAGATCAGAATATAACTAGCTTTTCCATTTGAATTATTTCTCAGAATGTGTACTGCAGAAGACACTATAATCTGGATCTGTAAGGAAAACAGAAGATATTAGCACTGCTCTTTCTCTGTGCTGCATTGTTCAGGTGGATGATACAAGGCAGCCACAATCAAAGCATGTGGGAAGTATTCGCTTAATGCAATATCCCATAGTAGGTGCACCTGTCACATAAGGCAATGTTTTACCTGTATGACAGCATGTTACCAGCCATTAAATCAATATTTTTGCAGCAACAGAATTTTTCACCAGAGGCGATTTCCAAAATTGTTATATGTCATTACATAGCAATTTGGGGTAAGAAAGAACTAGTTGTGATGACTTTGCTAAAATGTTTTAAATTCTGGTGGAATCCTGCAGGCAGACTAAATTGCAGCTTTTTGGACTCTGAGGTCTAGATACAGGGAATGAAACCACTGCATGAAAGTCACACTAAACATCTCTAATCAGCCACAGCTTGTAATTAGGCAAACAACTAATCACATAAGTATCTTTGTGTTGTTTCTCTCCATTGGCCTGTAAGCCTCAGTGGAAGCTTGTATTTATTGGGTAGTAAATCAACATTAATGTGCTTCAAGCAACAACATGTTTTTTAATTCTGTATTACAATTTCAAAGCAACTGCCTTTTCAGGTAATACAATTCCCTGCTACTCTCCTATGGCAGTGGTGCTGGCTTGCAAGCTGAACGTTAAAAAAAGATGCTTTCTGACTGGCAGGAAAGTATCTTTTTTTTTTTTTTTTTTTCCTCCTTACCTCTTCCCACTAGTCAGAAATAACAGCAAAAGTATTCTGTGCTTCACAAGTGAATGGTGAGTGTTTTGTCAATAGCCAAAATATATAAACTTCCTAGAAGGAATCAGTGATGGCTAAGTGATGATGATAGCTGACTTGACTTAGATGAAAATGCTTTAAAGTGTTGTGGAGGTATCAGAAAGGACGCTGATAATTTTGAGGGGGTTCAGGGAAGAGCTGTGTGCATGATTAAAGGTTTGGAAAATGTATCTTATAATGAAAGACTTCAATAGGTCCATTCACTTAGTTTATCAAAGCAGACATCAAAGGGTAACTTGATCACAGTCCCTGAACAGGTACTCATGACAAGAACTACTTTTTGAAATCAACTCTTCAGTTTAGCAGCCGGGAAGAACCAGTGAATGGAAACTAACAAATTCAAACTAATTATGAAACAAGTTTTGAACACACATATTTTGATACAAAAAATGCATGAAAGCCTAGCTAAATATCTCCATTTCTACAGTAAACAAATTCAGGCTAAAATAAGGTGGAATTAGCTAATAAAGAGTGTAGTTGTCTGTTGGAACAAAAATAGTGGATTCTCCATCCTGGGAAACATGCCATGTGTTTTTAGAATGTAATCATTATTTCAAAACAAAATACTTCCTGGAGAGCTTTATGGCTTGAAGTACAGTGAAATTCAGATTACTTGACCACAGCACTCCTTTGTGGCCTTACAGTGAAGCTGTGAATTTAACCGTGTGATCTAGTTACCCTTTTTCCTTATTCCATACTTTTTGCTAAAAGCACTGTACTTTCTGTTCTCTTGCTTCAGGTTAGCTCCTGATCATGATGACTATAAGCATGTGAACATCTGATTTAACTGAGTTCAGCTTGTCCATGGAGGACTGGGTGTATCTTCTTTAAGACAGGAACAATGTTTTCCTAAGTTTCTGCAGCATCTAGTACACTGAAGCATATATCCTCAGTGGGCCACTTGGATGCTGCTGCAGTATAAATTGTTGAAGAATAATAGGTATTTGAAAAAACTGAAAGGTTTATACTGGATGGTTCAGAACTATCTTTTGCCTTTAGAACCACCTTTAGCAACTGTCTGAAATTAAAAATGCAGTAAGAGGTTTCTGTCATAACAAAAGGACACAGGCTTGAAAAAAACCCCTAAGTCTCTTACATAGGTATTCAAAAGCTTGTTTCGTTAAAAATATCAGAGTTATTATAAAGCAATTTTTTAAATGACCATTTTAATAAACAATTAATAAACAACAATGGGGAAATGAAGAAAGGCTGCACTAGTGATATTTTTATATATTTATGCTTAGTAAAAAATGCCTGACTCAACATCCTAGAAAACTAACTAGAAAAAAGAATGGTGCATTGGGGAAAATTTCAACACTTTAAAACAATAGGCTTGTGTCATAATTGAGATACCTTTATCAATTATTAGAAAACAGAAGTTACAGCTGCATATTTATTTTCTTACTCTGAGGTCACAGGGGAAAAATAAACCTCATCAGTCCTTTCAAAGCTGGACGGGGGCAGGGAGGGGAGGAAAAAAACCAAACCAATCAAACAGAAGTTTTTTGTTTGTTATTAGATAAAAAAGCCAGAAATAGATTTAGAGAGATGGCCAAACTGAAATAACAGAAATGGAGAAAGGGGGAAGAACCCTAAAAGATAACAAAATAAACAATAAAGACAGAAAAAATTAGGAATAAAAATAAGAAAGACCTAACAATACCACAAATGATTCATGAATGTTGCAGAAGAGAGCAGTTTTGATCATCAAAGAAAACGCTTTCTCCATAAGGCATGCTTTTTTTCCAAAAGGATGCCTTTTGTACAAATATATGCCTTAAAGATATCCATGTAAAGCCTATTAGTTACAGCAAATTTTTCTCAGAAGTGTACTTCCAATAGGTATTAAGCATGGTCTTTGTGTCAGCTTCATGAAGCTTGTACATATAGTTCTCTTACTAGAGGTGAAAAGCATATGCCAGTTTTAAAGATCTATTATCCTCACATACCTGTCCTAGTGTGGGCAAAGTCTAGCAAATACAAAAAAAAAAGCGAGAATGGTAGCTGGTTGTGAAATACAAGACAGAACATGAACCCATTTTTTAAAGGTTCCCTTCTCCTTGGTGGAGAGGACAGTCAGCTAATGGCATTTTCTTACTGTATGCTTCCCCCAGTGCTGTGTCTTGAAAGTGTTGAAGCACCAGGAGAGTGATTTGCCAGGTGACACAATGACTAATCCAAAACATTTTTTGAGGGGGAAGTGAGTCTTCTCTCTCACATACAAAAGATAAAGAATGTCTAGGAAAGCATAGGGAAACCTCATCCAACTTCGTTTTCTTTGATCACCAGTTTTTTAAGGATGTCTTACCAAACAAGTACCAGCCGAGTCTGGGGCAGTAAATTGGCTGGACAGAAAATAGGGGACTTTCTGCTCCAGGCCTTGGCAGGAATGGAAAAATGGAGCTCCTAAAGATGAAAGGAGTAAGAGTAGCAGTTTGCTAATACAGGTTTCAATTGCTAGTTCAGGAACCAGCTCTGGTTTCTGCTGGACTGAACCGGTGCCAGTGCAGACCTGATCTGGTTTGACTGAAAACATTACTCTTAACTGTGGTACATGTTGGAGCAGTCCCAAGAGCCATCTGGCAGTTCACCATCTCTGAGATTTGCTAGGAGAATATATATTTTGAGTAACAGGGACAAATATTGGAAATATATGCACCACTAACATTAGACTGTTTTCAGTTATTCTCTTCTGAGGAGAGAATTTTTTCATAAATATTATGCATATACACTCTTAAATTAGTCTCACACTTTGGTATTATGCAAGGAAAAAATTTTTTTTTTTTTTTTTTTTTGTAATGATGATGCACTTTAAAGAAAATTACTGGGCCTTCCTGTTCAGTAATTCTTATTTTTCTAAACAGCAACCATAATTCAGAAAGAGAAAAAAAAAAGACAAAAATAAGACTTTGCATTTTTGCTAACCCTTTACTAACTCTGGCAAAGAAAATCTTGATTTCTTCTATTTGAGGGAAAGCCATATAATAAGAAGAAAGTCAAGTAATTTAGATCTTATTCAAAGATTTCTCACTTTATTGTCATGCTGAAATTCCAAAGAATACAGCTGAAGAGAAACAATGCTTTTTCTGCTTACCTTGTTTCAAGTTTTTTTACTCCTGTGATGTTAGCTTAAAATATAGAGATAGCTTGGAATAAAGAAAAGCGTTAGTGGATAAGATTTGATTTTCCATGCTTCGTTTTTCTTACTGCTTTAAAAGATAATGTATTGTACCCTAAAGTCCAAGTATTTTTTACCTTTTTGTGTAATAAGCTACTTCATACACATATTTTCACACATGGAAAAAATTGTACATTTCTAATACATTGGTGTAAATATACTGCCTATATACTTAAGTTCAATCAAGTAGACTACTGTTTTTAAGGAATCCTTTATATTTAAAATGTCTCAGTAACAAAGCAATGAGTCACACAGCAGTAGTGTAAAACTCTATTAGGAACATGGAGTCAGCATCATTTCTAAAGTATTTTATATACAGTCTCTGAAAACTAGTTGAACTAAAAAGGTATATCTTAGCCCGGAAAAATGAATTTTTGTGGGACAGAGAAGTTAAGGATTATTCATTGTTTGTTTTAATAGTCAAGTACAAGCCACCTACACTACAGCTACTCAAACCTCAAAATCTGTATCAGCATGTCTTGCCACCTACCAAAGCCAAAAAGTGCAGTTTTAGTACCTCATCTCCTACCAATTTAGTAGACCATGCCAATGACCCAAATACAGCCTACACCCCACTTTAAATGCTTACTGAGGAGTTCAGACTCTCTTCTGAATTGCTTGGGGGACATGCAGAATAAACCATGTGCTCAAACTAATACAAGCATTTGCAAGACCTTACTAGCAACTAGATTTTGTATGAGAAAATGTGGAGTTTGCACATGCAGAATTTCAGTGACATTATTTTTTAGAAAGTTAAGTTCTTAAGGTACTAGTTTATATACTTAGAACTGCTTAGTATACAGCTTATAAGAAGGGGTTAGACTGTCTTGCACTTGGTACTAGAACAAAGAAAGAAATAATATTCATAAACCAAAATGTTTTCATGACAAGAACTCCTAAAACAAACATTTCACTGACATCTGCTGAACAGATGATAACATAAATGGTAAGCTTGTGCTTTTCATTAGTAGGTGTCTTACACTTTCTATAGAGTAAGCTGCAAAGCAGCTTTTCATGAATTCCAAAAAGTGAGAAAGAAGAGCAATAGACAGGCTGAAAGAAAACTGTGTTTATTAGTGTTTGGAGTTTGGAGGCCCCTGTAGCTGAAACAAGATGTAAAGCTCCTGTGCTTGCTAACATGCAGCTTATAATTTTCCTTGTTCCAGCATTAGTATTAGATGCCTTTGGGACAGGTTGGAAATGACCTGTGTTGGTTAAAAGAAAAAGCAAAGTTGGACTTTCTTGCAGTAAAGGAATAAGAGTCTTCTAGAGAAAAGATACCTAGATAAATAAGAACAACTTATTTACACTGACACTTTGGTTCTTCATTTGTTTATGAACAGAAAAGACAGTGATTTCAAAATGAAATACTTCTATCTCTGTAGCTATGGCAATATAAGTCATTCCCTTATGGGTGTAATAATGCTGAGCAATGATAAAGTCATACAAACATGCATAATGTAAACATGAAACATGAATACAAATCAAAGGTAATAGTTAGCTAAATAATTTGTGCTACATAGATGTATGAAACACTAATTTAAAAACTCATAGGAACCAAAGGGAATATCAATGAGAAATAACCTAGAGCAAGAAAGAATCAATTTGATGAATTGGGCTATATTAAAGTTCTTTTTTTTCCCTCAGCAATAGAAGAGATAGTACTTTCATGTTAAGAGAATAATATTTTTATCCTCAGAAAAATGAAAAATTAGAGCCTATTCCTTGAGGAGGAAATTTTACATTAAAAACTACTGGTTTCTTTGGAGACGGTTTCAACACAAAGCCTTTCAAATTTAGCTAAAGGAGGAAAATAGAAAAGTTCAATACTGAAGAAAAGAAAAGACGAAACATACCTAGATATTTCCATCTCTTCATTACTAGTAACAAAATGGTTTTGACTGGGTTTTCCCACTCTTGTCAAATGACATGTTGAGTAATTAAATATGTTATAGGTCACTTAGACATGTAACCTGTTTGCTTATTTTAAGTTCTGTGTGGGGACCAGTCAAATTTAGCATCCACAGTTGCTCCTCAGCTATGTTACAAATTGCATATGTTTAATCCCAAAGAACAGGAGACAGCAAACTGCCTGCAATCCAAATGCAATCTTGAGCCTGTCTCATCAAAGTGAATGGATATTTCAGATGTAATCCAACAGCTTCCTGACTTGTCCTATTGATATTAATGACCTGCCATTAGCGTGAAACGGAGAAAAAGTTCACAGTGATGGAGATTGTTGTAGATCAACTTATTCTAGCTCATATAATCCTGCATTAAAGAAAAACCTAGAATACCTGATCAGTAACAGGGATGATTCTTGTCTCATTATTGAGCTTTCTGACTTGGGATGTCTTTGAAACAGTCCCTTATAAGAATTCTTTTACACCATTGCTTGCATGGCAAAATATTTTGTTTATTAGAGTCTACCTATATATGGACATGAATATGTATATATGCATATATTTGCACATATCCATATTCAGTATTCACAAAATATACATGCACAAAGCATATGTGTATATGTACATACTTGCAAACATGATGAGAAACATGAAAGATTACTATATACTAATGTGTTAATCCAATTACCCTGTATGTACATGAATGAAAGGTACTTTTCTCTTCTGTTAAGAGATTAACATGAATATTTAAATAAACACAAGGGAACACAAAAGGATAGCATTTTTTGTAAGATCAAGAGCTACAATGAAATTCTAAAGTTCCCCGCAGAGCTGTAGTTGTGTGTATTTCTTCAGCTTTACATGGTGATACATGATTGTGTGCATATACATGATCAAAATGCACAGCGTATTTAAGAGAACTTTTGCGTGTCACCTGAACTGGAGCTGGAGAGAAAACACATTACTGTCAGTGCCAATATTTTCACTGTTTTCACTGTTTTTGCTGTAGCCTCCAGGCCCTATTTGAAGCAGGTGTGCAAATAAGGATTTAAATATAAGTGAATTGAAAACTGAACTCAGAATAAAGCTAATTCATGGGAAGGTGAAGTTCTCTGCCAATTCTTATTTTACATCATCTTATCCTCCTATTTTGAAATAATGCTGCATCATGTAGTTATGCTATTTGTTCAAATTACCCTTAAATTACAATTAAATATTATTACCGGCACTTAGTACATTGCATGATGTATTTAATTGCCATTGTGTCAAACATAAATGATGTTGAATAATACTGTAGAATGAGTACTGTATTGAATATTTGTAGAATATGACTTTTTAGAATTTGATTTGCTGGTCTTTATTTTTTATCTTCAGTTTGGAGAAGTAATTAGTGCAGATTATAAACTAGTAGCATACAAATCCTGTGCTTTAAAAATATAATACTTTTGGCTCACAGAAAGAACAGTTCCTGTAAAATGAAGCTTGTTTTTCTTATAGTCAAGTAGTTCAAGATTATCACACAAAAATTCATGGCTCTTACAACCATCAGTTCTAAATATCTGATTTTCATGAGATTTTCATGGTATCTGTAGCCAGATTTAAGCATTCCACTTCAGAAAGAATTGGGGAAAATGTAGGCAAAAACCCCTGTAGTTCGAGTCTTGATTACTTTTCATTACAGTTCTGTTCTAAGCACAATACCTTCACAAAAGTCTTCTGCTGTAAAAATATGCAAGTAACTTTCTAGAATAATTATTTAAAATAATTATTTAGTTATAAAAGTCCATTACTCTAAAAAATAAGTAAAAGTGTCCTCTTTTTTTCCCCCAGTTAACATAATCTCTAGGTATGCAGGCAGGGTAAGATGGTGTGATTGTATAGAAGTCAGCATTTCATGGATTTATATCAGTTTTGGATTACTGACTCTGCTTTACTTTCCAGTAACAAACGCTTTCTTAATTTATTTGTTTTAGCCTGCACCTTAATCCTCTTTTGGTTTTGTTTGCTTTTCTTCTTTCTCCTACTTTTTATCCACACCATTTTTGTTACCCTATCTTTTCCATTTATTTCAAATAGTCAGAATACCAGACTATAGTGTATTTTCTTTTTAAAATAGATGGTTTATTATCCAGCGTCCTGGTAGTGAACCCTGTATTCAGTAAGTGGAGTTTGACTGAATGCAAATTCTCCAGCTGTGTTTATTAGTTGGTAGTAGTTGGTTATGTTGTCAGTTTGCCAGCTAGCATAATGTCTGTTTGCTTTCCATATAAAGATAAGATAATTGTTTGCAAAGTGTACAAATGCATTTGCTATGAGTTTTCACTATCAGTTGAGTTTTCACTAAAATCTTGGAAAAATACAATTCTTCCACACATGTACTTTCTTAATAAAATGCATTCAAGCAAACAAACAAAAAAGATGCTTAAAGAATAGAAGATTGTTCGTATTTTGTAACAATGTAAATCAGGAGAGTAAAATAAAAGTGAAAATGAAGGTTATAACCATGACTTACTGCTTACTGTCAGATTAGACACATCATCAGGAGTAAAAAATGGTTCAATTTTCTTCCCAGACTTACTTTGTTTATTTATTTCATAGCTAATGCTGAAGTCCTCTAGGCATAGTTCAATTTCATACTCCTACAATAAAAACCTTGTGAAGACTCTCTGTTTGACTTCTTGATCTTCTTTTTGTGCTATTTTTGTAATGTTTTCCTTTCCAGTCCTCTATGTCGCTCCTCTGTCTTTTTTGCGTTCCCAGGTATTCTCAGTCCAAACTAGCCGCAGTCACTCTCATTACTGGCTTGCAAAGTGATTCCTCAGACTCAGTGATAAGGACAACATCAGCAGCATACCTGACATTACAGCATTTGCTTCCTCTAATTTGAATTCCTGTGTTGTAACCATCAAGATAAATGTGCATTACTATTTCAGAATAAATCCTGAACAGATGTAGTGGCATAATGCAGCCCTGCTGAACTCCTTCCCAGATGTTAAACCTCTCTGCTGTTCCTTTTGTTGTTGCAACTGCTGCTTCCTGCTCACATTAAAGTTAGGGTAGTGAATGACCACATTTTAAAAACATTATTGACTACAGATTTGTCTAGAAAGCAAGTGGCAAAGTATGTAGGATACGTCATATAATACATTGTTGTTGCTTTGTTGCATCCATTTCCCTCTTCTTATTACCAATTAAATCTAGCATCTGTCTTTTATTATTTTTATGAGAATTTATCAAGTTTAAATATTTAATGGAATTAAGGAATTAAGGATGTAGATTCCACAGGACCTCCCAGTTTGACCTGTTATTTATCTCCACCTCTTCTTTTTAACCAAATTCTCAGTTACCTCTCTAAAGATTTTAGTGACATAAAATATTTGTGCTGTCAGAAATGGATTTTTGAAGGTGAAAGACTAATAGGGAAAAGGTAAAGACTATGTTATGTGAAGATATGGTCACAGCAGCTGAGCCAGGCTCTGTGTGTAATGACCTCTTCCCTACTTGAACAGTCCTCTATGTAAAATTCCTTGAAAGCATGATAAAGGGGAGTGATTCCTTCTCAACTCGTATCTCACCACCAGTATACCCCAAACTTCAGAAACAATGTACCTTAGTGAGGCATCAGAGAAGACGTCAGTATAACCATTTTCAGTATCCTCGCTGCAGAACTTTCTTTCTTTAAATCCACTGTTGACCAGCTGAATCAGAAAATATGTTTGTTGGAATCAGTATATTTCAGTATAGTTGGTCCAATCAGGCCATCTTAGAGGAAAGAGGTGAAATGTGGAAGTCCATTACCAGAAGGTTTTGTTGTGTGTTGGTCCCAATCTCTGCTGCCATACACAACCAACTTTTTTTTTTTTTTTTTAAAAGATCATTCAAAATACCTCTAGAAGGCATATCCAATCTCATTTTAGAAATGCCAAGTTAAATGAATTCATCATATATTTTGGGAAGTTTTTCTGAGTATGTAATGGACCTTTATAGTTAGATATTGCATTTAATTTTGAAACTTCTCTAGAGAAGATTTCTCTAGCTTTTTTTTCCAGCAATCTAATCATGTTATTTAGTGCTGTTATCAGGAAGGTATTGAAGAGCACCAAAGTACTAAATGTCTTTTTTTCTTGTGTAGGTACTTCTAAGGTGAATATTGATGATTTTTCTCTTTAATAACTCTCATGGGTCAAAGTTTAAAAAATGCATTATTTTCCTAACACATGGATCTGTTCTGTGATCTTCTCTTCATTATACTTTCTGAGATTAACATAAACCTGAGGAGAGAACTCAGGACAGGACAAAATATACACATGGAAGTCTTACCATTTTAATATTAAGAGGCAAGACAGCTTCTCCTTTATTCAAAATAATTGTTTTTATATAACCAAAACTGTGTTGTTCTTCTTTGTCAGATAATCATAGAAAGCATTACCCAACATTTACCTGTGCTTCAATATCCTCAGGTTAAACAAACTATGCTGTTGCACAATCTACATTCGTTCTTCATGATCATACAAACATAAGTAGCAAAAATTCTTTATTTTTTACTGATTTATAAAATTATTAAATAGATTTAGACCAAAAATTCATTTCTGGTAAGTGCTGCTAGAAAATGCCCACCTCACTGACACCAAATTTTTGGCTGATTTCTGAATATAGTGCATTGGCTCCCTATTAATTTTGTATGTTCTGTTAGTTTCTTACAACACAAGCTTTTAAAATAATAATTTCATGTCAAATGCCATGAAGAAATGCAGATATACTATAATAATAGAATCATTTATATTTGCATAATTTATAACCCAGTCAAGAGAAAGACAACCAATCTGTTTGACATGACCTTTGTTCCCAGAAACCATACTTGTTGTCACTATTATACCTCCTGTTTTTATTTTTTTAGTGGTAAGGACGCTTTTCTTTTATTTTGTATATGATTAGTACCAGGCTGAATGGTTTACAGTTGCCTAAGGAGAAAGTTTTTGGGTATTGAAACTAAATTTGAAATATACCAATTTTTTTTTTTTAATATGTTATTGATGTCATCTTGATCATTTTATTGCGTAAACCATTGTCGTGGTTTAACCCCAGCCAGCAACTAAGCACCACACAGCCTCTCACTCCTCCCCCCGCCCCCCCCCGCAGTGGGATGGGGAGAGAATTGGAAAAAAAAAAAAAACCAACAACTTGTGGGGTGAGATAATAACAGTTTAATAGAAAAGAAGAAACTAATAATGATAATAATAACAATAATAAAATGACAATAATAATAATAAAAGGATTGGAACATACAAGTGATGCACAATGCAATTGTTCACCACTTGCTGACTGATGCTACCCCCAGTTTCTATACTAGACATGAAGTCACATGGTATGGAATATCCCTTTGGCCAGTTTGGGTCAGCTGTCCTAGCTGTGTCCCCTCCCAACTTCTTGTGCCTCTCTGCCTTCTTTCTGGTTGGGCATCAGAAGCTGAAAAATCCTTAGTCTAAACATTACTTAGCAACAACTGAAAACAGCAGTATATTATCAACATTATTCTCCTACTGAACTCAAAACATAGCACTGTACCAGCTACTAGGAAGACAATTAACTCTATCCCAGCTGAAACCAGGACAACCATTTACCTTGGAATTGAATGTGACTGATAATATTTACTATCTGTCTGACTGACCTGGCTTTCTATGTGTATACCATCACTCTAGCTTTTGCTTCATCAAAAGGAACTTTCACCAGGGTTTCTTCCCCTTTGTGCCTCACCCCTACATCATGAAAATGAGAAATATTTGCATATTTGTGGGGTTTTGTAATTTTTGTGCAATCTTGTATTCAAATGATCAGGAATAGTACTAGCAAGAAAGTTTTCTACTTTGCAGTTCATTTTTCACTCTCCACTTCTGGTGGCAGAGCTTCTAAAAAATGCCTTGGCAAACATGTCTCTTAGAATTAGTGGTATCTCCTATTGAATAAATACACAGAGAAGTTTTTCTGCTAGGATAAGTATTTTCTTTCTCCAAAATACTTCAGCTAAGCCACAGGAATTTCTTTTCAATCGTACAGGCATGTTTTCAAACATATATTTAAAAATCAACTATATTGTCTAGAGGTACCTCAAATGTCTGTAGCAGCAGAAAGGAATGCAGTAGTACCACAAATCTTTGGGATATGCTAAGCCTTAGAATTTACTTGTGACTTTATTTATACTATAACAAATAGTGCCAATTTATACCCAACTGACTTGTTATTTCTGAAGACTATGCTGTAGCTTCTGGAGGTGATGTTTGCCTGATTATCACTGGAGCAGGTCTATCATTTTTGTCTGCATTGGTTCCAAACAACATTATGATCTCTATGAGTATCTATGGTGAAAAGACCAATTGTTGACATGAGGAGCTGCTGATTTTCTGAGAGAAAAAAACATTTTTTCAGATTTAGCTCAGCGATCTGGCCACCATAAGGGAAATTTTTCCTTACATCATGAATAAAATTAAGAGAAGAATCTGATATTTTTCTATCAAATATTTTAAAACTACAAATCTTTTTTATACCTGTGGGTTAACAAATTAGAAGAGAGGTAAAGTTATTACCTACTACTAGTAATGTGTGTTGGAAAAGCTATGGGTGAAGTAAAAATAGAGGGAAAACCTCAGTGTCTGGAAGAGAGAGAAGGAGAAAATACACACAAACCCAGTTTCTATTATAGTGTGCCAGAAGATTAGTTAGAGAATTTAGACAGTGATGCTTGTCAAATATGCATTACAGAAGATAACTTGCAACTAGTTTCTTTCAACTTACATAATTGGCTGCTTTTTTTTTTTTTTTTTTTTTTTAATATACATGTAATTGTACAACAACAGTTGTATTTTTGGCATCCTCCAGTTTTATACACTCCCTAGGTTGAAATTTTGTGAGTGGGAGAGTCTATTTCACTGTATATTTACTATTATTTTTGTAGATTTTTACCTCATGCATATAACCTCAAGTATACGTATACATTCACGCATATTTTCTCTCTGTGCTGTTCTCATGCTTGCTTAGCTTAGCAAAACAGGTCATATTTAGATATACATCAAGAAGTAGGCAATTTTGAAAGATAAGCTGCAAAGATGCTCTACAGATGACAGCACTAATGGGACTGATATTGCAGGTTTTTTATGGTTGTTGGGTTTGGGGTTTTTGTTTACACAGCAGTGTGCTATTTCCTTTTGGAATCTGCAATATTTCAGCTGCAAACAAGTTTGTGATCAAAATACCATAGTCCCTAGGAAAAGCGAATACATACTGTTGGGCATTGGTAGCCTTTTTCTAGCTTACTTTCTTTACTCCTCTATGTTCTGTGAAAAAAAACCAGCCCATGACTATTGAACAGATGATCAATACATGTCTGTGTCTTTCTGAAGCTCTCAGTGTCTATAGCAAGACCAGAACAATAGGAAAGCCAAGGACCATCTCTAACTCACTGTTAGACCACTGCATGGTGACTGCATTTCACGATGCACTGTGGGATTCCTGGGGACCGGAACTCCACTGTCAAGGAAACATGTTTCCAGTTTTATGCAATGTTCTTGCCAAACTAAATAAGCAAAATAAGGAACTCAAATCAAATCTATTAATAGCAAGTAATTAATGACTAGCTTGACTGAAATTTATGAACCATTCCTTATAAGATTTGCCACCTAATGGTTTCAAATGGAAATGTTCAGTTAGCTTTCTGGTCTCAAAGTAATAAGATACTATTAATCTCTAAACAAACTGCTGCATTGAAATTCCAGTTGAATGGTTAACACCAGAGTATCAAATCATTCCCAGTCTGAAGCTGGAGTTGAGACTACATCTGCAATACTAATGAAGGCTGTCTTTCTAAATGATTGGTGGCGAGGGTAGACAACATTTTTTCCCTCTGCAGAACTTTGCAGGAAAGCTTCCAGTATGATTCATGCCAGTGACTTCAAGATAAAAAAGCTGATAATTGTGACCAGAAACCAGCTTGATTCACACAGCTGCGTAAATGTGAACTAATTAATGCACAATGCAAAGCTTGAGACTTATGAGACTTCAAACTATCTGTTCCCTTGAGAGATAGTAAGTTGTATATTGACTGTGCTCCCTGGGACAGAGAGCTTACTGTTGACAAATCATTGAAGTCTGAGAGTATTGTTCCAGAAGCACAGCATTTCTACTGAAAATGGCTGGGGAATTTTTATCCTGGATCAGATTAGTGGCCTGTCAAGGTCAGTAATCTCTAGTAAGAGGTTAAATAATTCTGCAAGAGGCCAAGTACCCATGCTGTAAGAGAAAATCATTAGTGATTGTCAATGTATTGACACCATAGCAAAATATTTCCACTCGTTACAGAAGAACCTATGCCTGGAGGTTGTAAGTTCATATTTCTTAATGTTTTGTCTCTTAATTCCAGTTTATTTTTAATTTTTAATGTTGTAATTCAGTGTATTGATGCCCTAGATCTGGTTCTAAGATAAGGACAATCATAGTTCAATAGTTTCACTTGTACCCATAACTCTACTTCACAAATAAGCAGGTTTTTTACAACAGACCAAATATCTTTTTTAAAGTTTTAAACTGCAAAAAATGTCAATGAGTTCTCTAGGTATTTCTTGTGACATATTGTTTTGAATGGTGGAGGTTAATCCAGATTTAATCAAAAGGAAAGCTCTATCCAATTTTTAAAAAAATGAAGTTGGGTAGTAATCAGTTTGCCTTAGGATAGGCAAAATAATTTTTTTAATGAAATACTTTTTCTTTTTCCTGAATTTGCAATCAGGGTATTAGAAAGTGACTTTTATCACTTTATGACTGATGTCAAATTATATGATTTTTGAAAATTATTTTGAAATGAATGTGTAGGTGGAAGTTCAAATCACTGGAGCACCTCTCTGGTTCTTACAGAGAGGACTTTTTAAACATTTGGCTATCTATGTGCTATCTACTTATGAAAAGATTAAACCCACAAAACTTGACTGAAACATTTTAATTTTCTGTAACAGGCTTTAGATCAGACCCTACCTCTTTAGAATAAAATCTGCAAATAAAAAAAAATAAATAGCAGATAATATAATTGTATGAATTTTGTATATTTTCTTTTTAACTTTAAAAAAAATTGTGAATGAAAAATTCCCAAACTGATTTCTTCAGGAAAAAATCAGCTATTTATGGTTGGATCAGCAATAGTCTTCCAAAACCAGGTAATGTTGTAACAAATAAGGTTTGAAGTCCTGTGAAATAATAAATATTTCATATCACACCTGTAACTGTTACTTTCAATTAGGGACTTTGCCGTAGGATCAGTAACTTTCCTGTCCTCTGTTGAGTTTCTAATGCCATGAGAAAGGTACTGATGTGATGAAAGTCATATAGTATTAGTGACTTTCTATCATGTTGATGAAGTGAATTTTTATTGTATTAACAAAAACAGAATTCCAATTGCCATAGCAACTAGCCAAAATGACAAGAAAGCTCTCACAAAAATCAATTGAGAACTCTATATGGATAGTCAGTTCGGTATGACTCCACAGTCTGTACCTCTACCTACAGTTTTTCATTTGTTCGTTCGTTTGTTTGTTTTTTTCTGAAGCAGTTATTCATATCTTGTGTTGCAGAAGTCAGTGCCCTCTGGAGTAATATTTGTATATGATTTTTTTTTTTTCAGTCAGTAAAATGTATAACTTGAGGGATTGTTAATCATGGGCTAGTATGTTAATGAAGGAGTCACTGCCAGTTTAAAAAGCTCCAACAAAATATAAAGTTGTGTGAATGAATCAGCTGTAAAATATTATCTGCTGTCTTTCTAAACATTTGCTCTGATTCAGCTCTTGCATGGATGGAAAGCTCTTGTTTGTGGCAAGAACAACTGCCTGATATGGGGTTTTGTTTAGGTTGTAAATAGCACATTAGTTATTTATGTGAGAAATAAGGAAGAAGTTCACTGTGTAACAAAGTGGAACAAATATTGAAGGAAATACACAAAGCACAAAATGTCATGTGTTCTTTGTAGCATAATCAGCATTTATTCATCTGTAATTGATGTGTAACCTTGCCAGTCATATAGGGATCACATAATCCAAAAAATGCAGCTGTCTAACAGAGGAAAGTTTTGCTGAAGATGTTTCTTGCTCCAGCATGTCATCATAGCATGCAGTAAAAGTCCTGAATTGCCCACTCATTCTGGTCTTCTGTATACTGAATTTTATTTTGAAATGGAGAAGAACTCTTAAGGTGGGTAGGTTCAGTGACAGTTGTTGTATCACACAGCATTCTATTTTTATTACAAAGTCTTGTTTTCATTTACCTAGATTAAGTTAATATTGACTGAGTGCATGTGTGTACATAGATCTTTGTATGTGCAAACATATGGGTAATACATGCTGTATTAATATACATTCTTCCAAACTTTGGCTTCTTACTATTCTTCCTGTTTTGGCTGAGAATCTATTTCTATCAGCTACCAGCTGGAACCCTTCTGTTGTTCAGAAAGTTCCAAATTCCTGCTCATACTCACTCAAAACAGCTTGGAATTGTAAGGAAAGAACACCTCCTGGGTTGTCAGAAATGAATTTCCAGTTAGAATAATAAGAACACTACAAAATTTGAGAATAAGAAGTAAAATTGTCTCTGTTTTCTTATACATTATGATATCACAGCATTATTCTAAAAAATCTGATGGTTGCTGTGTTGAAAAAGAAATATGTTCCAGCTCATTGGACAGCATTTATGAGTTGGATTTTATGAATGGAAAGGAAAAACCTGCCATAATAATAAGCTCAGACATCTTAATACTCTCATTCATACGTGGCTGTCCTTGGTCATCTCCAGTGTTGTCTGCCGAGATGCTCTTTGCTCCATTGCAAGGGTCAGCGAGAGTCCCACTTTCAGAAGTCCTTTGATTGCCAGTTGCTCCTTCTTTCTCATGCTGAAGTTTTCCACCAAGTGACCTTTTTCCCATTTATTACCACTGTCTCTCTTATGCATTTTCACACATGCATATACCTCACTCCTCCTGTCACCAGAACTCCTTTATTAACTCCTTGCTTTCTATGCCCTTTCTTGAGCTTTCTATCCTTGAAACATTTTGTCAGACTTTCGCAAGTCCTGCTAGCCTGACAGCCTTGTATAGATCTCTTTGCATTCTCCAGCAGTACTGTCATGCTCCAACTCTTGAGCTTGTTGCAAGTTCTTGTTCTAAGAGAAGGAGCTGTGACAATTTTCTTTAAGATATGTTCCTTTACACTCATGAATTGTACACAACATGGTTCCATGAGAAGTTAGAAATTAGTTCCCATAATGCCTGTATGTTAAATTCTACAATATGATTTTTCAGTGTTTTCACAGAACATGAATAAATCTCATCTTATACATACTAGACATTATTTGGCAAGTCACATTTACTACAGTGAAATGCTAGTATGCCAGTGTTATTTTCTGATGTTATAAATATTTGTGTTTTATCTGAAGTTGCTGATCTCCACAGAAACAACTAAGTGGTAGGTTTCTTCTCT
The DNA here is from genome assembly GCF_900496995.4 of Aquila chrysaetos chrysaetos. Taxonomy (NCBI): domain Eukaryota; kingdom Metazoa; phylum Chordata; class Aves; order Accipitriformes; family Accipitridae; genus Aquila; species Aquila chrysaetos. The sequence goes on from NC_044030.1 coordinate 26,268,867, forward strand.
AAACCAGGAAGAGTGTATAAGTTCTATCATCATTACCTATATCTACATCTTTCTCAGAAGTCTATTCTAGAAGTAATGCATGCAAAGTAATAGTACTGTTGTTATCAGAGCTATTCAGTAGTATAGAGTAGAAACAGAAATTTTTGGCACTCAGAATACCTTTACAATCCCCACCTCCTAAACCTTCAGCTTGTGAATCAATATTTTGAAAACTACTATTAAACCAATGTAAGCCTTTCTTTCCACATTGCATTTTAGCAATGCTCAGAAGGTAAAAAATGTGAAGCTGAATACAGAAACTTTTAATTAATATATTGTGATGTAATGGCTGACAGCCATAGTTCTATAGAATAGGGAGTAATAGATTCTGTGTCAGAAAGCAAGCAAGCATAAGCCATGAACACTTTAGTATATAACAACACTATAGTTATTTTTAAGAAACAAAAGTGAGTTTTAATGGGTTCAAAGATCTTCATATTCTCCGAGCCTAGAAACTTGAAGGTGGGTATTACTTAAACCTTCAGTGCACTGCTTACTTGCTGACAGGAAAATGTTGCTTTATTATTTTAATGACAATGTCTACTGCAAAAGAAACATGTAGGTGGGCAATATGAGATATAGCAGTGAATCAACGCAATCCTTAATGTGTATAAAATGTAGTGCATTTTGCCAGTATACCTTAGTAATGACAGTGCCATGAATTTGTAAGCAAGTCCGTGATAGAAACTCTATAAAGAAACTAATAAAGAGACAAGGACAGTTACGCAGCAATTTAATTCTTGATCTGCAAAATTCTGTTTCTACTTCCAAAAGAATGGAAAATGCAGAAGGTCATCTGATCAAACAAAAGGTGGTGAACAAACAACATAATTCTCTTCTGAATTTGTGAGAGCAGTTGCTCAACAACAAAACATCATTTGATCTGTTTGTTAGTTCTTTTGTAATGTCTACATGCCTTGTATCTTATTTCTTACAGTTTTTGTAAAGATATGTAACAAACCCTGCCATAAGTGCGTAGTGAAGACAGGACTCTGAAAGAAAAGAAAAGAGCATCACAACTGATATATCAGCCTAGAGACAAATGTATCACTATCTTGTAGGAAAAGACCCAGAAATAGACAAAACAGCCTATTTCTTGTATCAGGTGAAGCACTTTGCAAACATGACATTTTCAGGCACAAATAAAGTCATCATTCCTTTCTCATCGCTAATATCTGCTGGTCATAGCATACAAATGTACTGATAATGTCAGAGAGTTCCTGCATTGGTTGTGTAATTTTTCACTGGCTTCCTCAGGCTGAGTCATCTGTACTGGTACTTTCTGACTTTGCCTACATATACAAAGTTTTCCTTTTGCCTGAGTTTGAGAGTAGGATAGGCCACGTGTGTATGAAATCTGATGTTTTTAAACTGATACATATACATTCTGGAACAGGTAGCTTGTCACTAGTTGCATACCTTTGTTGGGAAAAAAAAAAATCTTAAACGAAATTGATAAAATATATCATAATAAAAATCCTTTGACTTGCCAAATGTTTGCACACGTTTACTGACGCATTTTTTTCTGTGAAGGGTCTGACTTAGTCCAGCAGTGGGTTATCAGGTTTAATTTGTTTCCATACATTAGTCTCTCTGGTGACATACCAGGGATTTGCAGTTGCCATCTGAATTAAAAAAGTAATGAGTCATTTTTTGATTGTGGGATTGGCGGTATCACTGTGGAGCAGAGTTTTAGCATGGGCAGTACAAAAGGTCATTTGCCCTGGAGGTCTTCATGAGAAAGATGAAAAATGAGAGGCAACACCAGCATTCTGAAGCTCTGTGGAGCAGCACTACGCACTCCTTGGCCAAGACAGTACTAGAGACACCCAAGGAAGGAGGGTGTCCTCCGTTGCCTCCCACCTCCATTGCCTCCCACCAAGGAGGGTTGCCACAGGCAACAAATAAGCTCACCAATCAGGGAAAGGGAAAACAATACATTTACAGCCAGTGGCTCCAAAAAAATCACATCCTGGTTTACTGTTACGGGATCCTCCTTCCACCACATCCATGCACTTTTTATAGAAGGTGGATTTCCAAAGGCACAGAGATATTTCTAAGTTCAGATTCTTACCCTAGCAGATGTATATCAGATCCCAGATTTTGAAGAAAATCTGTATCCTTCTGGACACTGAAGGGGTAAATACCATGCTCTTTCAAGTTGCAGTTCTGAAAAAAAGAAGGAAAGAAAGAGCAATTTCTGAAAGACAAATCCAGATAAAAAATGGAATTATAAGAATATTTATTACATTTATTATACTTCTATTGTCTACTGCAGTTTTAGATATATAAGATGGGTTTGTAATATTTGCAATAACTGCTGGCATATATTTCTTTCACCTTAAACCATTCCATTTTATTATTTAAATCAATACTTGAGGATATAAATGCAGATATGTTTACAAGAAATGTGGTACTTGAAGGCCACTGACAGGTCTACAGTCTGTGTTGACTGTGTGTAAGCTAGGGGTATAAAGCTCCCACAAATCATGCTTATAGACTATGCAAGCAAAACTGTCGTGCGAGCTCCTGTAGTGATAGAAAGGCATGAAGAACAACTATCATAATCAAATTGTTCTAACAATTGGTGAATCTTTATCCACTTTCTGTTGCCTTCATGAAAGCACCACTATCCCAAGCAACATAAAATGCAAACAGTGACTAAGAGCAGTAGGCACCATTACTTTTAAATCATAATTTATGCTGTAATTCACTGTTCCCAGTAAGATGCAATTTACCATTTAATTTAGGAAGAGTGTTAGATACCATTCTATTACTAAGCTCTCAACACTCTATCTTTCAAGTTATTTTGAACTTAAGGAGTTTAAACCTATGCTGTACACACCCATTTAAACATAGGCAGATGTCTTGCATTTGCAGTGAGTTGATCTGTTTCTGCATTAGCTTCTGTCATTTTCTCCTCTACTTTTACCCCACCAGTACATCAGTGTAGCAAGCAGAGAATGCCTGAATATATACAGGGAGCTAAGTTGCACATTGACTCAGAAAGTCCAAATTTCATGGGCCATATTAATGGCATAAATGTGTACTCTTTTTATAGAACAGTTGCAATTTAATAACCTAAAGTTAATAATAAACTTAGAGGCAAACTTCATTATTAAGTTATTATCACGTTATTATTATTTTATTAATAAAAATAATCTTGTTTGTGAGAACTGTTGCTGTTTGAGAGCGTTGGAGATGAGCTTTTAGTTTGTTATCTTGATTTTCCTTAAGAACTGTAGGAATTCAGCCATGCCGTTACTGTTAAATACTTTTGTTCAGGATGAATACCTGAAAAAAAGGGTTTTGTTCATGATGGATACCTACTAACTACTGTCTGCAAACAACAAAGAGAAAATAGATGTTCTCTTTAGATTTATTATATTTAAGCTATCTGATTTCATCACACCAAAGTATGGCCTACCCAAGTACCAGTTGTCTTCACTCAGCATTCTGTCAGGGATAAATAGTTCAGCTAGGAAGTCAAGTTTAATTGGATTTTGATTTTCATTTATTCAAAACTAGTTAAATCACCTTGCTGCCAAATCAATAACTGTCAATTGTTGATGTCACTTTCCTTGAAAAAGTCTCAAACTAAAATTCCACATGTAATAGACAACATGTTAAGTAAACAGCGTTAAATACTTCACAGATCCATTATGTTAATATATTGCTCTTTCTGCCTTATCAGACAGAATGAAGTGAACTGAGAAGTTTTTCATATATTAACTGTAAATTACACCTAGCTCAGCTAATAAATTTTTATTGTCACAGAACTGTTTTCCACTTCACATGCATTTGGGAGATTGAAATGTAAATTATTGTAAGCTACCTCTGTCTCGTTATAGATGTCTGAGCAAATGAAATTTATGTGATTGAAAAAAATGAAAGTATTCTCTGGAGATAACAAAAGCTATCACTTTTCCTACCATAATCATGGAATTTCAGAAGTAGAAAAAGATAGAGAAAAACAGTCCTTAATCTTCTTTGTGGGCTGTGCAATTCCACTTCTATTTATGAAGGTTTCTCAGAAATTAATATTCCTCTGGTTTGTTTCCATGTTGGTTATGGAAGCTAACCAATAAACTGCACTTCTTTAAAGTCATAATAACAAAGTTGAAAAGATAGTTAAAAAGTTGATACTGCTGAGCTATATAATAGTTAATATGTTAAAATAAATTTGCATCTGTTCTTCCTCCATTTTAATCTAGGCATGGTGCAGATGTATAAGTATAAGCCTATATCAGTGTGAGTCTTGCTTTTGAAAAGAAGGGGAGATTGGTGCATGGTTTGCAGAATAGAGTTTAGAAATAGTGCCACACACATTAGTACATGTTTAGTAACTGTGTAGTAATTATGCAGTGCATTTAAGTAAGGCCTCTTGGCAAATGGAAGTCTTTAAGGCTATCACGAAGAATGGAAAATATATTTTTGTATTGGCTTTGTGTGGCAAGGTTTTGGTAGCGGGGGGGGGGAGTGTTACAGGGGTGGCTTCTGTAAGAAGTTGCTGGAAGCTTCCCCTGTGTTCGAGAGAGAGCCAATACCAGCCGGCTCTAAGACGGACCCGCCGCCGGCCAAGGCCGAGCCAATCAGCGATAGTGGTAATGTCTCTGTGATAACATTTTTAAGAAGGAAAAAGTTGGGACAGGCAGAGAGCGGCAGCCAGAGAGAGGAGTGAGAACATGTAAGAGAAACAACCCTGCGGACACCAAGGTCAGTGAAGAAGGAGGGGGAGGAGGTGCTCCAGGCGCTGGAGCAGAGATTCCCCTGCAACCCCTGGTGAAGACCATGGTGAGGCAGGCTGTCCCCCTGCAGTCCATGGAGGTCCACAGTGGAGCAGATATCCACCTGTAGCCCGTGGAGGACCCCACGCCGGAGCAGGTGGGTTCCCAAAGGAGGCTGTGACCCCGTGGGAACCCCGCGCTGGAGCGGGCTCCTGGCAGGCCCTGCGGATCTGTGGAGAGAGGAGCCCACGGAGCAGGTTTTCTGGCAGGACTTGTGACCCCGTGGGGGACCCACGCTGGAGCAGTGTGCTCCTGAAGGACTGCACGCCGTGGAAAGGACCCATGCTGGAGCAGTTCGTGAAGAACTGCGGCCCGTGGGAAGGGCCCACGTTGGAGAAGTTCGTGGAGGACTGTCTCCCGTGGGTGGGACCCCACGTTGGAGCAGGGGAAGAGTGTGATGAGTCCTCCCCCTGAGGAGGATGAAGCGGCAGAAAATAATGTGTGATGAACTGACCGTAAACCCCATTCCCGTCCCCCTGTGCTGCTGGGGGGGTTGGTAGAGAATCCGGGAGTAAAGTTGTGCCCGGGAAGAAGGGAGGGGTGGAGGGAAGGTGTTCTGAGATTTGGTTTTATTTCTCATTACCCTACTCTGGTTGATTTGTAATAAAGTGAGTTAATTTTCCCCAAGTTGAGTCTGTTTTGCCTGTGAGGGTAATTGGTGAGTGATCTCTCTTCTGTCCTTATCTCGACCCACAAGCTCTTTGTTATATTTTCTCTCCCCTGTCCAGCAGAGGAGGGGGAGTCATAGAACGGCTTTGGTGGGCACCTGGCAACCAGCCAGGGTCAACCCATCACAATTTTACAAACAATAAAGAAATACCCCCACTGTAATGAACAATTTTTTCTTAATTATAAAGATCTTATGCTATTCATACATGTAAGCTGTCTTGCTCCTGTCTCTATTTGACACTGTTTCTTCATGCCATGTATTCTATACTGCTCTTTTCAAATACAAAGTGACAGGGGCAATTTTTCCAGGGATAGAGCTGTAACAAGGATAGTGCACAACCTCAATCTATTTCTTACCTGTAAACTAGCTGGCTTTTCTAATACTGTGAACACTCAGCTAGTTGGCAACAATTTATGTAAACTTCCTTTTACAGTAAAGCAAAATACCTAGACCCTGCAACTCTGTATGTCACACCTTGTAGTAGTTAGGCTCTGAGACCTCTGGGTGCAATCCCCAGTCCTTGCAGGGGCACATAGGTTATGCAGAACACTTGGACAACTAGGCAGCTTTGATTAACACCAAGAAGAAACAATTCACTGAGTGAAGACTTATCAGAAACTAACTTGTTCAGGTTACAGGTAGCTACAGCAAACCAAAGAGGAAATGCTGAGGATGGAAGAATGCCTTAAATCCTTTTCTAATGCAAGCTAGAACCCATCTGTAAAACACCACTACATTTTCTTTCAAAAATAGATAGGGAATTACAGCTCCTAAAAGCAAACATCACATGGTCTAAGTTGATTTATTTATCCAGCTGTAAAGCTAAGAGTCTGATTCAGTGATCTAATGATCCAAACAAACAGCCAGCACAGAGCAGGCCTAAATTTGAGACTTGTTTATGCATTTTATCCAAAGGAAAATTTATACAACACATGGAAATAGTACAGTGGAAAGTTACCTTCCAACACTGAACTATTGGAATAACTCAGAGTTCCAGTGGAAAACAGTATCTGTGGGAGATACAGGAAACCCTAAAGGTTGAAGTCCTCAAGTCGTTCAGGTAAATATTACTCAGTAAATGTAGATAACAGAGAAATGACTTAGAGTTCTCCCAACCCAAAATTTTCGTGCCTCAAAAATGAGTTTGTTGAGTCGTAGTTTCGCATTAACATGCTCTACAGACAGCTAAGTGTCAATTCTGCTGCCTTAGCCTTTTGTTGGGTCTCGTAATGAAGATACAGACAACATGTTTCATATGTACAGCATAATGCATGATTTTCTTATACCAGTGGAAATCCTCTCTAAGAAAATACTATAGGATCATTTCTAGACTACTTGTTACTACTACTGAGTAAGGAGAAGGGCTATATGACCTATATTTCCCTCAAATGTGTTCAGTACTCAAATTTCTTTATTACTACATTTTCAATTTGCAGATGGCATGCAGACACTCTAAGGTAATCTTTGAACTTTACATTTGTTGGATATTTATTTTCACCACGTGGCATTCTTTCTGTCTCCTGTTTGGCTGAAGGAGCCAGGAGCCAGTTCAACCACTCAGACTGAACAAAAGATTGAAAAATGTTGTATTTCCAATGAAAAGTAAAAATGAAATTTCCCCTCCTGGTATATTCACAGATTCACAGATTAATTTATCCTATGAATGTATAGCTTTGCCAGTTGCAAGTATATTAATGGGGAGTAAGTACCTGATTGCAGAGCAGGTTACAGTATTATTGCAGAGCAGGTTACAGTATTTTCAGGACTGAATGTTAACTAGACTGTATAACAAATACACCTTAAAAACATACTAAAATCGATTGAGGAGTAAACGGTTCAGATCATTAATTAATAATCTGCTGAATGCATAATTTTTTGAACTAAATTTCATCACATACTGAAATTTGACTATGGTATACTAGTTTTCAGGGCAATGTTATGACTTTTTTCTGTATATTGAGGGTTTTTTTTATAAGTCCCCATGAAACTTCAGCTTTCAATGCAGGTCTATAGAGAAATCTGATAATCTGTTTTGTCTGTATGTTCTGTGCCAGAGTAAAAATAGAAACAAGCCAGTACTTACTTTTAATTTTTAACAGATATCATAATTATAAATATATTATGCCTCTCTGAATCTTGTCAAAGGTACCTTGAAAAGTTAAGGATTGCATCACTGCATAATACAAAACATATAACTATCCTTCAAATTACATTTTGTCTCAGATAAGAATCACATTGTAAAATACTATTTGCTCCAAGCAGAGACTTGCTTGTCTTAGAGAATCACTGCTCTTATTTCTTGCACTGAGGGAGTAGGCGTAACAAAGAGTATTGAAACCTGCGCACATGCACCTGGCTTCACATTTAGATGTAATGTACAGGTTCAGACCAAGAATCTGACTGAACTGGTATTACAAACTTGAAGTCAGTGACAATGCTTTAATACTTGGTCCCATCTTCACAGTCCACACATTCCTTAACTGCTTTTGCTTCCTGTCCTGAACTAGGATTCTTGACAAAGAAAGAAGTGCTATGGTATGTAGCATGTATTTTTAACTTACATTCTGAAACATATTTTCCTGGATCAGCTAATTTCTTATTTAAGTTATGCTTTAGGACTAAAAACAAAGTTTGGGTTTTTTTATAAATAGAACAGTACAATGCTTCATATGTGGGAAAATACATGTCTATCTTTTAAAAAGAAGAATACAACACTAGGAGTTTTATTAAGGGAAGTTCAAACACTTATTCTATGTTAAGTAACATTAACTGTGAAAAGTGATCAAATACTTACATAATTTTCAGAAAAAGCTTTTATTTCTAGAAAAGTTTAACAAAATGTGATAGTAGAAGTAGAGTTCTTGTCTGTCTAAAATGCTACATTTATTATAAAATAAACTTAAAGTAACCTTCTTTGACTCAGGTTTTATGAAACTGTACATGATTATCTATTTATTGTAAGTACAATAACTCTGTTCATACAGAAAATTATGTGTCAACACAGTGCTCAGAAGATCCTTGAAGGCTATGGTACAGATTTTATAATTTTATTAACTTTTTATGGCAAAATTGATTTGGGACTTTAAAAAGTGTTTTTCCTTCTTTCTTTCTCCCTTCTTTTTTCTTTTCTCTAGTTTAGCATTTAATATTCTATTTGAGATTATCTCCTGCACTGTATTACTTTACCCTATAAAATCCGCCCAAATTAAATTTACATTGTTGGAAAAATTTACAGTCAAAATTTAAAACTATTTCTACTAAGAATTATATTTAGATCCTAGAACAACTGAAGATAGATGTTTTCATCACTCACTTTGCTCACTTGCTATTGGTCTTCCTTTGAAAGAAATTGTGATTTTGCCTCTACAGCCATCTAGACTTGCCTTGTCTAGCCAGGTTCATGTTAACAGCATTCAGAGCGAGACAAGGTTTATCCCTTTCGAGACATGTGAAGATCCTTCCTGACTGTGGTGAAATATGGACACAAGATCTATCTTTACACAAGTATTATAGACACTGGGGTTTGTGTTAAAACATTAATGGCTGATAAATGCTGAGAGCAAGTAAGGATTACCTACATTGCTTAATGTCTTCATGTCAGGTTGCTGGAAAGGACAGTATTTGGCAGAGGAGTGTGGAAAACGCAGCCATTGCGCAAATGTGGCCCATACTTCCCCTTCACCTTTCCATCAGCAGAACATGTAGCTGTGCTTGTGTTGAAACACAAGGAACTAGAGAAGAAAGGAGTAAGATGAGTCTTTTGCTTTTTCTCTGAGAAGCAACATATGAGCTCAAGCCTGTAGCAGATTTTGTGGTATTGCTACATACAAGATAAAAGAGGTTTTACTTAGGTGATGGCTCCTTCACACAACTTTACCTTTGGCAAAAATAAACACCATTTGAGAGTGAGGAAAAAAAAAGAAGAAAAAAAAAGAGAGAACATCTACTGCCTTGTTGGCATTAGGCTGTTGTTAGTAGACTGGAAAAGTAGATTGAGAACATAAGCCAGAGTGTAGAGGTCCTTTCAAAGGAATTAAGATTTTCACATATTGGCATCACATAGAACCCAGTCCCAGACCTGACCTTTCTGGGACAGGTCACTAACAAACAGTGTAAAAAGGTGTCCCTTGGTGGGAAGATCTTAAAATCAGTGTGGTTAGAGGTCAAGGTTTGGCATTGAGACTATGGAAGACTCCCCAGATACCCTCTTTTTTTGTCATTGCCACTCTTTCTCAATGTAACTCAACACTTTGTAAGAGTTCTAAGTGGCCTCTGACAGGCATAAGTGGAACGTCAGTAGCATGTAGACCTTGCTGTTGGCTCACTGCCAAAGTCTACATCTGATCTTGTAAGACACTGAGTTTCTAAGCTTGAATTTCCATCACACCATACTTTGTAAAATCACCTGCCCTTGGCAAAGTGATCCCAACATAGATATTAAATGCTTCCAAAGCAGACTGATAACATATTTGCCACACACTTCACTCATTTCATACCACATTTATTGGTATAAATATGATGCCAAAAATAACAAACCATCAGACTTTATGCTTTCACATTGGGCAGCTCTCACATAAAGGTCTATAGGGTGGGATGAATACTTGTTCTGTGTAAGTTAGAAAGTTATTAAAACCTTGAGCCTACTCACCATAGGAACCTTTTCCAATACTATTTGATCCTAAAGATGAATAGCATTTTGTGGGAGTATGACAAGAGAATTCCTCCCCCCCCACACTCCCCCCAAACTAATCCTGTGACCATAATCACAGAAATCAATTGTACAGTATGACAAAAGTATAAATTGGACATCTTTGGCACACATTAAAAAAAACCCACTCAATAATTAATTTCAGAAAATGTTTAACTGAAAAGCTATTCTGGCTCTGAACCGCTAGAGGCAACTTGAAGAGATGCAATAAGAAAAAATATCCTTGCTTTGTTTAGGACAGTTTGAACTTTTAGCTTCTGAGAGCTTCCTTAATGGAGCTACGGCTAATGAATTATATCTTTCTTCCAGAGGCTGAAGAATGTGGACATTGAAGGCATAGTGTCTTATCATTTGCATGAATATTTTTCTGAAAGTAGGAATTTTACTCTTGTGATGTTCCATAACCATTTAGGCTTCTCAGCATTCTAAGTGAATTGGGTTCTTCTTTGTTGCACATTTTAAAGATAGTTTATTAGATTTATTGCATAATCATCCCTCTGATATTTTTATAGAGATTTCAGTGCTTACTTTTAAAGCATTTATTCTATTTGATTTTCACTAAATCCTCATCAAACCAGGTCCTGTACAGTTCATTTTAGTAAGGTCTTGTGGGCAATGGATCCAGTCTTGCAAACCTTGTTGAAGAAATGATGCTAGTGACCACTGCAACTTTACAGAAACCTCAGGATCAAACCCATGTAACAAAATAGATCTCGTATTTCCAATAGCACTTTTTTTTCTTTTTCTAAAAATAGAAGAAAATGTTGCTCAAAATCAAAATGATACATGAATAATACATGATTTCTTCCCTTGACTCTTTTTTGTTTGGTCTAAGGTAATGTTTTCTTGTTTTCTATCTGTAATAATTAAGCATAAGACTTCTAGGCATGTATCTAGAAGGTCATTATTGCTTTATAATACACTATTTGTCTAAAAGATTTTAACTATGTGTCAGCAAAACACCACTTTCTTAAAAGGGAATTTTAGAAAAAGAATGCATTAAAAGTCCTGTATGTGTATAATTGGACTGGCTTTGGGACTGACTTGCTAGCTACTTCTTGATGCCTTTATGTACTCTGGAATTGAAACTTATACAGCTATGGGAGAGAAGCATCATAGCTCACAACATAGACTTCAATTTGCAGAACTAGCTGCATGGTTTTTTGACTTCTAATACTCAGTTAATAATACCAGTACAATACTTTTGCAACACTTGGTATTTTTGTACAAAAATTTCTTGATAACTAATTAATCCATGTTTTACAATACACAATGTGTAGTTCCTAAGAGGATAACACAGGGACAATTTTATAATTTATTTTCATCCACTTTGAACTCTGTTTTATACCTTGTTTGCTTCAGGATTTCTCATCTTAATGTTCATTGTCATGAGAGAGATGTTAAATAATGGTAACAGACCTCAGCTACACATTTCTTCAGTGTGTAACAGCTGTTGCAGAGTTTGCAGTACATGGTATACAACTACCAAAGAACAATTCAGTATCCCTTTGGTCTTCCCTCCTGCAGGCAAGCATCATCACCCAGAGAAGTGAATTAAGTACTTGTCTGATCTAAGAGCTCTGCAATCACATGCAGAGCAGTATGTCACTTAGGACATGAACACAAGGCAAAAGTTATAGCTGGGGGCTGGCAAGGCATCTGGAACTGACTTTTTATAACTTCATTGGAAGAGAAAAGTCTGGAGAAGAGGACAATCTTTCTTTCTCTCCTCTCCAAAACCTTTTAGCCTTTCCTCTGGAGTTGATACTTACTCCATGTCAGCAGTGCCCCTTGGGAAGTTTCCTCTGCAGTCACATTAAAAACAAACAAAATGCCTTGTCACTCTCAATTCTAGGTTATCTACCAATTTATCTAGTAGCTTTATTTCTTACAGAGGACTATGTCACTATGAGATAATCCATTTTGAGGGAAGCACAAAAGAGGACCTCGCCACTCTATTTGCCAGCAGAATATCAAGGCATTGGTGGTAATGAGGAATTTGGCTAAGGACAAGAAACAACCCCACAAATCCTCCCTGCCTCCTCCTATTGTGAAATGTCCTAGTGCTGCTGTGAGACAGACTCCTTTGAGTAGGCAGTACAATTGATGCAGAATATGTTTTTTTTTTTTTACCAGCAAAACCCCTCTGGTGTATCAGGCTTACTGGTGCATATGTGTGGTGCCTACATGACACAGGATCCAGTCTTACTGAGGATGTGATTGGCCTTGCTCCTTGGTCCTTGATTCATTCATGGACCCCAGCTGAACTGTACATAAAACAGCAATTGCTATGTGAGGTGTTTGAAAGAGGAACATATATTTTCTAGGAAATGCTTCGCAGTTCCTGGCGGTATTTCATACAGCTGTGATATACATAGCTACATGAGATAAAAATGCAGGTGTTGAAAATTATATCAAAGCTATGGAAAGAAACTTAAAGTAAACCTTTTTTGGTTTGGGGTGGCTTAAAATAATAAGCTGAAAGAAATATTTTGCTTTTTCTTTTCAGGAGTTATAAGGTTCCTCTGAGTACATTTTATTGAAATCTCATCAGAAAACAAGCCCTACAAAGACTTTAACCCAGTTTTGCAGGTTCACTCTTTTCTTAGGGCTTGGACAAACATCAATGTATTTGGATGTTCACACAGCCTAAAGTAAAAGACTAGTTACTATTTTTGCTCTAATGGTTCATTAAAGCTATGTTCAAAAAGTGGGACCTGCTTCCTGGCTCCCATGAATAAACTGATGTCTTGGACACATCGTGACTTCTTATGCTGAAAGCACATCTGACAGCAGATAGCATCAGGTGCAGGTAGCCTGCAGTATGAGGCAAGAGGGTTATGCTGGGGAGAAGGGATAATAAACCACGCTTCCCAAAGTGAGGTCCTGTCCTTGCATATTGACTAGCTGAACTATACTGGGGAACACCAATTAAATAAATTAAATTCTTTTATCTGTAGCTTTATTCTGTATGTGGCAGAGGAAGGGTTAGCATAGAATGAATATTCCTGTTTAACAAGATAAATCTGGTCATTTTAATGAACTCTTCTACAGAGACAAACTAAGATGTGAGATAAGTCCTGTTTGTTCATTATGCTAATTAAAAAAGAGCACCTCTGGCCTTATGAAAACAAAACTGATTAAAGCAAATGCAGTAAGTCAACTTGGAGTTGTGAAGTACAAATCGTACAGAGCACACAATGGACAATGTGTCAAGTCAAAACTGAACAGTCTTTTTAGCAAAAAGTGAATTTGGCTTTGGGCTTGCCTGTGTCTTTTCCTGACTCTTATGTATTAAATACATATGGGATATGGAAATTCAAGAAGCGGGAATTCACTGAACAAGCACAAAAAAAATCTCAGTTTAATTAAAGTAAGCAGAGCAGAAAACCTTGCTCTACAAGAAAAATATTTTAACTGGTTTATTCTCTTTGCAGGCATTTATTCCAGTTCAAGTATTATAAACATTATTCCACTGTGGATGGGAATGGAGAAAACGTTAAGTTTTACTCAAATCATCTGAGTAAGAGAAGCTTTTAGGAAACTAATATTTCTTTTCACAGAGTTTTGTCCATTCCATGACATTCTTGGGAATTTCTGGGATTTTCTTTTTCTTTTATTCAAATTTTACATTACTTCTGAAGATGCAGATTTATTTGTGAAAGAAAACTAAAGAAGATTCTAATGGATTTCTGATAAGAAATTTCAAATATGTTTAAGAGAGAAGTGGTGGATACTAAATATCTTTTATTTTTGAGGGTTAATAGAACTAGTTGTCTGCAATTGGAATTGCTTCACACCACCTGTCAGTTTTACATTCTACCCTGATATATACTTCTGAAATATTGGATTTTTATTAGATGAACTATAGTGTATCTGCATTAAAATATACACATACATGTGTGTGAGTATTAGTGTTAAGATAAATTAAAGAACCACTTTTGTCATTTTATGACCTATGATAAAAACAGAAAAAGACATGATGCACCACAAAGTGGCAAACCTGTCTTACTCAAGCTGGAAATATAGACCCGTGCATTGAACAATCAAATTGTGGCTGTAATTGTAGCTATATCAATATTAGCTGTCTTATAGTGACTTTGGTCACCATCAGGCCATGCTAGAATAAGTCCATTTACACTTGATTTAGTTTTAGGATAGAACTTAGCACAAGGAAATAACATTACTTTTTATATCCCCATCTGGCTGTGGACTTGAGTAAAGGAATCACACTGATTTTGTCAGCTTTGGTAGCAGTATTTGATTCTGGTGACTATACGGTTTTGTTGATCTTCCTGTGTGCCTTGCAGGGATAGAGTAAGTTCTCTTCTTCCTTTTCTGAAATGCTTAAGACTGTCAACTAAGTCAAGTAAGTTCCCAGAGCAACAACATCTATACAACATTTGCAGAGTACACCATTTCGGTGTGTTATTTCTTCTACTCAGGATTCCCAGAATATATGGATATATAAAAAATTACAAGAATTTCATATTGTTTTTGATCTTTAACCAGAATTTGGCAAAATTCAGGGGAAGCAGACACCTAGTCCTGCAATGATACCATAATTTTCAGTACTAAGCCATATTTATGTTGAAAATGAGGTATTAATGTTAATAACACTACATATGTATGTCTGCTATATATACCTCCACTTTCAGAATACCAGTTATAGGAATAGTTCTCAGACATATTACACAGCCCAATATAATGTTTTTCCATTAGTTATTCCCTGCATTTGAGGTTTTATAAGAAGTTTTATCTTTATTCAGAAAACAAAAATATACAGTTTCACATAGCCAGTAACTGAATAT
The DNA here is from genome assembly GCF_900496995.4 of Aquila chrysaetos chrysaetos. NCBI lineage: Eukaryota > Metazoa > Chordata > Aves > Accipitriformes > Accipitridae > Aquila > Aquila chrysaetos. The sequence continues at coordinate 26,283,882 of NC_044030.1, forward strand.
CTAATTACCCTGCCTTTGCTCATGATCACATCTGCAGTTCCAGTGTAGTAAAATGATTGGAAAAAGAAAAGTTTCATTTTTACTCTGTATGTAGAAATCCCAAGGAAGAAAAGCAAGCTGTTCAGAGAAATATTAGGTTGGCATAGGGAGAGAGCCTCCAAAGTTCTTTTCTTCAAGACAATAGGTAAGGATTGATATAATAGACTGATCAGTTAACGCAGAAGTAATGAGAAGTAAGTCACATTTCTTAAGACCATATTCTTTGTATGACACCTAGTACTTACATTTATTTTTTACATTTCCTTAAAATCATTTAAAAATAGTGATGAGGATTCACTTATGGGAACTGAAAATATGTCTTCAGCTTCCCTTTTTTAAACAACAGATAAGCTAGAGGGAGCTATTCAAAGGATGATTATTGTATGTCAAATTTAATGACTTTGATAACTCTCAGTAAAATTGTTTCCATATTTTGGTTACTCCAGCAATGTTGTTTTGACTTGTAGACATCTGCTGGTTACAAAAATGTATAGCTGACATCTCCTGAAACACAGAATTGATACCAGGTCAAACCATGTAAAAACCAGGCGCTTAATATGTTTAGCCCTGCTGGAAAGTGAAAGTTGATTAGATATGCACATAAGTCCCAGAAACAGTCTGAGAAAATTTTTTTTTTTTTCATTCTTTGACCTTTCTGATGTAAACAATATTTGGAAAGAGCAGCGAGTTGATGAAGACGGAAAAATTCTCCCAGTACTGTTCAAGATAAAGAAGTGTAATACACTTTATCAGCTTTTCTTATGTAAGAAAGATGTTGGAAATGCCTTAAAGGCCAATGAGACAGGTTTTTTTTGTTTGTTTTGATTTGGTTTTATTCTTCCTCTCCCCAGGAAAAAAAAAACAAAAAAAAAAACTAAAACAAAAAACATTTAAAATACAGCACTTCCTATTAAATTTTAACTTCAGGTCCAGAGAACAGTCCAGAATTTTCCTGCAGAAATTCTGTATTTTAAAATACCACATACTGCTTCTCTTCCAAAAATGTGCATTTATGATTAATTCCACATTGGAAAAAGCTGATATAAACCAAAGAAGCAACGTATTATAAATACTATTTATCAAAAAAAAGCAATAGGGGGGTAGGCATTAGTGTATAAAGACATACAATTACTTCTGGAACAACCTTTGGTTGCCTTGTCACGGGTACAGAGGGAGATGCTGTATTTGGAGGTAGAAAAATGTTTTAAAGCTTTTCATTTCTCAAATTTCTGAAACAAAGGCAATCTGTTCTTTTGGGAGAAAGACTTGTCTCTTTCTAGTCAATAAGATGTAAAACATTTCCTTGCAGCTACTAACAAAATCCTCAGTAATGACCATTATTTTGGTACCTTATTTTTCCTTTAGGGTTTTTTCTCAGTAGCATAACGAATCTTGAATAGAATAAGTTTTTTATAGAAAAAAAAGTCATCCTAAGTGCTCATGAAAAATGAACGACTAGCATCACTTTGAATAGGACATTTTATATAACCAATCCCTGTAAAACCGTTGCATTCTAGTTTGTCAATATACCTGATTGTGATTAAAAAAGAATATTTCTACATCTATTGTAAACAAGTTTTTAAACAACATTTGGTTTGTGACAGATAATTATCATTGCTATTTTTCTTGTATTATTCTCCAGTAGATATGTGCAAAATTTAATGAACAGTGATTTTGGTATAAAAAGTCAGTTTCTTGGGGAGTTAAAACAATAAATATTTGCAAATACTTTGGGCAAAATAAAAAGCAGACCATTTCAAACATTGAGATACATAATTTGAACATTTTTAATCAAAAAGTTTCCATTTTGGAAATGTTGAGATATTTCCTCCTGAAATTTTAAAACAAAGCTTTTAGGTTTATACCTCTTCATTACATTTCATTACATATAAAACCAATATAAGTTAAAGGAAATAGTGTTAAAAACTTGGAATGTCATATGGATTAAAAGAAACCCAGTAAGGTGATTGGAAAGAATATATACTTCTTTTTAATTTTAACTCAGACATTGGCAAGATTCATGTTCCATTCATGCTGAATCCATTTTTCCCCTGTTCTTATATTTGAATATGAAAATCTTGTCTACTTTGGAGTCTTAATTATGGACAAACTTGTCATGTGTTGCACTGCAGAAACAAAAAATAAAAGCAATGCAACTGACCATGCAAAAGGTAGAAAATGAAGGGAGCAATCAGAGTAAAGAACTGAATGCATGATTAAAGATTTATTTTATTAGAATATGAATAATGTTTAAGTTGCAATTCATAAGGAGCTGTCATCAAAAGAACTGCAAGAACCTAGTGCAATAATATCCTAGGGAGATCCAGCAACATCTATAGTAGAAGGTGGAGAGAAGTTGACCTGTTATGTCCCTTTTGATAATCTGCTACTAATCAAAAGTTTTAGTTATTATCAATTTAAAAAAAAAAAAAAAGTTGTATTATTTTTTATAGCAGGAAGGGAAATGCCAGCACAATACAGAAAGAGGTGCAGCTGGAGCGCCCATCAGAAAGTGTTCTGAGCAGGTGGCAACACAATGCTGGTTGGAGCAGTCCATGAAGCAGCTGAAGAACACATGCACATGCTGTGGACAGACCAGAGCTGGCTGCAAATGGCCAGTACAGAGGACAAGCAAATGCTGCCAGTGAAAGGAGAAAAATAACTGTCATGATACAAAGGGCTGAGAATGGAGCACAGAGACAAAGCCTTGGACTAGTGCAGCAAGTTATTAGTTGCACAGCAATGAGAAGCAAAACAGCAGCCTGAACTCACAGAAAGACTATCTGGCAAAGGAGCATATAGCAAGTACTGAACAAAAATAACAACCCAGAAAAAAGTAGATTAATTTTTCCTTTGCCCTTTTGAAACTGTGAGAGAGCAGCATTACCTTCATGTGATGTTCATGAAACCAGTGACAGAGAAGTGCAAAAAAAGCTAGAAGAAAATAGAAAGAGGAAATTTTCCCTGAAAATGAATGTTTTTAATAAAAAGTAAAGTTAATGCTTGGAGTTTCTTTTGGTCCAATTTGGAAGAATATTGAGTCACAACATGAAAAAATCCTCCAGTGTGTGGAATTTGCATTCTGCTCACCATTAGTGGTACAGCATCCAGCTGAGTGACTCCTTGCCACAGTTATTTATCTTGTTTAATTAACGGGCATAGACAAAAATGCACAGATAGAAGATTTGAGATTTTTTGTTGTGTTTTGTTCTGTTTTTTTTGCAGGGGGGTTGAAGGAGTAGGGTTGGTTTGTGTTTGGGTTTGGTTTTGGCTGAAGTTTTCAGGGAAGCATAAGGAAGGAGGAATCCAGTCTCATTGAGTTTCTCCATAAATTTATTGAAAGCCTTTATACTTAAAAAAAGTCACATAGAGAGACTCTGTCAGGTTATTAAGTGGAAGTTTAACAAAGTTTGCCGCTGATGGGTCCAGGTGCACAAGTTGGGCCTGGGTACATTTTTTTGCTGTTCACTATATATTCGGATTACTCAGGATTTCACCTTTCATTTTTTTGTAAAACAACTATGTACAAAGCCCTCATCATTGTGAAATGAAATGTGAAATGAAATGAATGCAAACTCAATGTAAACTCAGGCAGGAATTTGCAGATGGATTTATTCACTAAGGTGTGAACTGCCTCACTGTTCTTTCGAGTGTCAGTTGTGAAGCTGGATGATGTTTTTCTTAATGTCCCATTCCACTCGCTGGAGACACTGAAGGGATAAAAATACAGAGGAAAGAACAGAACAGCACACAGAAAAACAATAAAAGTCAGAAAGGACAATAGAAAGAGAAAGAAACAGAAACTGATTTCTACCTGGGCCTAAGGAACAGACTTCACCGTGCTGCATGTAATGAGAATGGATTATTAAGGTTGAGAGAATGTTAAGATTATTTATTATATAAAGTATTTATTTTCTTTCCAATATAGGTTGGTACCATCTGGTGAGGTCAGTGTGAACTCTACTTAGGAGAAAACTACGCAATCCTGAATGTATATACAAGCTAATAGTCTGTAACTCAAGGTAGGATTTAGCCCTTTCCACAAAATATGTTTGATGCCCCTGGTGTACAATTAAGTTGAAGGAAGCTTAGAAAACTCCAGAAATCACCTTCAGCTGCCCTGATTTCAGTGGATTTATTCTGGCCTCTTGAGCAGTATGCCAAGAGCAGTATGCCAAGAGCCCAGGGCCTTGGTCAGCCAGCTGAAAATGGTAGAAATATGTTCATCTTTACTGTAGCTTTCTTAGATGTAGGGCCGAAGCTTCTCCCCTGCTATATTCTTTGGAAGCTGCGCTTTTGGAGAAGCTGGTAAAGCCCAGCTGCTGCCCACTGTGGCTTTGAATTTCTTTCTAATGCCAGCACAACAGAGGCAAAGGATCATTCTCCATCACCCTGCTCTGTTTTCGTAGACAGAGACAAGGTTTTCTTTTGAAAAGACAAATCAGAACATATCATGGCTCTCAGCAGAAATTTCCTCTGGGTGCTGGGTCTATGTTCAGTGTTAGTATTTGTATTGAGAATAGTAACTGGTATTTCAACTGTGTTTTGCTGAAAACCAACACAACTATTCTAATCTGCATCAGTATATGTGTTATCTCACTATAGGAAAAAGAAACTAAAGGAGGGCCTCAGTTTCTGTCTCCATCATCTGCACATGATGATCAGTAATGACGAGTCTATCATAAAGAGAATGCTAATTAGCAAATATTCTGTTAGCAATGGAAGCACAAAAATTATGAAAAATCTCACTAACTAGAGTGCTCTTACCCAAGTTACTTCTTCTGCTACATCTATCATAGCATTCCTAATATCATTCCTGATCATCCAATTTTCAGTGTACTTTATAATTAAGGACTGTTATATATAGGGTTTACTGAAACACAAATGTATTTTAGATTTTTCGGTAAGGTCTTCCCTCTACTGAAATAATATCTATTACCTGTACTTCAAAAGAGAATGTAGAAAGAAGAAAGAAAGGAAGTAAAAAGTGCTATAGCAGTGACACAACTGCTGAAAAGGAAAAGAAAGAAGATGAAAGTAGTATTAGTTAGAAAGTGGGTAGCAGAAAGCATCAAAACCCCATGAAAATTCTTGGTTTTACAATTGTCTTCCTTGTTACTAAACAATGTCATTGATATGAAAACTGTGGAAGATTTCATCGCTTTCTCAACATCCTCAATATTCCACTGACTATCCAGAAAGGCTGTGTTTGTCTGTCTTTTAGAGTTGATAAAGATAACTGTTTCTAAAGGGAATGAAAATTTCACCTATTTTCACTGCAACACAAAGTTGGATTTTCAATCAGAAATCCAGATGTAGAAAGTGATGCTACTGTAATCCCTCTTGCCAAAAAATTTTGGCTATATATATGGGAAAATGATAAGAGAAGCTCTGCAGAAAGGAATCTAGGGTGCTGGTTGACAGCAGGCTCAACATGAGTCAGCAGTGTGCCCTGGCAGCCAAGAGCGCAAACCACATCCTGGGGAGCATCAAACACAGGATAACCAGCCAGGCAAAAGAGGTGATCATCCTGCTGTATTCAGTGATGGTGCAGCCTCACCTTGAATACTGTGTGCAGTTCTGGGCCCCACAATTTAAGAAGGTTGTGAAGGTCCTTGAACGTATCTGGAGGAGGGCAACCAAGCTGGTGGAAGAGCTGGAAGGCGTGTCCTGTAAGGAGCGGCTGAGGACTTCAGGTTTGTCTACTTTGGAGAAAAGGAGGCTGAGGGGTGACCTCATTGCTGTCTACAGTTTCCTGAGGAAAGGAAGTGGAGAGGGAGGTGCTGAGCTCTTCTCCTGGGATCTGGTGACAGGATGCCTGGGAATGGCTCAAAGCTGCACCAGGGGAGGTTCAGACATGACATTAGGAAACATTTCCTTACCAAGAGGGTGGTCAAGCACTGGTACAGGCTTCCTAGAGAGGTGGTTAATGCCCCAAGCCTGTCAGTGTTTAAGAGGCATTTGGACAATGCCCTTAATAACATGCTTTCACTTTTGTCAGCCCTGAAGTGGTCACTGGATGATCATTGTAGGTCCCTTCCAGCTGGAACACAGCTCTTCTCTTCTCTTCTCTTCTCCTCATCTTTAATTTTAAGCAACACATTTTTAGGTTTATTTAAGGAATAAATGCATTATTTTTTATAATAATATTTATTTATGTTCTTCTTCTCCAGCTTAAATATTTTCAGTCCTATTCTATTTACGTAACCATTTTTTCTTGAGCTATTAAAAAAACCCACATTAAGGTCAGTGTATTATTTAGGGGTATGCAACATTATTTATTTTAGTACCTACTTTAAAATATATGCATTAAGAGCTATGAATTCTCATGTAGCACTATTTTAGGTCCAGATCCTGTACTGTAAAACAAACATTTGTGGAATAAGGATTTTTTACTTTTATTGGAGAGACTTAGATAACCAATGTACAGAAACAATGTTTTCAAAGTACCTATTTAAAGCTCTGTTCCTGATGCTTAAAATGTCTGTTAAATAATATTTTTAATTAATATTAAAAAGCTTTTGCTTAGGCTGTTTAGTTAGACAAGCTCCTAGGCTCCACACATATGACAAGCAATGTTTCCCAATCTTGAGTCAGAAATGAAAGAAATTGGCCTGTCTGTGAGTAATACCTACTTGTAATGAAGTTTGATATGAAATGGTGATGCGTGTACACCCACATACATAGGAACAAAAGCTATTAAAACTGCACAGACTTTCAGACCTCTTGCTAATCTTTCATTGTTTGATTTGCTATGGTGCATGAGAACCTCTAAAATGCCAAATACTGCTCATTCAGTCTGACCATAGCAGGAGGTGTTTTGCTTTGCTCACATGACAAGATATTACTGCAATACAATGAGATGACCAGCCTCATAGTAGAACAGTTAAGGAGGTATCTGAGAAACTTTAACAAAAAGTGGAAATAACTCAACCTCATTTTCACTGAAAGACTTTGAATTCACTGTCTTTACTGGAAGCTGGTGGTTCATACATGTATCAGATTATGGTCATAATGACCATACCCTAATGTCAGTAAGTTCCTGCAAAATTCACATTGAGGTTAGATATACCTTAGAGGTCTTTATCAATCTAAAAAAGATGTCTTAAAATAATGCTTGATTAAGCATTCAGACTTTATGTTGTTAATCTTCTGCAAAGATGTGCCCTATATTTTGAGTGACATACATGAAGACAAAAGGACAGACTCAGGACATATGCATTTTTTCTCCCTTGCCTAATTATCTGTTTAGAAAATAATGTACATATATGCTTGCATTTGCTGACTGAGTTGTCAAATTTGTAATTGAAATAATAAAACGCACTGGAATACGAGCAAGTAGTTAGCAAAAGAATGTAAATCAGGTTCCATCTCCTGTTATTTTTAAAGGACTGTAAGAGACTGAATTGTTATCTTGAACCATTTGCCTCAAAGATTGTTAGGTGTGAGGGACTGGGCTGTCATCAAGGAACTGTGAACTGCTTATCTTGAGCCCTTTTTCTCTAAGATGGCCTGTTTAAGCAGGACACTCCTGTCCATAAGGACGATTACCAGGCCATTGAGGCATCCAGGGGAGGAAACTGGGCTGGAGCTGATAAGATACTGGTTTCTGGTGTCGATCACGCGAAGGTCGTGTGATAAATGAAACCTGCAGCGCATGACATCATCGAAATATGCCCTATAAAAACCCATAGAGACAAGCTGTGGGAGGGCTTTTCTTCCTCACCAAAGAATTGAAGTTTGAGGACCGACAGGACGCCGCTGGATCCGTGCTGGTGACCATCCTTGCAACTCCCACCACCGACTGCTTGCCTGAGGACCAACAGGATGCCACTGGATCCATGGTGGTGACTATCCTTGCAACTCTATCCCGACTGCTTGCTTAATTTCTACCTTTTCTTCCATTCTATCCTATCGCCACCATTTTCCACTTTTGATACTTTTGAGAATAAAAACTCTTTTGACTATATGGCATTTGACCTCGTTTGTGTCTTAATCTCGCTCTTGGGATCATATCGAAACCTTCCCCGACATTGGATCGAGACAAGGACATACACTAAAACAAAGCTTTCTGAAATATACCTACCTTCTAACATCAACAGTGTTACTTTGATGAAGCAATACAACACCTCCGCCCCAATTATTTGGGTAATTTACATTTTCCTAAGAAATCAGATTCTCTTTTCTTGCCTGATTGATTACACAAACCAAACAAGAGAAGGAGATAACTGATGTAGGAGATTCTTCTTTAAAACGCCGTTGCAGATCACAAGATAGCTAGAATGAACTGCAATCAGGCTGAAATCGTTAATGTTCTTTAAACAATTTACTCCCTTTCTCTGAGAGAATCACACTGCAGGAGAGATGAATTGCTGAGAACTTTGGAGTACTGTCTATTGAAAAAGCCACAAAATTGTGGCTATTTCTGACAATTAGCTTGATTTACTTACAAATTAAAGGTCTGCTAAACTGGTATATGACACTGTGAAGCTGAAAATCATTGTGGTACCTCTCTTCTTTGCCTTTCTTTAACATGGCTTAGGTAAGAGAAGCTTTCATCTTTCAAGAACTAATTGAAGAGTACAGAATTTACAAATGTAAATAAATAAATCAAACATATGAAGGAGACAGCGTGCAGATTTTGAGGTATTTAAGGTGTTCACTTACAAATCATTTCGCTTAGAAGTACTTTGAAAGACTGTATCAGCAGTTCCAACAAGCTATACCTAACTGTTTTATTGCAAGTGGCTTTAGTAATGATGAAGACCCAGAAAATTGTCTCAGATAAGAAAGTACAGTGTGAGTGATGTAAAAACTCCCCAGAGCACACATAAGTCTCTACTTTTCCAGCCCTTGAACAAGGCACCCGTATGTGCTGGGATGATACCTATCACAGGCAAAGAGTGGTCCTTGAGAGGATGTATGAGCACTCAAAATAAAAAGCTATATGCAGTAATAAGAGCATAAGGCATTTCCACTGGTTTTAATTATATTGATCTCATTACTATTAACCAATATACATTAAATCCCTGTTATTAGTTTCAGAGTTAGACCAAAAAGAAGACATATGTTATCATTCTTTCTAGATTTAATTCTGAACTAAAGCTTCTCTGCAATGTGTACTTTAAAATTTATTAAAATTGTTTACATTTCATTTAAAGGAAATAATTCACATAATTTAATTTATACATTTTACATTAACTTATCTATTTGTACAAATCATAAAACAGTCAATATGAGAGCTTCCCACCACTCCTTCCAATATATTGAGTATTTTTATCAGTTTTATTCCCAAGGAAATATTAATTACAAGAAATATTCTCAGAAAACTGAAGAATTTACCTCTTACTGAGTTATTTTTCACAATATTTTCTCTATCAAGTATGGTCCCTGAGGTAATATTCAAAGTGAATTCTGAGGCCAGAAAAGTGAATTCTGTGTACCTCTATGCAAATCTCAAAAACATTAAGTATGAAGAATAAAATTCTTCAGATGTATCCAACAGGATATAATATATTTCCTATGGAATTTAAATATTTATATATTATATTTTAGATTGCATTATATTACAAATCCCTGCCTTCTGGATAATTGCCTACCCATTCCACTTTCACTGAAAGCATTGGCTTGTTAAGATAATTGCATGATTACATGAATTTGAAAGATAATAAAGTAGAAGTGAATGTGCAGCCAATCACAGCTGCTCTGATCGTGTACCTGTAGCCAATGAGACATGTAATTAGAAACACAGAAAATGAAGAACACTTTTTATAAGACAAAATTACAGTAAGTGTTCTTTGTTTCTTTTTTTTTTTTAGTAACAGAAAATTATTGGCACCAAATGAGTCAGAAAGTATTTATGCAAATACAGTATTGACTAATTTCTACATTATCTGTTTCATTAAAAACAAAAGACAAAAACAACTCACTATCCTATTTAACAATATTATGCATTGATAAATTAACCCAAGAAGGTAAAGAAACTGGAAAAAAAAAACAACCCAGAAATGTGGGAATGCTCTGGCAATACAAATTACTTCTGTTTTTACTGAGCTATAACTTGTGTACAAAGGATTGCATGTATGTCAGACATTAGCTCCCATTAACACTTGATTAAAATGTACAGTGCCTGGCTCTGTTGATGTAAAGAAATGTTTTAGGCACTCTCGGGGACAGAGAATTTACAGAAAATTATAACTCTTTTCAGATTTTTCCTTTACTTCACTGCAGTTGGTTAGGTAGATTCAACTCTGCTCTTCCTCTCCTTCATGTTTCCTTTATAAAAAGTGTTTCAAAATAATTTCAAGCACTGCATAGCAATGGGGAAAAATGGAGGGAGATGGGTAAGGATAAACTCAGTTCATAAACCAGTAGTGTGCACAGATTGACGGTCTAAATCTGATTAATTCTTGAACGATAGCTCTTATTCAATGTAGTCATTGTCACCTGGATAATTTCCTTTGGGGTGTCTGGAGCAATGATTTCATGGAACAATTAATAGTAGCTTTGCAGATCAGCTACTAGAAGGAATTCTGTGGGTAAATCACACAGATAAAAACAGAGAAACATTTGTGGTACAAACTGGCAAACTGGGTTAGAGGTTGGTGTTAAAAGAAGAGCAGAGATGACAAGGCTGATATTGTAAGTGCTACAAGAGCATAATAACAGTGTGAAAAAACCTGAAGTACAAGAGCACAAAGTTTTAATTTGCTGCACTTGACATGATGGTGGAGGAAACCAAAGAAATTATCCAATCCAGACAGTGGAATGGGCAAGGTACATGATGTTGACAACTGTTAATTAAATAGGTGTGTCACTGAAAAAATAAGGATGTGATGTGGGTTGTACTGAGCTGGTTGGTGAGTTTAAATAAATTTTGCTCAGTGTAAGTTGTAAAAGAAAATGCAAGCAGTTTTGAATGTGTAATTTAAGAATGCCCATCAATTCCATTATCATACATAAAATGCCACACACTAAGTTGAGGATATTTTAAAATGGTTTCATGCATTACAGTTTCTGTATTTGGTATCATATGACTCACATAGTTATTTCAGAACATATGTTCATTTATTACAAATCAGCACTCTCCCCTCTCAAAGGCTCAAATGTAAATCATCTCTATACCTCCAGGACCATTTAATATACAGAATAAGCATAGTTTAAGTATTTGTGCAATTGAAATTTACATATTTGAAAGATTATGGAGATATTAATTTATATTTAGTTTGCTTTTTTTGGTGTTCTGTAAGTTTATCTTCTTCTTGCTGTCATATGTCAGGGAGTTACATTCTCTGAAGTCAATGGACCTGATCCTAAGCTAATGGTGTAATTCTCATTTAGCCAGTGGGATCTGGTTAGAGTCAAATGGGAGCATAATGCAAATTTCTGACAGCAGAATGTGGGCTTTAATTATCTCAAGAATGTTAAGTTTTAGCTCATGTAAACCCCCCACCCCACTCCCTGGGGTGTGTTTTAGTGCACTTAGAAGCATTATGTCACCTTCTTCTAATTCAGGAGCAGTTCTCCTAGTTCAGGACTAAAGTTTTTAGCAACTACTCAGATTGTTCCCTGAAAAGGAGACATTAACTCTTGCAGACTGATGTAGTTCTTGACCTCAGGCAGGAGTGCTAAAAGAAACAGTAAGCTGGATTTCGAGAAAAAAATTTGAACAGCAGAACTCAGAGGGATGTCCTTGCAATTACTGACCAGCTGGCCATCTCCAGCCAGAGATTTTTCAGTAGAGAGACACCATTTGTGGCCATTTGTTCATGTCCAGCCATCCTCCCACTGCAATTTTCTCTGCTGGCAGGGATAAGCAGGAAGGAAGCAGACCAGGGAAGTAGCTTCTGGGTTCTGGGAGAAGAGAGATTTGGTTTCCCACTGGTAACTAACAGGAGTTAATACCTGTCTTACAGAAGATAGTTCCTATGTGAGGACTCAGTACAAGATGAGACAACTAAAAGACACATGACTGGGGCATGCCTCTAGTTTACACTCCCATTACTGTCAGGAGAGAAGGTGCCTACTGATTCATAGAAGCATCTGGGAATTTTCTCCTTTTCTGTGGAGGAATAGACCCCTGGGTCAGGGGCTACTTTAATTTTTCTCTCACATTCTTCCGGTGCAGTTGAGAGCTTGCTAGAGGCACACCTGTTACTAGCTGATAAGCACATCTCAGCTTGGGGTTGCTGCTGACAGGATGTGTAAATCTTATCCTGTATAATGAAGCTGAATGTAAGAGTTCCCACCAAAGGATTAGCGGATGTGCATTTTTCACTGTTTTTTTTTTTTCTCACACAGTTTAACACAAGTCTCACGTATGATGTTGGCATTTCCAGCATTTAGAGGAACTCATTTACATCTAACATTAATAAGGCACCCTGGTGGTGATGTTAGTTGGCCACTGAGTGGCTGGGTGTTGTGGTGAGTATGGCCTCAAACTGGTGAGCAGGCCACTGCATAAATTTGTAGTCTTTGCCAGACATCTGTGAATGTGCTGAAGAAGTCCTCAGGGTAGAAATGCTGGCATTAGTCCACTTGGAATGACTTCTTAAATAAAAGCAGCACGTATGAGAAAGAGAAGGTTATTCTGCTTTCCTTGTAATTGGTATGGGCTCAGGGCTGGAATGCTTGCAGTGCACAAAGTGATTGGAAAGCTTTTTGTCTTCGAGGGAGGATAACCACAGTCCATAATGCAGCATTATTAAACAGTTATGAAACACATTTTAGCCTTAACCATAGGAATAATCTATTCATTTATAATAGGACTTTCTGCAAAGCAGACCACTTGCATGCCTCCAGTTCGTCTGCTGTAACCCCCACATACCCTTATATGTACCATAAGTATATAGTAATTTCTTCATTTGCCTGTCATTTTAGGATCATTAAAACTAGTGTAAAAACAAGTTGACAATAGCGGTCATTTCAGTTACACAGTGCAAGACTTACAAAAATAATTAGCTGAAGGAGAGGAACAAGTATTTCAAACAAAACCAAACAAACAGAAAGACTGTATATATGGGAAGTATACTGCTGGATTATGAAAAAAAAGAAGTGTGAATTATATACATATTTATATGTTATTTACATGCATTTTACCAGAATGTTTTCAGTTAAGTTACGCAAAGTTAGATGAAATAAATCAGCTATGAAAAAAAAATTAGCCCAACAAATGCACTTTTTGACCAGCAAATGTTGTTGTAGTATTTTATGGGTTCCAGGTAAGGAAGGAATGCTCATGTAGTTGAATCCCCTGGGGAAACATGGGGGAAAGAAGTTTTCCAAAAGAAAGCCCATTAGATAGGTATAACACCCAACAGGCAAGCTTTTGTGTCCTGGAGGAAAAATGATCAAAAGTAGACAGTGAAACACCTATGAGTATAAAGAGGAGCTAATCCAAGTCAGCAGTACGAAAGAGAGGTTTCAAATTGGTTTTAATACTGGTGCAGATAGGAATACATAGGAAATCCTAGAGACCATCCAAATTACTCTAGTTCCTGCCATGATTTGAAGGAACAAGTTTCAAGGCCCTTCACCTACTCAAGTCACTTGAATATTCCCCCACTCTCACAGCAAGCAGTTTTACTGTCTGAGTAGTCCAGGACCTCACTGTCTTCTGTGTCTGGAAATTCTGTCAGCAAGGTTTTCATTAAAACCAGAACATATGTTCATGAAAAAGTCATCTGGCTGTTGTTTATACTTCTTACTTCTGCAGTACTGAAAGTAGTTTCCTGAATAATCATACATATATTTCTGCAGTGTTGATTTAAAGCTTTGAAAAGCATTCTTGGGTTTAGACTCTTCTGCTTGTCTTACAGGCTTTTTAATGGAGAAAAAAAGAGAAAGGTTGTGACGTTCACCTATTTGAAGGAAACACAAAAGTAAAAAAGTGTTCAGGAATTCCCATGAATGTATGCTAATATATTTATATGTTAATATGCTTTCCCCATGGAAATAAGAGTGTCAGAATAAGGGATGATCTTATTTATAGGGCCCTGAATCCAGGATCTAAATCCAGGGGGACAGATCTTGATAAGAAGAAAGCAGCTTATAAAAAGCTTTCAATCTCAGTTCTGCTGAGATGTCAAATGCTGATACAGCCTACAAAAAGTAGGTACATCAAACATCATTGGCCACAGAACTCACTTAAAAAGATTATAAAGGATCCGATATTAAATAAGTTTTTCATTCATTGTCTATTTTTGGGTTTTTTTTGTTTTTCTACAAGTCTATTGTTGAGAGATGGCAGTAAATGGAGTGAATTTTTTTTTTTTTCTTTTTTTTCAGGGCTCACCTCAGTGGTGAGAGAAATATAAAATACACTAAATTCAGAATAATCATTCTCAGTTGTGTCAAAGTAGCTTTAATGATTACTATAGAGCATGGGATCTCTGGTGGCAAGGAGAATAAATACTACACAAAAAGCCAATAGTGACAGAACACTTTATTTTGGTCTGATTAAGCAGGTATTTCCATGGCTGTAGCACTAGAAGGAGATAGGGAAGAAGATGGAAAGCTCTGTATAATCTTGCCTCGCCTGTAATTTTGCCCAATTGCTTGTAGAACTTTGAAACTCTATATGTAGGTTCTGTGCCATTAAAAGTTAGATATCTTTCCATCTTTTGAGCAGCTGAATTGTACTTTCAATGCTGATGAATGAAAAAAGACAAAATGTCCTCATCTGCAAATCAATTTAAAGAAGTTTACGTATAGGACAAAATGTATGTGAGAAATGTATGAAACTAGGTCATACTTTCACTATCTGCTTACTAATACTTCAAAAAAGATTCACAGTTCAACAAATTTTGTCACAGTTTTACAATGTGTTGTTATATTTTCTTCCAGTAAGAGCAGAAATGCTGTTAAAGACAAGAAAAAATGGACACATTTTCAAGGAATTATTCTGATTTTGTAGAATGTTGTAATAGTGTTTGCTGGCATCTTTTTCAAAAACACTAATTGATGCTTTCCTGGTTCTGAAATGTGATACCTATTGTTATATATGTTATATTCTTTACAGTGATAGAGACAGCTACACAATTTAAAAATAAAACTCAAGAAATCAGTCTGTAGGCAACAGGAAACATAAACAAACGAGTCAAAATGTAGATTAAGCACAGTATTTATTTGATAAGAAATGGAATTAAAATATTATTAAAATAATTTGTTAGTTTCCATGGAGTAAGTAGGTTTTGTATCATGTCTCTTGTTGAAAAAAACACTAAATATATCTTACCTTGAGATGAGAATCCCAATTCTACAAGCCCTTAGTTTTCAATTTTATTATTTGTATTCTCCTCTCTAATGGGTTAAAAAATATTAACACTAGAGAAACTGAGAACAGCTGGATGCAAATTGAGTGGGCTATCTAAACCTTTGAGGAAAGAAGCATGGTTTACACCTAATCATTATACAAGTTTGACTGATAAAGTAGGGATCAGGAGGTGATAACTTTCTGGTTTTGCACATTACCCTGTGTCCCAGAACTGGCCTCTGCGCTGAGCCCAGTTCCTTTCCTTCTGACTATTCTGGTTCCTTGAAGCTAATGTAACATTTGTGCAAAAAATATGAGCATCTCATTGCTGTACAAATCTCTGATTATGGCACTGGTGGCTGGTGGCTAAATACTGCATGATGTAATACAATGATTTATAAAGGGGCCAAAGAAAACGCACTCATTAGGGGTACCAAGCCTGAAGAGAATCATACAGACAGCTTGTTACTCTGGCAATATAATGAAATTCCCAATCTCAGGAAAAAGAATAAAAAAAAAAAGATTGCAAACTCAGCAGGGAAGTAGACTTCAGTTTTACAAGCCTGTGTGGAACCAATTACTTGAAATTGATTCCTGACAAATATTGTGTCCTATAGAATTCATAAATTTGTTTCCGTAGATTATCTACAAGTTCAGACCTTTGCCTATATACATCCACTGTTTGGGTTTTTTTGCTATTCATCAACCACTAGACATGTTTCAATTTACATGTGTCAAGAATCTGAGAAATTAATTGAAAGTGCAGATGAATCTAAGTTTTGTTATTATATTTAAAATCGCTATGTTAAATTAAATAGAGACAACTTTACATAAAAACTGTATAGCTAGTCCAAGTCTGAATGAAATAGTGCCTCACATCAAAACAGCAAAATGGATTTTGAGTAGCGTTGATATCCAGAATTTTTGTACTGCACATAAATTCAAATTAATGAACGTTTCACGCTAAGTTTAGAGGAAAAAGGAAAATATGCACAATGCAAGTTAGATAGCTTGAATATTGCTTTATAATTGAATTTGATTGTTCCTACTTGTCTTTTATATTCTTAGATATTCTTCCTCCTCCTTTTCTGCCTTACCTCTTCATTACTGACTTTCTTAATATGTTCAACCTCAAAAGACTTGTGAGACTAAATCAGTGTTTCTGTACAATCTCTGCTGTTTCTTCTTTTCCTGTGGAAAAAATATTTTGGAAATTGGTGTAAATTCTCTTATTTGGGGAATGTAGTCAACATTTGTTGCTCTCAGAAATGTCACATAGATTAGCATCAGAAAGTTCTGTCCAACTCAGGCCCAAAGAGTACTTTGTTCTGGATATCCTTCCATAACATTGGATTTACACCTCATACTTTTGAGTCAGCTATTGTATTTCAGCACTGATGTCTTTCAAAGAGTTTCTGAGAGGATGTGACAGTGTTATATTTACATTTTGGCAGGATGTGGAAAACACATCCGAATTTTTCAGGTTAATTGTGCTTCTATTAGAATTTATAACACTTCTATGTAAGAATATGAATATTATCTTTCATTCCTTATTAAATTCCAGTTTGGCAGCATATATTGTACATTGTTAAACTTGAGAAGTGGTACTTTACATTTTCTGTATGTTCTGATTTACAGGTAGATCCATTTCAGTGGGTGATAAGAATGAACTGTACAGTATAATATATCATTAAGAAAATAATGTAGGGTCTCATGGTTCTTTAATAAGCACTGTATAAGTGTAATAATATGATGTATAAAATTAATAATGTGAAGGCCAGCCAACACAGAGTCCCTACACCTTATATATTAAACATCCTATTACTTCTTTTGGACGATGTAAGAATGGAAAATATAAACGTATTGAAGAAAATGTCTGATAACCTTATATGAACATGAGGAATAATTTGCATAATGGGAAAATATAGATAAGAATCAAGTTCGTTACCTGATAAGCCAAATGTCCACCAAAATTTTGTCTAGGAAATGTTGCAAGTACTTATTTGTCCACAGTGAGATACGATGGAGTGCATGTAAGCTTGGATCTACCTCATTTAACTTTAGACATATAAATGAGGTGCATAAATTAACAGTGTAATTACCATAGCTCCTTTCTAATATTACTTGAAAGGATTAGACTCCTCTGCAAAGGAAGAAGAATTTAAGGTAACCTGTATCCTGCAAGGGAAAATGGAGTGACAATCTCCTTAATGCAGATATTCCAGCCATGTGCCTGAGCATAGACAGGAGGAAATCTGGATGTTCAACTGTTGAAAAATCTGTAAAATCTTCCCCAAATCTATTATTTAATTTTCTTATGTCAGCAGATTGTCAGCTTCAATAACTAGAGGTGAAAAAATGTAATTTAAAAATTTAAACACAGAAGTCTACTGAGGTCAGGAAAGTTTAGGTCCATGACAAATGCCATATTGACCACATGCCACTGAGGAGTGGAACAGAAGCTTTCACTTCCACAGGCAAAGAAAGAGAGATGCTAGGAACTGTTCAAATTATAAAAGAAATGAAGGTACAGAGGTTGTTTCTAAAATGGAAAGAAGGCAAATGAAAAGCAATATAATAATAAAAAAATACAATAAATATTACATATGTATCATATTTATTTTAGCAGCGTCATATTTAGTTACATGTGCCAGCTCTATTTTAGGAATATTTCAGCCCTAATTAAGAAAAGTGTCTTTTTCTTATCTTGAAAGAACACATTGTTGTTTTACTGGTTTAATCATCTTTGAAATGATAAGAATTTAAATTACAGGAAATGAAACTTTGAGAGCTCACACTAAGTGAATTCACCAAATAGTCTGAGATTTGAAAAATCTTGCTCTCCCATCCATGCAGTTCACCCATCTTGATAACCTTAGGTAAGAAGTAGTAGTACAGCAATTTTGATTTGCAGAAAAGGAACTTTTATTTCCAGATTACTGTCTATAAATTAAATGTGGTAGCCATTAATTGGAGTTTTACAGGTTTGGGAATACCAGCATATTGGGATAAAATGTGAGTAATTATTTAGTTTTGCTGTAGGTGAGAGGTAAACATTTTCAAATGTAAGCTGAAATGTCTGTCTGTTTTGCTGAATTTAGAAAAGTTAAAAAATACTCGGGAGATTTAAGGATCACATGTATTTTTGTCTGTTAAACTAAGTTTTACTTATAATGAGTAAATAAATTAAAATAGGCACAAGAAGTGAATATACAGAGATTAGCTAGACTAATGGGTAACTAATATTTGCTAGAATTTATATTAAGTCTGATAAACAAATCTATTTCTAGAACACTCATAGCATAATAGTTGAAAGTATCCATATATATATACATATGCACAACGCCCTGCTCTGTGTTTGGACTGAATGAGCATAAATGTGGAAAATTTAATACCTTAAATATAGACCCAAAGGAAAAATCTACTGTGGTCTGAACCACAGCTTTTTGCCTCATTTGAGGAATAAATGACACATATATTATGAGAGGTTATTCTGAACTATTATATTACACATATTCATTATGTGGTCATTTTCTCTGTTTTAAACTGATGCTAGCTTGCCCATATCTTATTCAGTCTAAAATTGTTATCTTATCTTTCTCAGTTGTCTTTGTAAATGAACAACAGGTAGCAGTGCATTATAGAAAATGATTAATGCATTGAAAGCATATACAAGTGAATTAATAGGCCTTTTTGGTTTTGTATGCAGCGCAAAATATTGATGATTTTTTTATACGAAAACCCTTCTGCTTCAAAATAATTACCATAGGACCCCATAAAGTTAGGCATATCAGAAATACACTGGAAGACAGTCAGCTGGGAATTTTTCAATTAAATAATCACAATATAGCACCTTTGACAGGAAAGTGTTTTCAAAGCAGAATTTTTAGTAGAATCCAAATGATAGAAAGCTACCCCAAAATAGCCAGTAGCCAGCACAACAGATGTGAAAGAAATGGAAGAGCAGAGACTTGGTCATATGCAGCTCAGTTCCCTTGCCAGTAGCTACAGAATCATCTCTCTCTTTCTGTCAGAATTACAGCATTTTAATCAGACAATATCTGTTTAATCATCTGTTAAAAGGAATAGCCCCAAAGGAAAAAAAAAAAAAAAAAAAAAAGTGAAATCCTGCCATGTTCATGGGGGCAAAGTAACTACTAGAGATGATTTATTCACAAAATCAAGTCTCTGACCTAAAATCTAAAAGAAGTAAATATGTTACTCCTAGAGTATTAGCAATCCTGCGATACCATCTATGAAGGCTTCTAAAACCTTTCTGATCTGTTAATGCACAGACTTTTGAATCTGTTTTAAGTTTTATAGGCCTTGCTGTTTTCTACCCAGGTCTAGATAAAATTATGTGATACTTTATACATTTCCATGGAACAACCATGAAATCCAATAAAGTCCCTTTTCAATGCATTAAAGCTTGCTGGGTGAGGTTCTCAGTCAGAATATACACATGTGGTATCTGGGCTGATAAATACAGCAAAACACATTCATTTTATTGGCTGCCATTCCTGGTTTGAAATTTTGCTTCAAGTAGCTGCAGCAACATGTGGAAAATGGAAGCAAGGGAAAGAGGTTCCTGAGAGGAACTTGGATTCCTGAGCAGGGTGCAAGCAAACAGACGTGTGTGTGCAGAGCTCTGATGGAGCAGCACACAGGCGCTTCTGGCAGCAGCAGTCCTCTGTCAATAGGAGATAGCACATGTGCAAGGAGTTAGTGTGCAAGGATTTGCAAATTTGTAATGCAGGACCAATAAAACTACATATTATTGTGCTCTGCAAATGTCTTCTGATGTGTATCTTTTTACATTTCCTCATTTCCAAATGCTTCAGTGGGTGCTACCACTAACCTGGACCTAAACAGAAAAATCTGTATTACTGCCCCACTACAAATAGAAAGAGATAGCCTCAAAATTACAGAAGTTTACAGTGTAGTTTATGAGGTATATGTATATACACATACATGCATACACATATATATTATATTAATCATTCGGACTCTGCTACCAAAATAGTTTTCTTCTATTGCTCTTGCCTAGAGGAGATGGGGGCTGCTCAAGAAACTATCCTTCACATCTAACAAACTACGTGTGCTTAGGTTTAAACATTAAATAATAGGCTTCTAGTACTTATGTAAGCATGTTGCTGCATAAAGATAAAAAAAAAAGCAGAGTTTATTCTTTTGTTAGATGATGCTAAACCCCATTCTATGAGGATATATAGGAGGCCAGAAATACCTCAGACAAAGCATGGTAAGTGCACTGCATGTTAAATCCTTGTCTCATTGGCAGTGAGAAATAAGGAGTTCTAGAAAAGCAATCCTCACCCACAGTGGAGAGCCATTGTAGAGGAAGGGCTCTCTGGCAGCTCAAGGATTAATAACAACAATGCAGTTTGTGGATTTGTTGAGCAGAGTCCCATAATCTGCTGGGAGAGGAATTAAGAGATCCCAGGTGGATATACATTAGGTAAAAACAGGTGTGGGGTTTTTTTTCTTAAAATTGTTCTTAATTGTCTAGATTACTACAGTGCTTAATTTTGGTGGGAGATGAGCAAGTGCTTTTGAGGGTCATTCAAGATGGGTGTGGGAAGAGCATTTTTTGTTTGAACCAGTGGTGGGGAGTTAACTTTGGCTGACTACCAGGTGCCCACCAAGCTACTCTCTCACTCTTCCTCCTCACCAAGACAGGCGGAGAAAATAAGGTAAAAAACATGTGGGTCATGATAAGGACAGGGAGGTTGCTCACCAATTACTGTCATGGGCAAAATGGACTTGACTTGGAGAAGAGTCATTTAATTTATTAATAAAGGAGTAGGACATTGAGAAAAAAAAACAAAAGTAAACCCACCTTCCTCCTACCACTCCTCAGCTTCACTCCTGACTCTTCTACCTCCTCTCCCACAAGTGGTACAGGGGGATGGAGTATGAGGGTTGTGGTCAGTCCCTAACACTTCATCTCCGCCGCCCTTTCCTCCTCGCACTCTTCCACTGTTCCAGTGTGCGGTCCCACTCACAGGATACAGTCTTTCACAAACTACTTCATTGTGGGTCCTTCCCATGGGCTGCAGTTCTT